>NC_081328.1:57609061-57957946 GCF_026419965.1 Kogia breviceps
TTTGGGGGGCCACAGTTCAACCCCTACAGGTCGGTATTACTACTCTCCCCAGGTTATAAAAGAGGGGAGCGAAGTGGCCTGAAGCTAGCTGCCCCGGTTGCCCCGCGGGGCAGTGCACAGCTGCAGATCTAGCTCTGTGGGCCCCCGCGGTCCGTGGGCATGCTCCTCTGTCCAGCCACCTCCTCCTCGGTGACCTCACGAGGTCCGGAGCTTCCTGGGGTGATGGCGCTCGTGTTGAGGCCGAGGGGAGATCAAGGCCGTCACTTAAGGAGTGTGTGCTATGGGCAGGGGCCTTTGCTAAATAAGCCTGTTAGATGTACAGAACCCACCCTAGACGTAGGCCTGTTATCAACTGCATTCCACTACTAGGGAAACCCAGTGTCAGGGAGGCCCCACCTTGGCCAAGGCCACCCAGCCAGCGTGTCACAAAGCAGGGTACCCAGGCCCACCGAAGGCAAAGCCCGTGCTCTCGGCCGCCCATCCGAGCTGCCTCTCTCGGATCCACCCCCCAGCATCCCGGAGGCTTCACGGAGACGGGGTCCACGAGCTGTGACGGGCCGTCTGACGGTGTTTTCGTGCCTGTTACTGTGGCCTCCCTGGTGGCGCTGTGGGGGGGGTCTCCCCCTGTCTGGCTGGCAGAAGTGGGGCCCACATCCAGGGAGAGCCCGAGACGTGGGCAGATGTGATTCCAGGCCATGTGGCGCCCAGGGGGAGTGACCAGCAGGCCAGGGCCATCACTTGGTGGTCCACCCTGCCCCACCGCAGCTCCCTACCTGCCTCGGGTCTCCAGGGCGGGATGGGAATCTTCAAAGTCAGGGGAAGGGCCTTGAGAGCCTCGGGGCCCACGCCCACGGCCAGGCCAGGAGGACGGCCAGCCCCACGGCCCTCTCTCTGTGTCTCCTGCTGGCCAGGCCTCGTGCGCGCC
This sequence comes from Kogia breviceps, assembly GCF_026419965.1. NCBI lineage: Eukaryota > Metazoa > Chordata > Mammalia > Artiodactyla > Physeteridae > Kogia > Kogia breviceps. Next base: position 57,609,987 of record NC_081328.1, read on the forward strand.
TCCAGCGTCTTCCCCATCCTCAGCACCATCCTTCTCCTGCTCGGTGGGCTCTGCATCGGCGCCGGGAGACTCCACAGCCGCAAGAACAACATCGTCCTCAGCGCCGGCATCCTCTTCGTGGCCGCAGGTGAGCCGTCCGCTCTGGTCCCCGCTGCACTGAGCGCTCGTCTGCGGCGTGCGGTGGGGATGGCGGGGGCAGATGGTAACATCGCCGTGGGTGACGCGGGTCAAAAGTCCAGGGCGTCGGGCAGGGAGTGGGGTGGGGCTGCTTAACAGGTATGGGGTCTCCTTCTGGGTGATGAAAATGTTCTGGAACAAGCAGAGGTGGTGGTTGCACAAGACTGGGAATGAAATAAATGCCACTAAGTTGTGCACTTTAAAGGGTTAATTTTACGTTACGGGACTTGCACCTCAATGAAAAATAAGCATAACTAGTCCAGGTGCGCAGAAGGCCACGGAGGGGCGGCGCTGGTGCCTTACAAGCCCCTGTCGGGGAGCCGGGTTGAGTTGGGGGGCGGGGCGGCCTCAGAGGGTTGCTCAGGGGCCAGGGCCCGGAGGAGGTGACCGGGTAAAGGCGAGGGGGGGCGCAGGGCCGGCGAGCGCGCAGGAGCCCAGTGTGCCTGGGGCACAGTCAGCGAGGGGGGCGGGGGGCCCAGCTGCCCTCCCTGACCGCCCGAGTCTCCTGGCTCCGAGACGGGCCACGGCAGCTCTGCGCCCCCCACCCCGAGCTGTGGTGAGACCGACCCACCCCCTGCCCGGTGGGTCCGCAGAGAGCGCGCTGCAGGCGGAGGCGGGTCAGTGCTCACGCCTGGCCCCGGGGAGGGCCCAGCGGCCTGAGTCGCTGGGGCTGGGGGCGTGGAGGGCCGTCTGAGGGGCACGGCTCGTCCAGTGGCGTCCTCAAAACTCCGGGCAGCCCGGCGGGCTGAAGACGACGGCGCAACGGGGCTGGCTGCGCGCGCAGAGGAGCTGGCTGCGCGCGCGCGCGGCAGGCGCAGCTGACTTCCTAGGCCTCGTTCCAGGAAATCAGCGTGAGAAATGTCACAAGGCTCCGCCTGCAGCTCTTTCCTGAAGGGCGTTCTCGCTTTCAAAGAGCCTTTCTCTCACGCCGGACCCGTGAGGCGGAGCGGAGCGAGGGTCCCTGTGCCTGGTCTCTGAGCCCTAAATCAGCCCAGTGGCACCCGTGAGGGTGACAGTGAGACCCCAGTCACCGGGCCGGGCTCCCTTCACTGGCCCGGGACGGGGCCCGCGAGGTGCGCGGCCCACGGAAGTCCCCAGAGGTCATCTCACCCCCATCTCATGTCACGGCTTCTCTTGGAGAAGGAAGGTGACTGCCGCTTGCATCGCGGGACTGCGGGCCGCAGCTCCTCAGGGACGGGCTCAGAATCTGTGGGCCAGGGCTCCTGGCTGCCATTCTCGGGCTTTTTCTCCCGCCCCACTTCAGTCTTTGTCTCCTTCCAGGGCAGTAAATTTATGTGTGTGTGCATCTGCGGGGGATGTATGTGAGTGAGGAGAGAGAGAGAGTGAGAGAGCGAGCATGTGTGTGTGTGTGTGTGTGTGTATGTGCGTGTGTGTGTGTGCGCGTGCGTGTGCGTGCGTGTGTGTGCGCGCGTGCGTGCGTGCGCGTGCGTGTGTTGGAAGGAGGATCTCCTTAGGAAGAAGCAGGACGCTCCTTCCTGGCCAGGTCCCTGTCCTGTGCGTTCTCCTCACTTTAGCCCAGAACGGGGGCAAAGGCAGGAAGGCAGGGACACACCCCATTCTCTCTCCTCCTCCAAGCAGGCAGATTGCTCAAGGTGTGGACTTGAATCCTGCTATGGCGTTTGAATCCTGTCCCCTTTCCTTCACCGAGGAAGGAAAGAGGACTTCCACTAACACCAGTGCCAGTGCTGCACGAGTGCACCCCCATCGCCCCAGCTCCTGAGGAGGTGGTCACGAGGCCCAGGCGGTTTTCCTGAAGTCACCCGGCGGCAACGACAGGCTGAGCCCAGGCCTGACGGCCTCTAAAGCGCACTGTGCCCCCTGCACTGCCTGCTCCCCCTGGAGGGACCTTCTCAAAGGCATCTCCAGATGCCGTGGGTCTCCAGAGGGGCTGTGGAGCCCGGGGCGCAGAGACGCTCAGCTGACAGCACAGGTCTAGCCACAGGAGGGGAGGACGTGGCAGCGAGGAAACACAAGGGCCACGCAGGCAAGCAAGGGGCTGTTCGTTGGTTCCAGTTTATTCCCTGGATCAAGGAGCCCTGATCGTGGGCCAAGGCAGCGCAGACCCAGAGTCACGCACAGGGCCCGGCAGTGAGGTGAGACAGGCCGTGAATACTTCTAGGTGGAAAATGATTAGAGCCTCAGGAGAAGTATGGTCTAAAGGCTGGGAGAGTCAGAAGAGGACGCCGGTAACTTCTTTGGGAACATGGAACCAGTTGGGATGTGATTTACAGAGCATTCTTATGACTTGTGCAGAATAGGGGAAGGAGAGACAAAGCCAGCAGGCAGGGAGAGGAGGGACGGAAGGAAGCAAACCGTGATTGTGAAAACCGGTGTCAGTGGGGGCTCTTCTGGAGCACAGCGGAAGGGGCGAGGAGTCCAGACCTACAGCTGGATCGCTGAGCCCTTAGCAGGGAATATACTCTAACCCATCCTTGCTGGGATTGGGGCAGTAGGAGGATGGACAGAGGACCTGGGCGGGGCCAGGATGATGCAACACATTAAGATAGAACACAATAGGCTGTAATAGAGCTCAAAGCATGCTCTCTGTGTGCTGGGTGTGGTGCTTTGTATGCATTAGCTCATTGAATCCACACACCCACCCATTGTAGCGCGTGCCACTGGCATTCCCACTTTGCACGCGAGGACCCTGAGAGGTAAGTAATTTGCACCAAGTTCCAGAGATGAGAGTTGGTAGAACCAGGATTCAAACCCAGGCAGCTCAGCTCTGCTCCACCTCACTTATAATGAGAGAAAATCACATAAACACACTACTGAGTTTCACCTCCCAGACTGGCAAAGATCCAGAAGTTTGATACTATGAACTATAGGCTGATGAAACATTTTGTGCCGCTATGGAGGGTGCTTGAGCTGGGACTCTGAATTCAAACACAACTCAAGATCGTGGGACAGAAAAAGGACATTAGTGGAGACCCCAATGAGATCCGAGGAAAGTCTGGAAGGTAAATGGATAGTAGCACACCAGGTGGGCTTCCTGGTTGTAACAAGTGTACACGGTAACGTAGGAAGTTAATGGGGGAAAACGGAGCGAGGAGTTGCAAAGGGGCTTTCTCTACTGACTTCACACCTTTTCAATAAATCTAAAATTATCCCCAAATAAAAGTTTGTTGTTAAATGCACACACCCAGTGAGGCAGCAGTTTCACTTCAAGGAATTCATCACATTTTTACTCAACGTGTGTGTGGAATGGTATAGACATAAGGCTGTCTCGTAGCCGAGGGCTGGAAGCCACCTGCACGTCCAGAGCCGAGGCCTGGGTGGAGGCCCCTGCGGCGGGGTTGGAGCCACGAGCAGTTAGAACGACAGAGACAGCTCTTCCTGTCCTGATAGGGAACTGTCTCTCGCGCGGAGACAGTTGAGTGAAAAGGCAAGGGGCCAAAGAGTATTGTGCAAAGAAAAAAATGGAAGAGAGAGAGAGAGAGATGGAGGGAGGGAGAGAGACTGGGTATGGATATGAGAAGGATATACGAGAGAAGGTAACAGTAGCTGCCTTAGGAGGGGAACTGGTTAGTAAGAGCCTGTGTTTTGTTATATACTCACCCAAACTCTGTACTTCATTACCCATTCAAAATCAACTACTTTTACTTAAAATTAGCAGCCAGAACAAAGACATACCCACCAAAAAGGGGGGTGGCCACCAGCCCCTGCTCCGCGCATCTGCCCTCTGCTGCACCAACTGCCTTCTACTCCGCCCACCTGCCCCTGCCCCGCCCACCAGCCCCTGCTCCACCAACTGCCTTCTACTCCGCCCACCTGCCCCTGCCCCGCCCACCAGCCCCTGCTCCACCAACTGCCTTCTACTCCGCCCATCTGCCCCCTCCTGCCCACCAGCCCCTGCTCCACCAACTGCCTTCTACTCCGCCCACCTGCCCCTGCCCCGCCCACCAGCCCCTGCTCCACCAACTGCCTTCTACTCCGCCCACCTGCCCCTGCCCCGCCCATCAGCCCCTGCTCCACCAACTGCCTTCTACTCCGCCCATCTGCCCCCCTACTCAGCAGCCTCTGCTCCGCCCACCAGCCCCTGCCCCGCCCACCTTCCGCTGCCCAGCTGTGGGTCTAACCTCTCTCTGCCTTTGTTCCGCCCGCCCCTGCTTCCCTTTCAGGACTCAGTAACATCATTGGCATCATCGTCTACATTTCCAGCAACACGGGAGACCCCAGCGACAAGCGCGACGAAGACAAAAAAAACCATTACAACTACGGCTGGTCTTTTTACTTCGGAGCCCTGTCTTTCATTGTGGCTGAGACCGTGGGCGTCCTGGCCGTAAACATTTACATTGAGAAAAACAAAGAGTTGAGGTTTAAGACCAGACGGGAGTTCCGTAAGGCTCCCTCCTCCTCACCCTACGCCAGGATGCCGAGCTACCGGCACCGGCGACGGCATTCGCGGTCCAGCTCCAGGTCCACCGAGGCCTCCCCGTCCAGGGACGCGTCTCCGGTGGGGCTGAAGATCGCCGGGGCCATTCCCATGGGCGAGCTGTCCATGTACACGCTGTCCAGGGAGCCCCTCAAGGTGACCACGGCCGCCAGCTACAGCCCCGAGCAGGAGGCCGGCTTCCTGCAGGTGCACGACTTCTTCCAGCAGGACCTGAAGGGAGGCGTGCACATCAGCATGCTCAACCGGCGGACCACCCCGGTGTGAGCTGCCCCGTCCTCTCGGCACCGGCCTCTCCCCAGATGGGCGGCTCGGACCCCACAGGGGGCATCTGACCCTTAGGACGGACCAACAACAGACTGAGGCCAAACCCCACTCTCCCGGGTCTCCAGAATGGGTCGCGGGCTGGCTTGGAGCGAAGCCCCGGAGACGGGAATCAGAAGCAAGAAGGCTGATTTTATCCCCCAAGAGGGTGTTTTGATGCCCCAGGGTTGCGAAGTCTCCCAGGAGGCCCCAGGGCTCTCCTGAGGCTGCACAGCCTTGCCCGACCCGGGAAAACAAAATCGAGCCATCATCTCCTCTTGGAAACAAATCTTCTGCCGGAAGAACAGGCTTTCGGGGCCTTCCCTCCCTGCCCAGGCTTCACCAGGCCTGCAGGGGTCTTTGGATGCTGGTCAGCTGCTTTGAACCCAAGGTTCTGGCGTCTGTGAGCCGCAGGCGAGGAAGCCGAAGCTTGCCCCCTTTCGCTCTGTCTGTCTGTCTCTGGCAGCGGCCGCTTGTTGAGATAACACTGATGCTGAGGAGAGAGCCTGTGACCACCTGGTGCTCTGGCCTTTGTGCTGTCCGGGGCCACTTCCGTCAGCCTGGGGACATCGAGGCCTGCGGAGGAGTCCGTGGGGTTTGGGGACATCTTCGCTGGCCTAGGCGCGAGGTAAAGGCTCTCCTGTCTGCTTCTGGAAGGTTCTGCCTCACAAGGAAAGGGCAGAACTCACTGACTGTACTTGAGTGTCAGGAAGATTCCACGGGTCAGAGGAAGGGTGGCCTCTTGCTTTGTCCCCCCACCTCTGCCCACTGGCCTCAGGAGCAGCTCTGCCCCTCCTGGGGGGTCATAGGGACAGACCTTCCCGCCAGGTGTTTGGCAACAAGAGCCTGAACATGTGCGAGAAAGGGAGACCTGAGGGTGAACGGAGACCCAAAGATCAGAACAAAGCCCCGTTTCCGGGGTGGCCACTCCTCCTGATTTCCTGCAGAAACGCCAGGAGAGCAGTCGCATTCATTCCCTCTTAAAAAGCGGCAGCAGCCCCTGCCTCAAGCCCTGTTACTGTCACTTCTTCTCCCGCCCCACCCGCCCCGAAAGCACTCAGCGAGGAAGTTCGGATGAAAGGGCCGAGCACCTGGGAAGGGAGGCGGCAGGTTACACGCTTGACGTTTTTCCAACCGTTTCTCCCCTCCGGGGGCAGGCAGAGAATGTGGAAGCGTGTCCGGGCTCAGGGGGAAAGCTTTCTGGAACACGGAGCTGAGCCTCTTTTATATAAACACATGCTTTCTGAAGACAGATCCTTTCTTACTTTTTGAGACCTGGTAACCCCCTGAAGCAGTCCTCTGCGATCCCGGTATAGCTGTCGTACTTAGAAGCGACAAAGCTAATTCTTACCTCAGCCACCTGCTCGTGGACCCCCCGGGCGGACTCGGCCCCAGGAGTTCAGACCCGGGTCAAGGTCGTCGCCAACCTCCGCCGCCCCCAGAGGGGACCTCCACCCATCCGCCCCCAGTGACCGCGTGCCGGGGCCCCTCCGCGCTTGCTCGAAACCCTTCCCCACCCCCCCCACCCCCGTCGAGGTTGGCTTTGTGTGGCTCGTCCAAGCATGTACAGCAGTGAGTGCTGGAGTGTCCGGGCTGGTGGCCTGCCCCTGCCCGCCCTCCCCCTCCCCAGGCCATGACACCATCGCAGCAGGCTAGAAGGATGGCGGCAAAATCCGGGGACTCCTCCCCCAGCGAGGTCACTTCCCAAAGCAGGCAGCCTTGTCCTTTCTTCCGCGTAAGCCACCTTCCCACCCGCTGCCCTGGAAGTTTCCATCATTTCGTGGAGAAAGCTGTGTTCCGATGAATCCTACCTCTTGCCCAGTCCCAGGAAGAGAAGGCAGGGCCCGCTTTCGGGACCAAGAAAGTAGAAAGAAGCGACAGGCGGGACAGAAGAGCAGGAAGCAGAGCCCCCTCAGCGCCTGTGGTCTTCACAGCTTTCTCCCACCGTCGCCCCAGGTTCTGGCCGCCCCTCCTCCTCGCCTGCCCTCACCCTGAGACCTGCGCCCACGGGGCACCGGGTGCCCTGTGGCCCTCACCCCCCCCGGACCCCACGCCCTCTCCATCCCGCCCCTGTGCGTCTCGCCAGTTAAGCCCCTGTGAATCCCGTACCTACTACCGGTCTGGGGCTGTTGGTTGTCTTTTTTTTAATTAAATAAAAACATTTGTAAAACGTTCTCTTCTCGATGGGGGAGGGGGGAGGTCCCCGCAAGGCTTGACGTGAGTTTTGGCGTTGACATCCAGCGGGCAGATGGCGAAGGGGGACGGCACGTGGTCTTGTGGGTAGAGGGTGTTGTGAGAGGTTTTAACGGACCAGGAAGTTGTGACATCCCCTTCTGCGCACATGCCGCTGGCCAGAGCTCAGTCACGTGGTCCCACCTGAGAGCCGGGAGACGGGCTGTGTAGTCTAGCCGGGGACGGAAGGAATACAATTGGGGGCAGAGCTGGTCCGTCTCAGCTCCTGGTCTGGGTCTTTGGGCATCTCCCTCTTTTGCCTCCCCTCCCCGATCTTTCTGGGAGTGCCTACTTGAAACTGACCCCTTTGCCTGGGACTGCATCAGCCTCTGTGTGTCCAGAGCCCCTCCTCCAGCTCCAGAGTTGAAGTCGGGCCTCTCCTCTGCTCTGGATGCCCCATCTGTAAAATGGGTCCACGCTACCTTCTTCCCAGGTTGGAGGAGCAGGCTTGAGCTCCAGCCTCGACGTAAACGGGAATGTCAGGCTCACCGGGCGTCAAGAGCAGCAGGGGTGGCAGGTGTCGCAGGAATCATCTCATTCAATGTGCTCATCATAGAAGAGGAATCAAGTCCAAAGAAGGAGGTGAGGGAGACGGAAGGGAGACCGAAAGGAAGGAAGGAAAACTTTTTGAGCATCTTCATAACAAACTCAAAAGGGAGACACCACTAGCCCAGCGGTTCTCAAGTCGGGGGTGATTTTACTCCCAGGGGACATTTGCCGATGTCTGGAGACATTTCTGGTTGTCACAGCTGGGGAGGGGGTGCTACTGGCGTCGCGTGGGCAGAGGCCGAGAATGCTCAACACCGTGCAGCGCACAGGACAGCCCTCCCCCACCCCCACCCCCAGGAATAATCTGGTCCCAAATGCCAATAATTCCCAGCTGGTTTTACAATGAGGGGAACCGAGGCCCAGAAAGGGTGAGGATCACACAGCACGTTTTCAGTACTTGCATCTAGGCTGTGGACACATTAGGAAAACTCACGTATTTATTCTCAGTCTTTCCTTTCCCTTCAACACACTTCGATTTCCGCCTTTCTCCTCTTCACTTCTGAGCCACCAGTTTTGAAAACAGAAGTCGGGGGTTGAGGAAGGAAATGGGAAAAAGGCAACCTTTCCCTGGGTGCGGGTAACGTGTACCTTGACCCAGGGTTTGGGGACAAAATGCTGATGGAATTGAACCAAAGGGCAGTGGTGGAACAAGCCCAGAATCCTGGGCCAGCTGGACACTGGGCCTCACTGCCCACCGCCGGCAGCTGCAGCGGCGTCGCCGAGAGCCAGGAAGACAGAGACCAAGTCCTCCAGCCACCCTTGGGCAGCAGCGGCCAGTAACCCGAGCTCGCTCAGAACCCCAGTTCCCTCCCGGGTCCGACGAGGAGGGTAGTGCTTCCCTCCCAGGGCCGCTGGGAGGATGAGTTCGAGTTTAACTGAAGCAAAAACATTCATACATGCGCCACCTTGGGGGCTGGCCTTAGGGTGAGCTTTCAGGAGCGTCTGCCGACTAACAACACTCAAGGAATTTCCCCAAAAGAATTATTCTAGAACAGCCCTGGGAGGAGGTGCTCTGAGAGCCGGGCCGCAGGGTGTCTGTGCCGGCAGCAACTTGCTGGGGGACAAACCCGTCATTCAGCCGATCCAGGCTCTGTGTGGCGCCCCCGGGTGGAGGCTCCCGTCCCAGCGGTGTCTCTGGCTGCAGCCCATTCATTTCTGCCCTCAGTGGTCCCCAGGCTGTGCGGGGAGAGGTCCTGTTTTAGGTCCCTAGCGTGCAGTTGGCAAGAGGAGAGAGAGGCCTGGCAGCAAGGAGAAGATGGGGGCAGGCCTCCCTGCAGGGAGCTCAGAGCCAGCCATGTGACCTCGGCTCCCGGGCTGGTTCCTAATATAGCACCCCCTGGCCGCCCAGCCCTAGCGTTGGGCGGGGGAGGGGAGGCCCCGAGGGGAGGGACCGAGGGGACCTTAGAATCCAGAGTGGCAGCCGGGGCAGATACACCTGATACTGATATTTTTAAACTTGCAGCTTCCAATAAAACTGCTGGTGCAACCTCAGGAACAGAAGTCTGCGATCAAAGAGGGTGACAACCCCCCCACCTCGTGCCTACAGCTTCAGGAAAGGGGGCTTGGAGGGACCTACGTCCTGACCTCTGTCCCTTGATAAGGGTTCTAGGAGATACGTTAACCCCTGGGAGATCTCCAGAGCCCACAAATTAAATTGCAAATAAGTAGGTGCTCTTTAAAACAAATAATTCTCATGTTTTTCTCATTCTAAGAGTATTACATTTTACCTTTAAAAAAAATCTGCAAAATACAGAAAAGTTAAAGAAGAAAACAATACCAGCCCAAATCCCACCACCTAAGACGTAAGCACAGTTAAGGTTTCACTGCACCCAAATGTACATGGGGTTAATCCCCTGCCTCCTGCTAAATGCTGTCCATCCTCCCACGGGGCTTCCCTGCCAGGGTCCTAGTGTAACACTCAAGCTGCCCAGCCCCCCCCCTCAGTCCCAGGAGGTGGGGCTGCAAAGGGAAAAGGGAGATCTGAGGGACCTTAGGATCCAGAGGAAGCTGGGGGGCAGATACACCTGATTCAGACACTTTTAAACTTGCAGCTCCCACCCAAACTGCCGATGCAACCTCAGGAACAGAAGTCTGCCATCAGGGGAGGTTATGAACTCATGTCCTTGGACTTCTAATTGCAGGAGAGGAGAGAGGGGGGATGCTGACACCTCCAAACCCTCGCTGCTCCACCCTCCCGGGGAAGAGCCTTCTCAGAGGGCCTGGGTAGACCACCGCGAACCCTTTCCCACCTGTCATCTCCTGAACGCCCTCCTGGCTGCTCCTTCACCTCATCAGAGGCTTCACCTCTGCCGCGAAGCCGTCCTCCGCACCCCAAGTCCTGCCACGTCAACGTGCACGGGGCCAACACTCCGAGTCCTGGCCCCTCAGCTCTCGGGCCTGCTCGCCTCCGGGGACCACCTGACCTTCCCGTGTCCACTCACCTTCATCCCCAGCCTGGACCTCACCATCTCCCCTGACTGTCCCCCCGCCGGATCATCGGGGCCCCATCCTCCTCTGACCACAGCTTCCAATGCGCCCCGTTCCTTTGCCCATCCCCCCACTATACCTGCTTTGCAACCTCATCAAGGCCTTCAGGGTCTTGACCTCTCCATTTTCTCCCAACACGGTGACATTTCCGGGTCGCGCTACCCATGACCTAACCAATCCTAACCAGACCTGACAAGTCATCCTTTAAACCCACCCTTGCCCTCAGTTCCCTCGGCCTCTTCCTTCTCGCTTTTCCCCCTGGAAGAGCCGCAGCCCTCCTTCAGCGTCACCTCCCACCTTCTCCATCCCTGCACCTGAGCTGCGAGGCGCTGCCAGAAAAAATCAAGGAAATCATAAGTCAGTGCGTGTGGCGCACAGAATAGTGCGGACATCCCAAAGATGTCCGAGTCCTAATCCCCGGAACTTGCGCCTATGCCACCTTACATGGCAAAAGGGACTCTGCAGATGTGACTGAATTAGGGATCTTGGGACAGGTAGATTGTCCTGGATTATCCGGGTGGACCCCACGTGATCACAAGGGTCCATTTAAGGGAAAGAGGGAGATGCAGGAGAGTCAGAGAAGGGGGTGTGATGATGGAAGCAGAGGTCGTGCGATGGGATCTCTGGGCTTGCAGACGGGAGAAGTCCGGGCCCCTGGACAGAGGCAGAGACCGCCCTTGGCTCACAGCTTAGAACTGGGGGCGGCAGGCCTGAGGCGACAGAAGGTCCACGCCGAACCTCGCAGGGAGGGAGACGGAGCTGCGAAAAGAGGTTGGGATGACAGGTTGGCGCCTTGTGGTAGAGCCTTTTAAGACATATGCGCCCAAGGCCACCTCTCAGCCTAACGAAGCCAGAGCTCAAAATCAGATCAGCACGTTTCTGAAGAGGCTTCCCCCACCCAGGTGTGCCCTGGCCCCGGCTCCAAACGAGGCCCACTTCTGGGAGGCCCACTTTTCCTTCCCTCAATTATGTCTGGCCCTTCTTGGAAAAAGAGCAGAGTCTTTTGGGGCAAAGGGAAGCCGGTTCCTCTGGACGAGTGAAGTGCGGACAACTCCCGATGCGCTGAGTCCGGCATCGCTATTCTACAGACCGTCTGGAGAAAAGGTCGGCTCTTCCTCGCGTGCTTGATCACAGAGCAGCCACGGCGCCCTCCTGGGCTGCCCCGCGGCACCTGGAAGCACGGTAGCCTCCGGCCCAGCTGTCCCGGGTTAAGCCGAGCTGCCACCTCTTACGGCCCTGCGGCCGGGGCTCATCGGGTGGGGTCAGTTACCCGAGCTTCTGCTCCTTCCTTCAGTCCATCCATCCATCCGTCATTCAACAAACCTTTATGAAGATCCGACCCTGGGCTCAGATCCAGGGGGTTCTCCGAGGTAACCCAGAAGGAGCACATAATACAGTCTCCAGAAGCTTGCGGCCCATCAGGGAAAGCGGATCCATCTGCAGTCTGTAAGCAACAATCATAGCAAAGACCAAGCTGGACGGACTGCCTGATGCCTCAGCCGGCTCAGGCTGCCGCGACAGAACGCCACGGGCTGGGTGCCTTAAAGAACAAAATGTGTTTCTCACAGCTCTGGAGGCCGGAAGCCCTAGGTCATGGTGCCAGCACGGTTGGGTTCTGGTAAGAGCCCCCTTCTGGGCTTTTCTGGCCTTCTTGCTAAGTCCTCCCGTGGCTGACGAGAAGAAAGAGCAAAGTCTTTGGCGTCCGTCGTCCTTATCATCCATCATGAGCGCCCCTCCCTCGTGACCTCATCGAAACCTAAACACCTCCCAAAGGTCCCGCCTCCCAGTACCATCAGGTTGGGGTTTGGGCTTCAACGTACGCATTCGAGGGGGACCTAAGTCAGTGCATAGCATCTGAGCTGGTGACGTGCAGCATCTCGAGTCCTAGAGGAACAGCCGTTTAGAGGTTAACTGGCTGACAGCCACGCAGCTGGAGGCTGGCAGGGCAGGGCTCCCACCGCGCAGCTGGCTGGTTCCTGCACCGCCGGGCCAGCCCCCGGGGAAGGGGAGAGCCTTAGTGGAGGATGCTGGCGTGGCCCAGCTCCGGCCTCCACGGAGCCCCCCGCCCCGGCCCGGCGGGGCCTGGGGAGCAGAGCGGACAGCCTGGCGGCGCCCGGAACCCCTGGGGCTGCCGACATCGAGCTAGGCTGACGCAAAGGCTACTCCAGAGGGAGAGGGCAGCCATCTTCCGTGCTCGTGCTGCCGGGCTGAGGGTCAGGACCCCTGCGTGTGGCACAGACCCGCCCCGCACCGACGCCCCGCGCAGCCTGGCTTCGCGGAGGGGCCCGCGGTGCTGCTGTGGCCAAGGCTGGGCGCGCTGCGGGCCAGTCCCCCTGAGGGCGCGCTCACAGACCCCGGGGGGCTCCTGGCGCCGGAAAGCTTAGGGTGCCACCCCCACCACACCAGCAAACGCGCTTCTTCCTAGATGGCCAGTCCTAAAACGCCAGCCTCTACACCTGCTGCTCGGCTGGGGTGCCTGACACACCGCGGGGCCGCATCCGGCTACCCAGCGCCCCCTGAGACCCCGGCCGCCTGGGCCCCGAAGCCGGGCCCACCGGGGCGACGCGAGGGGCCTGAGGGTGCGTGTCACACCCCGGCTGCCAGGAGTTCTCTCGGGGGGCCACCGCTGCCTGAAGACACACACGCGCGCGCTCTGAGCCGAAGCAAGCCGTGACAGGTGTCGGCAAGTCACCGGGTTGTGATGGGTTGGGGGCAGGCGGACGGGGACAGGAGGGGGGCAGAGGTGAGGCAGGTTCAGAGAGACGCCGTCGGGAGATTGTAACTTGGATGAGGGCTGGTGTGTGATGCGGAGGTTCAGGCCAGTCTGTGGCTGGAGCCCTGAGGTCTCCGCCCTGTGCTTGTTCACGGGGGTCCTGGTTTGTGACGTCCTGCCTCTAGGCCACAGGCTCCTTAATCAGTCACAGCGGGGTTCAGGACACGCTGCCTCAAGATACGGCACCTCGCCAGACTGCACATTTAACCTGAAGGGATCTGAGAAAGGGCAGGCACAGGAAGGCCGCTCTGACCCCCCCCACCATTTATTTACTTATTTATTTATGGCTGTGTTGGCTCTTAGTTGCGGTGTGTGGGCTTCTCTCTAGTTGTGGTGCACGGGCGCGTGGGCTCTGTAGTTGTGGCGTGCGGGCTTAGCTGCCCCGTGGCATGTGGGATCTTCATTCCCCGACCAGGGATCGAACCCTCATGCGAAGGCTTTTTTTTTACCGCTGGACCGCCAGGGATGACCTGTACCCACTCTTCATCACACACAGCACACATTAACACGCTCAGGTTTAAACTGTGAACGGCGTTTCTCACTGGATGAGGAAAGGGGTATTACAGACAAGGAATACAAAAAAAACAAGTATCACTTTTCTTCTCCATATACATGTATGTGGTTGCATTTTTATAATGAACATGTTTTCATTCAGGGAAAAAATTAAACGATTACAATAAATACACTACTCAAAAACAAAGGCTCAAGTTTAACAGTTTCTTTAGGTCTTCATGTTTTAGAAAGAGTCCTTTGCCACATAAAACTTACATTAGGACTTCCCTGGGGCCACAGGGGTTAAGAATCCGCCTGCCAATGCAGGGGACACAGGTTCGAGCCCTGGTCCGGGAAGATCCCACATGCCGCGGAGCGGCTGGGCCCATGCGCCACAACTACTGAGCCTGCACTCCAGAGCCCGCAAGCCACAACTACTGAGCCCACGAGCCACAACAACTGAAGCCCGTGCGCCTAGAGCCCGTGCTCTGCTACAAGAGAAGCCACCGCAGTGAGAAGCCCGCGCACCACAACGAAGAGTAGCCCCCGCTCACCGCAACTAGAGAAAGCCCGCGTGCAGCAACGAAGACCCAACACAGCCAAAAATAAATACATTAATTTAATAATTAATTTTTAAAAACCCCATTAATTTGCATGCTCTTCTCTTGTCAATTTGTCTTTCGTTAGGGTAGAGGACAAAGATATTTTTCCTCCCCTACAGTCAGAATAGATCTCTAAAGTTCCTCCCAGCTCCAACCACTGGTTAAGAGTTTGGGCTCTGGGTTCTGAAACCTGGCTTCACCATTTACCTGCTGTGTGACCTTGGACAAGTTACTTCACGTCTCTGAGCGTCTGGGTCCTTATCTGTAAAATGGGAGTGATAGTTGTCTTCCCCTCATGGACTGGTGTGAAGATTAACTGCAGTGCTATGGAAAGGCTGAGCAGAGTGCCTGGTAGGTAGTAAGCGCTCACTGACGCTGAGCTCTCACCATGATCAGCGTTGTTATTAACAGTCTGTGACCTCGCGGCTGGACCCCTGAATGTTCCTCCTCACACAGGCAGTCTTTCTGTAAGCTGTGTCAACCAGAGGCCAGGATTTTAGAGGTCAAAAACCCCTTTCCAGCTCAGGGGTGTCTTCCTAGCCATGCATCAGCTTCTTGGATACACCCCAAAAGAGGCCCCTGGTGACTTGAGAAAGGAGATGCAAAAGCCCGGGAGGGGGTGTAGGGGCTCCAGCCTGGACTGCCGGCTGGGGTGGAGGGGGTGTGGGTAGGAGGTCCCCAAACTCCACGTGTCCTCTGTGGCAGCCACACGCCCCTTAGCCTCTTCATAGTCACCTGTAGATCGACCTACTCCTGCTCTTCCTGCTTAAGTATGCTTATTTTGTAAATGACAGTGTAACTGGAAAACCTTGATTACCTGCCGTTAATAGGAGGTAAAACTGAAAGGGTGCAGTGACAACAGCACCACGGTCAAATCCAGCTGGCTTTTCTGTCCTCTCTAGGCTAGTCTTGGATTTGCAAGCATCAGAAAGGTGTTAAAGACGTACTAACCCCAGACAGAGCTTTTCTTCTAGACCTCACCGCGGGGATGGAAAGGGAATCCATAAGGAAATAGTGCGGGACGATGCGAGGCTCAGGAACCACCGGAGATCCTCCTGCCTGCCCTTTGCGGTATGCTGGGGCTCAGGGCTGGAGCGCTCGCCTGGGCGGTGGGCGCCAGAGGCCCTGGGCAGGGCATCCCCGACGTGTCCCTCGGCAGGCTGTCCCCAGACCCCCGGGACGGGGACCCGCTCAGCCCCCGCCCCGCGGTGACCGGCCCGCGCGGTGCGAGGACGGACGGAGGCGCCGCCGTCTGCGTGCCCCGGGCTCCTTCCAGCCCCAGAAGGAAGATGCTCGCACAGCCGGCCCGGCCGCCGGCCCCTCGCCCCTCCCAGCCCGGGTCCCCCGAGGAGAGCGTCTGCGCTCCCAGCCCCGCCCCCGCCCCCCACCCCGAGCGGCCTCTGGCTCCCGGAGCGAGGCCGGCCCTGAAACCCGAGGCGCGGCAGTCCTCGGCGAGGCGCCGGGGTGGCATTAATAGACGCGCCCGCGGGCCGCTGACACGTCTGCGCAGCTGCTCGGCCCCGCTGCCCCGGCGCCGCCGCTCCGTGACCGCCATGTCCCGGGCCCCGGCCCCGAAGGTCCGCCTGGCCCTCCTCTGCGTCCTGGCGGGCGTCGCGCTGGCGCTGGTGGCCGTGGTGACCGACCACTGGGCCGTGCTGAGCCCCCGCGCGGAGCCGCGCCGCAACGCCAGCTGCCAGGCGGCGCACTTCGGCCTCTGGCGGATCTGCACCAAGCGGATCTTCCCGGGCGACGGCAGCGACAGGAGCTGCGGACCCATCACCCTGCCTGGGGGTAACGTACCCTCCCCAGCGCCCCCCCCCCCCCCGTGCCCTTCCCGGTCCCTCCGGGGAAAGCCGCCCGCGCACGGGCCCGGGGGCGCGGGCGTGCGTCTGCGGCTGGTTGCGTGCGTCCGGCGGGGCGCGGGGCGCGGGGCGCGGGGCCCGGAGCGCAGGTCTGGATGGGCGGACAGAGGCTCAGGGAAGAAGCCAGACGAGGGCTCCAGGGCTCGGGTGCGCCGGCCCCACCCTCCCCCTGCAAACACAGGCCCCTGTCTTCCCGTGAACGGGCCGCCGGCGCGGGGCACGGGGGCGGCTCAGGCCCCGGCCTCCAGGCTGCAGTGTAGACAGGGTGGGCCTCAGAGCTTCCGGGGCCCAGTGCGGAAAGAAAATGCAGGCCTCCTTGTCATGATTATTAAGAATTTCAAGACGGCAAGAGCAGAGCACGAAGCCAAGCGGGAGTCCCTCCCGCACACGGCCGTCAGCAGCGGCCCAGCTCGCGTGCTTGCGAGGCGGGGCCCGGCCGCGGGGCAGCCAGCCACCTGCCTTTTCGCCAGTTCCGGGGGTCCTTCCGCAATCCTCCCTGACCGGGGACCCGTTCAGAATGAGCAAGCGTTTCCTTCCCCTGTGATTTAAATGCCGTCCTCGATTTCCCACCATGCGAGCGCAGCGCACATTGAAGCAGAGCTCTTCGTCCCGGACACCTGGTCTGAGGGTGGCTCGTGTGTTCTGCAGACGCGGAGCCCTCCCCGTTCATAGCAAATAGAGCGCGTGCTGAGGAAGGGGGCCTGTGCCGGGAATCAGCGGCCACGACCCCCAGAGGACTATGGGGGTTGGCAAAGCCCATCGCGGCCTCTGCTTCTTCCTGTGAAATACGGGCCTTGGGCTCAGCCACATAAAGTCCCTTCCGGTGCTTGCAGCTGTCACTCCAAGGTGACAGCGGACCAGGGGGAGTGCAGCGTCCCACCTGGCTTTTAGAATTATTCCCTCTGTTGCCAGACGGGCTGTTCCTTGAGCCCTTACCTTCAAGAAAGTCACTGCTAAAGTCCCCGAAGATCTCGCGGTCCACGTGGGGAGGAAGGTGCCCAAACCCCTTTCCGCCACTTCGCTCCCTTCCCTTCCTTCCCCTCCTGCTGGCTCCTACTGGACACCCGGAGGACTCATAAACACCCAGCTCTCTTGGAAACACCAAGTGCCAGGCCTGAGGGCTTTAACAGGCACGGACATGTGCTTGAAGGGTATCATATAGCCTGGATGCCCACGCCCATCAGCCACTGCTGAGCACACCCATGAACAGGGGCCTCATCCAGCCAACCCCCCTGTGCAGGGCAGGGCAGGGCAGGGCAGAGTCTCCAGGGACCATGCATGGGAACACACTGTTAAGGCCTAGTCCGCCTGTCCTTGGCACCAGCCTTTTAAAGCCTGGTGAGTTTACAGAGCAAAAGAAGAGAGAGGTGAGGTGAGTCTATACAAGGAGAGACGGGCGGCAGGGAGGCGAGTGGACCAGCCACAGGGGACAAGCCGGCACGGTTTGGCCTTGAGCCTGAGCAGAGTCTGTCTCCAGGCTGTCTTATCCTGGTCCAGAGAGAATCATACCTTCCATACTTGTGAGTGCTGCCTTACCCCCAACAAGCTTCCAAAGTGTATTCCTGCCTTCTTCCCTCCTTTCTCTGCAAGTGGACATCTTTTTCCTTCCCCACCCATCCTTCCTGTGCTCTGTTGGATCACTCTTTTCCAGAGGGAGGAACAGAGTTCATTTGTGTTCTCTCATTTATTAACAACAACATCAACAACTGCTAATACTAACATAGCACAGTCTGCCAAACATTTTTTTTCTAAATATTTTATTTATTTGTTTATGTGTTGTCAGCGTTGGGACTTCGTTGCAGCACATGGGATCTTCGTTGTGGCAAGCAGTCTCTCTAGTTGTGGCCTGCAGGCTCCAGAGCACGTGGGCTCTGTAGTTTGCGGCACACGGGCTCTCCACTTGAGGCGCGAGGGCTCAGTAGTTGCAGCATGTGGGCTTAGTTGCCCCACGGCATGTGGGTTCTTAGTTCCCCGACCAGGGATCCAACCTGTGTCCCCTGCATTGGAAGGCAGATTCTCAACCACTGGACCACCAGGGAAGTCCCCCAAACATTGTTTTTTTAAGTGCCTTACATATATTAACTTTGGATGACATCAGAAAAAATGACAGAGTAAGAACCTCCAAAGATCCTCTTCTCCATAAAAACAATGAGAACATTAGCCAAAATGGTCAGAATAAACTTTTTCAGAACTCTAGAAATTAACCAGTCTTGCAGCAATCCAGCAAGTGCTTATTCAAGACAAACTGGTGAATCTCAGTGGGAACAATGAGTTTTGTGGTGTCTTAACGTGCACTATTCCTGTTCTCCCCTCCCCGACTCTGTCATAGCCTTGAAAACCAACAGCTGTGTGAGAAAAGAAAGAAAGAGAGGGAGGGAGGGAGGAAGGAAGGAGGAAAGGAAGGAAGGAAGGAAGGAAGGGAAGGGAGGGAGGCAGGGAGGGAGGGAAAGAAAAAAACGATGAAGGCAGAAATGTAGGCTATTTAGCTGAGTGCTTGGTCCTCTGCTTAGCACAAAGCCCCTCAGTAAATACTGGGAGATGTGTTGGTTCCAAGCATCTTCAGAAGAGCCTCTGTGAGCTGACCGCCAAACTAACTGAGCAGAGTTCTCAGTGGCCGTACGTGAATACAGACTTCACAAAATTAATTCAGAAATATCACTTAACAAGCAACAGTAAGCAACAGCCACAGGAGCAAACCCTGGGGAAGGGTGGACATCTAATTTCCAGCGTTGCTACATTATATTGTTTAAAATGTTGAGTTTTAAATTTTAAATTTAGAAAGTTACACGGCAGGGGCTTCCCTGGTGGTGCAGTCATTGAGAGTCTGCCTGCCTATGCGGGGGCCGGGGGGGGCGCGGGTTCGCTCCCGGGTCTGGGAGGATCCCACGTGCCGTGGAGAGGCTGGGCCCGTGGGCCATGGCCTCTGGGCCTGCCCGTCCGGAGCCTGTGCCCCGCGGCGGGAGAGGCCACGGCAGTGAGAGGCCCGCATACCACAAAAAAAAAAAAAAAGTTACAAGGCATGCAAAGAACTAAAAAAGCATGACGTACATGGGCTGGGGGTCGGGATGGGGGATGCAGCTGATAGATCCTTAAGAAGGCCCAGATATTGGACTTACTAGATAAAGATTTAAAATCAGCTATTTTAGATACAAAGAACTGAAAGAAACCATGTTTAAAGAACTAAAATGAAGATGAGAATGATATCTCATGAAATAGAGAATATCAATAAAGAGATATAAACGATTTTTAAAAGACCCAAGAGAAATTCCAGAGTTTTGAAGTACAACAGCTGAAATGAAAAATTCACTAGAGGGGTTATATAGCAGATAGAAGAAAAGAACCAGTGAACCTGAAGATAGGTCAACTGAGATTAGCTAGTCTAAGGAACAGACAGGAAAGAAAAATGAAGAAAAATGAACAGAGCCTCAGAGACCTGTGGGACAGTATCAAATGTATTAACATATGCAAAATAGCAGTCTCAGAAGAAGAGGAGAGAGGGAGAGAGGTGGGGGTGGGGGAAGAACAGGAAGGTTACGTGAAAAATAATGGCTGAAAATTTCCCAAATTTGATGAAAAACATTAATCTACAAATTCATGAAGCTTAATGAACTCCAAGCAGGATAAATTCATAATCAAACCATTGAAAGATAAAGACACAGAATTTTGTAAGGAACAAGAGGAAGCAACTCATCACATACAAGAAATTCTTAGTGAGATTAAACAGCTTATTCTTCCTAGAAACCATGGAGGCCAGAAGACAGTGGGATGACAGGTGATGATAGACAGACAGACAGATAGAATCAGGAGCATCAGATCCTCACAGAATCCTTTACGAGGTCCATACTCTTATCATCATCCAATCTTACAGATAAAGAAAACAAGGGACTAAGAAGTTGAGTAACTTGACCAAGGTCACACAATTACCATGGGAGAGCAGCCAGGACTCATACACCTAAAATTCACCTTAGTTGCCACATTATACTACTTACTACAACCACCTGGTGAGGAGGCTTGGATTCTACAGGGGGTCCTTATTCTACGTGTGAGAAAACTGAGGCTCAGAGGGGTCTTCCCGAGGCTAAAGTCTCAAATCCAGAGTTTCTTTGCTCTCCAGTCCCTCCCCACACCCTCCACTGCACATACAAACACCATTCCCAAAAGCTGCAGACCCAAGCAAACACATTAGAGACCAACTTTGACATGACATGATTTAGAGGAAGCTGCATCGAGAGCTGGCGAAATAGAGGAAGCTTTTCAAGGTCCCACTCAGCCATAGAAAGCTGGAGGCTCCGAGGACACAAGTTGTCTACTTTGGGGTTTCCACTGACCACGAGTCCTAGAAGGACTGCCACGCGCAGCAGCAGCGTCTGAGGTCAATTCCGGTGTCTCCGGAGTGAGAGCAGGGGCTTCCCAGCTGTCAGAAGAGGCTGCCTGTCTGAAAGCCCAAAGACCCCTCGGACGGGTCATCCCTCACCCTTGGGCGGGCTGCGATGCTGTTTCTTTTCAGACTCTGCCTCTTGAGCACAAGGCAGCAGCAGTGCCCAGTTTCTCTAGTGGCCCATCTTCTCTTCTAGTACGTGGGGCAGGACTGGAGCCAAATGAAAGAACATGACTCCACTGACCCCAAGAATCTCAGAGGCCCCCTTTCCCATCCGCAGGAGCCCATGCTGGAGACGGGCCGTAACTAGACTTCTCCGGCACACGGCAGCAGTGCTCTGAAGCTCTGGGGTCAGGGCTCGAGGATTTCTCCACCCCCTTTCGATCAGAGGGAGGGGGGAACGCAGAGCGCAGAGAAGCCACGCTCAGGAGGGTCAAGAACTTCTTCGACAGAAGGGGTGAAGGCAACCCTGGCATCGACACCAGTAGCAAGTGGGCGAGACGTTCCTTCTGAGCCTCACAGCGCTCCTCCCCTCGGTTTTATGCAAATCAACGAGGTGCTTTGTGTTGTTTTTTAATATAGTAAAGTGTGCGCCATCCAGCCCCGGGTTGATACATTCTAGCTGCCATATCAACCCCAGTTCAGCTTGGCGTCAAATGTGCCGTCTGTTCTAGTCCTTTGAAATTGGCACAGATATGGTTCTGCATAGATAGTCCCTCCCTTAATCAGAATCTTTGGTGAGCCGAATATTCCAACCCCGATAACTGATTTACGACATTTTTTAAGGAATAATCCACTTAAAGTTTTTAGAGCACCGAGTCTTATGACCGTTCATGGTAGACATTTCTGAAACACAGAAAAAAAAGAAATCCAAATAGTAAAATCACCGTGAGCCATTTGCAGAGACAAGGAGGTTGGAGGAGCCTCGGAACCCCCAATTACAGTCCCAGGTCGCCGGCCCGTCACTGGCACCTCCGCCAGCCCGGTCCAAAGCACTTGCCCCTTCTGCCCGGCGTAGGGGCTGGAGCCCACAAGGCAAAGCCGCAGGCGCCGGGCAGGCGGGATGTAGACCGGGGGCGGGGGGTAGAGGGGCGTCCGGGAGGCAGAGGTCAGAAGGCTCGCCGCCTGCACCCGCTCCCTCCCACCCGCCACCCACGCAGGGCCCGTCTCAAATGTCCCTCCTCTGCAAGTGGCCCCTGATGCGGGTCACCCAGCCAGCACCCGGGCTAAGGGGCGGGGCAGGCAGTTCTGGAGTGACACTGGCAGGTG
This sequence comes from Kogia breviceps, assembly GCF_026419965.1. Classification (NCBI taxonomy): domain Eukaryota; kingdom Metazoa; phylum Chordata; class Mammalia; order Artiodactyla; family Physeteridae; genus Kogia; species Kogia breviceps. The sequence goes on from NC_081328.1 coordinate 57,631,525, forward strand.
CCCGAGCCGATTTATCCCCAACGGGACCGCAGAGGGGCCGTGGTCTCCAACGGGCAGCCACGGGGCCCCACAGCGGACGCTCCTCCTGGCTCGGCGCCGAGGCCGCTGGCCTTCCTCGTGGGCCAAGTCCAGGAGAGCAGACGGGGTGGGCGCTCCCATCCTCAAGCCCGAGGACCGGCCACGTCGGGGAGAAGCTGAGGCTTCCAGGTGCCCTGCGTGGGTGCCCCCCAGCGCCCAGTGTGTGTCTGGCGGGGGCGCCGACACCCCGAACACTCCCTGTGCAAGAGGGGCCTCGGCGACGCGGACCCGCCGGACAGCCGGGCCTCGGCCGGGCTCCCGACGGGCCTTTATCTCCGGGCCTTTCGTGCCCGACGAACGCTTTTAACTTGGCTTGTGCGTCGTCAGGGAGAGAACCGACCGTGAAACACACTTGAATTCAGTCAGTTCTTTTCAGAGGGTTTTCAATGACGACCGAGATTGGCCCTTAAAGAAAGAAACAGAAGTTTTCCTCTGTCCAGAGGGAGACACGAGGAGACCTGTGAGTCCGCACGAGCCATTTTGAAGCAGCGATTCAAGAGAATCTATAGCTAATAATCTAACAAATATAAGAGGGTTCCATTGTGCTTTAAAATAGCACCAGAAGCTGCGAGAGAGAAAAGCACAGCATCAATCCTGGATCACCAGCAGCAGCCACACACCCCAGGTAACTCAGCTCAAAAGGAAAGTGATTTAAATATAGCAGCTCAAAGAAAAGGCTGTTTACCTCATGGAACATTTACTGCTGCTAAACCAGGCTCCATCTCCCGGGGTCACTCTCTTCCTGGACTTAGGGGAGCGGCCGTAACCCTGACATTGGGGGAGGGGAAATGGAGGCCACAGGCTTCAGTGGAACAAGATTATACAGGTCAGGCAGATGGAAGCCTGGACCCCAATGAAAGCTATGACTTCGCGAAACTCAGGTTTGTTTCCAAAGGAAACTGGGCATCAAACGCCTGGTGGTCATTTGAATGTAGGTAAAGAAATGGATGCACAAACTAGATGCCATCTAAACTAGGAGCAGAGATGTTTTTCTTTTGGGGTTCAAGGATCCACAGGAAAAAGAATTCAATGAAGGGCCTCACAGAAATAAAAAGCAACTGAATTCAGTTTTTTTTAAAAAAAGAAACAAAATAGTATAAAATAACCCATTCATCTACTTCCTAAATCAAGAGTATAGAATATTAAACTGTATTCAATAAGCGATAAGACTATCCTTTGATTTTCCAGTATATCTAGTTACAAGAGGGATTAAAGGAGAGGAATGGAGGAGAAATTATATTGAAAATCAGTGTGAACTTCTTTGTTCTGAGTCCTTCCTCTGCGCCCCATCAAATCCAGATTTTGGGTCCTGCTGCCAGCACAGATCTTCTGTGGCTTTTCTGACACTGATCAGGTGGGCCAAGCAGCTCACCTGGGGCGGCCTTATCTGGGCTGTTTCTGTGGCCACAGGCATTGAGGGCCTAAAGAAACGAGCTTTTGATCACGTTTGGCCCTCAGTTAGTTAGAGGTTCTCTGCCCTTCACCCAAGTCCATATAGGAAAAAAAAAGCCCTTTGAAGGGCATTTTAAGGGGCCGGGAGCCAGGCTTCTAAACCTGGCTGAACATCAGAATCTCCTGGAAAGTTCTTGGAAAACACCTTGCTTCCCAGGTCACACCCAGTGCCTCAGGGTGGGCCTGGATGCAGATAAGAAGCCCAGCCCTAGACTGGATGTGAACTAGTGTTTCTCAGCCTCACCACTACTGGCATTTGGGGGCCTGTAATTCTATGCTGCAGGGGGCTGTCCTGTACATGGTAGGATGTTCAGCAGATCCCGGGCCTCTACCCACTAGATGCCGGTAGCAGCCCCGCCCAGTTGTGACATAAAAATGTCTCCAGACACCGCCCAGTGTCCTCTAGGGGCAGAATCAGTCCTGGCTGAGAACCTCTGTCTGGCCCTTGCTTGACCACGGGTCCTGTGTCCCCAACAGATGACTTGCGCTCTGGGCCTCAGTTTTCCTGCCTGCGTAAGGGGCTCAGTACCCCAGGGCTCTCTGCCCCCTGGACTCGATCAGCCTCAGCTCCCTGATGATCTCCCAGCCTCTTATGCAACCCCCTTTCCTACCAACGTTTTGGTCTAAGGGTTGGTGAAAGATGTGGGTTTCAGCCCGGGGTCAGGGTTAAGGGAGCAGAAACCCCCTAGGGGACGGCACCTGCCCTCTCTCAGCTGAGCCCCTGCCCCGGCTGCAGCCCTTTCTCTCAACTCATAGGCCGTCTCCCTCCTTTGCAGAGAAAAACTGCTCCTACTTCAGGCATTTTAACCCAGGAGAGAGCTCGGAGATCTTCGAACTTACCACTCAGAAAGGTGAGCCCGTGTGGAGAGCGGGGAGGGGAGGAAAGGTGGCTCCCGTCACGCTGCTGAACTGGAAAATCACAGGCGCAAATGCCCCGACTTCTGGATCTTGATGACGAGCAGCCCCTCCCGTGCATCTGAGCACAGCCGCCAGGTCACCCTCTGCGACCCCGAGACAGCATCATCCATCTCCAGGCATCCTGAGCGTCCCTGCGTCAGGGCTCGGGAGCGTTTGTAAAAGAGACTCTTGCCTGGTAGCTCCCAAGGGCAGCCGGGGCCCCTTTTCCCACTGAGCCCGAGGGACGCCGCTGTCACAGGAGCTCTGACAATGGAGCAAGGACTCAAGATCCCTGTGGTGGCCCGCAGGGCTGGCGGCTCAGAGTGTGCGGGGAGTCTGTCTGAGTCCCTCCCTCGCCTATACTCACTCCCCGAGAAGCGGGGGGGGGGGGGACTGGGGCAGATGCGTGAGGGCCCCTGAGGCACACGTGCCCTGGGGGGCCTTGTGGGAACCACCGAGCTCGGAGGCACCCCCTGGACTGGGTAGAGACCCGCATGTGCATGTGTACAGAAGACTGCACGCGGCACGGGTATGCACACACACGCACGCGCACGCACGCGCACGCACGCACACGGACGCACGCACTGTGACGCACACACACGCAGATCCTCTTGGGCACCGAGCTCTGTAACAAGCCACACTCCGTCATCCTTCCAGAGGCTGCCTGTCAGTCCCAGGACAGACCACGCCAGCCTGAGTGCCACCTTCTGCCCTGACACTCGGAGGAAGGTCTCTGTTGCAGAAAGGTCTCCCGCCGCAAATCTCACGCTTCCTTCCGGGGCCTCTGCCCCTGGAGGGAGGCACTTCAGTTTGGTGCCTGACCTGGGAGAAGGAACTAGGTCGTGTGCACATCCTGGTCCCTCCCCTTAGCCACGGTGCGACTCTGAAGGAGTGACTTAATCTCTCGGACCTGGGTTTTCTCACCTGGGGAAAGGGAGTAGTCGAACGTGGTACTGTCACGAACCTGGCGGCAGGCGCCACCAGTGGTGACAAAAGGTGCAGGGGACGAGGCCCCTCTGAGGTCCCGCGTCCGCGCCCTCTTGTGTGCCACAGAGTACAGCATCTCGGCCGCAGCCATTGCCATCTTCAGCCTGGGCTTCGTCATCGCGGGGACCATCTGCGTGCTCCTGTCCTTCGGGAAGACGCGGGATTACCTGCTGAGGCCAGCGTCCATGTTCTACGCCTTTGCGGGTAGGATGGCGGCTCCTGTCCGGGTGCCGGGTCCGGGTGGATGCTTCGACCCCATTCTCACGCCTCCCTGGGGCCTCGGTGTGGACAGATTCCCAGGCTCCACCCAGGGGCAAGCTTGCCCAGGGCTTCAGCCAGGGCCGGTGGGCCAGGAGGGGCCAGATCTCGGAACGAAAGGCCGTTAAAGGCAAAGGGCGCACTTTTGCAGCTTCCTGATTGGGACCTCAGTCTCGGGGCCCTTTCACGAGCCCCCCCCCGCCCCTCCCCCGGCGGGGTCTCCACCTTGAAGCCCACGCGGAAGCCCCGGGGGTTCGATTGCAACACTGGATTTTTGTTGCAATGAGCATCAGGAAGCGGGGCTTAGACGCGGAGCGGGGGGCGCCCGGGGCCCTGAGTCCAGCCCTGCCCCCAGGTCTCTGCATCTTCGTCTCGGTGGAGGTCACGCGGCAGTCGGTGAAGCGCATGATCGACAGCGAGGACACCGTCTGGATCAAGTACCATTACTCCTGGTCCTTCGCCTGCGCCTGCGCGGGCTTCGTCCTCCTCTTCCTCGGCGGCCTTGCCCTCCTGCTCTTCTCCCTGCCGCGGATGCCCCAGAACCCCTGGGAGTCCTGCATGGATGCCGAGCCCGAGCACTAGCTATCCTGGGCCCTGGCCCTCGGGGCTGTAGTCCCCCAAGGAGGTAGAGGCTGAGCCCAGCCCGGAACATTCTAGAAGGAGGCGGTCCCCCCTGCCCCTCCCCCCCGCAGCACAGCTGCTCGCCCTGGCTGAGCGCTCCTCTGGGCGGTGAACCAGCAAGTGGAGGTGGTCCAGACCTGCCCCGTGCAGGAGGAAGGCAGCCGCATAGGCGCTTGGAGAGGCCCGACCTCCCGCTGGAGCCCCGCTGGTCCTTGAGGAGCCCACCGACCGTCCTCTGTGGCTCGTTTGCCTATTCTGGGTGTTCAGCTGTGTGAGTGGCCAGACCCTCCTTCCTGGTGACCCGAACAGCCCCTCCGTGGCTTCTGGGAGACCCAACAAGCAGTTTTTAACTGGTTAGACTCTGACTGACTGTGGTTTGAAATAAAACCTCTTCAAAAACTTGCTTTTTCCTTGGCCTTGCGTAGAAATTTTTGGGTTCCTGACCACAGCCCAGGGGCCCCGTGACCCAGCGGGGAAACGAAGGCGGAGCCCCCGGGGATGTTGAGGACTTCTGTGGGGATGAGAGGCACAGAGGGTCTGCTTACCAACCAGACCTAGAGGCTCGGAATGCCAGCTTGTCACTCTGGGCCCCGGGGTTTTGTTTGGGAGAAACCAGAGGGGGTCTGACTAGCCAAGGGCGTTAAAAATAAAGAGGGCTATTTCCAGAGCTCCTGGCCTGCTAGGCGCCCCAGTGCTAACGCAGCACTCCAGCCGCGAGCTGCAAGGGTCTGATTTCAGACACTGGATCTTTGTTGCAATGAACATCAGGAAGCAGGGCTTAGCAGCTAGACATGTAGGGCCACCTGGAGTTTCATAATTTACACCTTTGCACCTTCCAACCTCACCGCACTCGGCCAGCCCTCAGAGGCGGTAAGTCAGACACGGTGTTTGCCTTCATCGTGCGCCAGAGGTCCGTGTCAAGACCTTTCTTGCAGAGAAGGGTCAGCAAACCACTGGCTGTGGGTCAGCCTGGGGCCCGTTGGCTGCTAAGAATGGTTTCTATAGTTTTGAATAGTTAAGAAAAATCGAAAGAAGAAAAACATTTCCTGATGTGAAAATTTCATGAAATGCAAATGTCAGTGTCCATAAGCAAAGTTCTCTCAGAGCTGCCAAAGATAAACAAGGCCACAATTAAGGTGGTCAGGACAGATTTTAATCAGTAAGGCACTGTTGCAACAGGAAGAGTCTGGGATGAATTGAACTCAGCTGTGTGCACAGAGGTGGCCGGGAGTTTTAAAGGGCGAGTGAGGGGGGGTGAGGGCGGGTGAGGGGGGGGTGAGGGGGGGTGAGGGAGGGTGAGGGGGGTTAAGGGGGGGTGAGGAGGGCTCCCTAGCATCAGAGAAGCCAAAGACCGCAAAGGGCTGGAAGGGGCTGGGCGAGCTGGAGATGATCAAAGTTAGGCACCCACCCTCTCACAGGGGCGGGGAGGCAAGGGCCGCGTCCTCAGGCGTTGGCTGCAACAAATAGCAAACTCCTTAGGCAGCCTTGAATTTTCTCAGGCAGACCCTTTAAGCAGGGCTGGGGTCATCCTAGGGGTGCGGCCTTGAGCTGTTAGAAACTATGTTAGTGTCTGTTCGCATCGTTCTAGGCCAAGGTGGCGGGAGCGGAGGGCTGGGAGGGGCCTGGCTGCAATCTGATCCAGGAGCGAATCTGCCAAGACACAGCTGCGTCCCTCCGACGGCTAATTCCTGCTTCCAGGCTGGGTTAAGACTGGCCGGCAACGTCAGAAATACTTACCGTCTGGTCCTGTTCTGAAGTAACTACTCCCATCAGCCAGCTTATTAACCCCTAGCTGTTCGCATCTGTAAAGTGAGAGGAAAGCAACTCGACGGTTCTGCTGAGAACAATTTAAAAGGGAGGGGCAGGAGTTGGGGCGTCTGGGTAGCGGCCAGGCTGGGGCTGGTGAAGATCGCCCTCTGACACCTCAGGGCTCCGGGCTGCGCTTGGCGGGGCGGACAGAGCCCAGCCCAGCCTGCTTTTGAGTCAGGGAACGTGCACGTGCCCGGCGCGTGGCTGTGAAGCCGAAAGGGTCAAGGAGAGCAGGGGTGACATCAGAGGGTGGGCGCTGCCGAGAAGGGCGGGGGGCAGGCGAGACCCAGAGGAGGCCGCTCAGCCCCCGCGGTCCTGCAGCCAAGGGCGGGGCGCGGCCCGAGGACGCAGAGCCCGAGGGCCACTTGCTCCGGGTGAGACACTAGGAGACCAGAGTCCGCGCCCGCCTGGGAGTTGGGGCCCCGCTTTGCGAGTCAGAAGGGTGCTGTCGTTCCGCAGACTCCATTTCGGACTCCAGTAGTATTGTTTTTATTATTATTATTACTTTCAGGGGAGTTAGACTGGTGTGCGTTTCGTATTTCCACCTAGATAGCTGTATTTTTAGTGGCCAAAACCACTCGGAATGGAATATCCACTGAATACTGCACTCCACCGCAGAATACATCGGTTTCCCGGCGTTTAGCTCTTTCGAGAGACGCGTAAGCGGGCCTGGAACTGCTCTGCAGACGGGGTCGGCCGCCTCCAGCCAGGCAGCACACAGCCTCGTCTGCTGCAGCTTCTGCTGTGGGAAGAAGACAGCTCGACAGGGCAAAACAGAGCCCAGTGCTGAAAAACAGAGATCAACGAAACCGGCGAGGGAAGCCGCCTTTCTGTCCCCAGTCGGCTCGCCGATGCTCTCCGGGAAGGACGTTGTGATGGCTGAGGCTCAGGATTCGGGGCGCCCCCGGGCTCCGCCGCAGCGCTCGGCCGGGGGGTGGCCGCCGGGCCCGCAGCCGGACACCGCGCCACTGGCTCTGAGGCGGGCAGTTAGCAGCCGAGCGGAAAAATCATCAAAGCCTGAGGTTCCATAACGCTTTCACTTTCGCGGCTTTTTAAGTCATCAGATCCCATGAGGTAAGGGAGCCAGGACGAGCAACTCAGTCAAGATAAAGAATATTTAGGTGTGAGACGTTTTAGGAAATGTGGTAAAACAGACGCGGCATAAGATCTACCGTCTGAATTAGTTTGAAGTGCCCGGCGGCCCAGTCATGCTTCGCGTCATCGTGTGGCCCTCCATCCCCCGAACAGCAGCCCTGTCCCCTCTAACAGCACCCCGCGCATCCCAGACACCGGCGGCCCTCTGCTTCTCTGAGCCTGACGACTCTGGGGCCTCATACGAGTGGAATCCTACACGATTTGTTCTTTCGTGTCTGTCGTATTCCACCCAGCATCGTGTCCCCAAGGTTCGTGCATGCTGTAGCCTGAGTCAGAATTCCATTCCTCTCTAAGCCCGAATAATGCAGGGGTACCGCACGTTCGCTCAGGCGTTCGCGCGTCAGTGGGCGCTTGCTTCTTCCCCATCTCGGCTACTGTGAACAATGCTGCTGCTGTGGACACGGCTGTACGCATATATGTCTTTGGGAGCTTGCTTTACGTTCTTTTGGATGGGTGATGTGCGATATTTTTAAATCAAAATTATTGCAAAGTATCCAGGATGAAGACAGCGTCGACGTTTTAAAGAGAGACTGGATCCGTATTACTGACTCTTCCTCTTCAGTCCTCTCCTGGGACCGCTGTGCAGAGGGAAAGACGGAAGGCCTGAGAAGGACTTGCTTCCCAAGATCTGGTGCCGGAACGGGAATGAGAACAAGACGGATGGTTTCCCACCTGGGGAACCGGGGTCCTGCCCGGCCCCCACTCGGCCTCTGCCCAGGTAACTAGGGGGACCGAGAGACAGGGCACCCCCCCCTCGGCTAACGCATAACGGGGTTCGGCCCTGGTGGTTTGGTCCTTATGAATCCCTCCTTGGGACTGAACATTTCAATTCTGTTACCTCTATTCTTGCTGGCTGCCCCAATCAGGAGGGGTTTTAATCACATCCTACTGCAGCATTTCCCCTGCTGGTGTGACCTGGTCCATTTTGATCCAATATTTTATTTACCAATTCATTTCTAATGTACACCCTGCCTGCTTTCAGGAAAGATCTGGCGTGGAGACAGGTGTGAAGGGATCCACGATGTGGAACCGATGAAGCCGCGGGGCCGCCGCGGCCGTGGCCCCCCGCAGCCCGCGCCTCACAGCCTCGCCCGCAGCAGCCACCGAGGCCGCACGTGGCGGGCCGCCGGCCGTCGCCCCCGCCCGGCCGGGAAGAAAGCGCACTCAGGCCGCCCCACTACGCGCGGCGGCACTTTGTCTGCCTCTGCCTTTGCTCCTGACCAGTTTCTGGCCTGACGTGAAAGCCCTGACCGCCTGGAAACGCTCGTTGACGTGGCTTTAGAGCCGCCTCTCGCTTGGCCCGCGAACGGCCCCGGGAGCCCCAGGGAAGAAGGGAGTTGCGGGGATTGGGCTGCAAAAGCGCCGTCCGCGCGCGCTCAGCCCTGGGTTAGCCGAGCTCTAAGCAAATACCCAAGTCGCTGGCCTGAACGGCTAACGCCCTTCCCGCCCGGGCCCGCCAGGCGGAGGCAGTCGGAAGCCAAGCTGCCCTGCGCTTTGAACACAGGGGCTCAGGGTGACCCGCGCGTGCTTCAAGCACCAAATGAAGCCACAAAATAGGGGCACCGTCTACCGAGAAACGACCAAGGGGCACGGCGGCGGCAGCATATGAGCCTCTCCATTTAAGGTGCAGCAAAGTGAGGAAAGGGAACCAACGGCCAAGTCGGCGGACGGAAGCTTCTCTCCCCCGCGCTTTCTTCAAGTCCTGAGAAGGCGTCTCACGGCCAGAAACGGCGGCCTGTGAAGCGCACCGAGACGCGCTCAGGACGGCACAGGCCCCGCTTCACAGCCGCCAGCCTCGTCATTCCCTCACTCGGGCTCTGCTCGCCGCACAGGGCGGAGGACGCCCCCACTGCCGACCCCGGGCGCGGAGCGCACTGGGCGCCTGAAAGGACGGGGAGCGGGCAGGGCGGGAGATCAGTGGCCCTGGGGGGCGCGTGCAGGGCTCGCTGCGGAGGAAAGCCGAGCGGGGCCGCGTCCCACCTGAACCGACCGGGGTGCGGAGCCAGGGCCTCCTGGGCTCAGGCGTCCCCTCAGTCGCCCTCATCTCGAGGCCCTACTACGCGCTGCCTGCACATGGTAGGGGCGGTGGCAGGAAGAATCCGGACCAGGGCCGCTGTCAACGTGCTCTGGGCCTCCGTCCCTCACCTGTGAACGTTAACAAACTCCCGCGAGACCAGAGCGCGAGACCAGATCGCGTGTGAGGCTAACTCGTCGCGACGCTCCCTCCACCCCTGCCCTTCTCTGCGTCTGTCGATACCAGGAGACACACGAAGCGGTCCCACACCTCGGGAAACATCAATCTCACGTTTTAAAATTCGCCATGAAACACACGTGAGATGGTGAGACGGCCTCTGACCTGGCTGAGCGCTTGACACGCGTTCTCTCCTAAGCCTCGGAAGCCGTGCACGTTCGCTTTTACTCCCATTCAACAGATGAACAAACTGAGACTCAGCAAGGCTGAGTAGCTAACCTAGAGGCACACAGCAGAGGAAAGAACCTAAGAACCACGCTGAATGACAATTTGAAAAGGGCTCGTTTTCTCACTGATCAGTGATGATCTTTAAACTTTCAGGTAACACTTGAAGCCTTTAGGCCTTTGCTTCTGCTGAAGTTCAGAGATACAAGTAAAGTTGCAAATTTCTGGAAACTATAGAGTCACAATTTTACAAATTAATGTTGAGCTCTGTTACTTTAGCTGGTTTTACTGATTAATATCATGAATAAAATCAAAGTGCTGTGCTTAACTTCTGTCAGACCTTTGCTCTTAAAAGGAAGCTGAGGATTGTGGCTCACACATAACAAACAGATCTCCAAATTATTAAAAAGGCATTTTATTATAAATACATTTTAGTTGTAGCAGTAAAATACATTTTGTGTTACCATGAATCTTTTAAAAGAAAAGAACTTCACTGAGACGATGATCACAATGTAGGAATTATAGACCCTCCAAATTGAAAACTTGTTCTAAGGAACCAAAGCGACTAAAGTAATTCTAAAACTAAGTTAAAAAAAGAAAATGACAAAAAAGGAAGAAAATAAAAACCCTAGAGAGTGGCTTTGGGGTTATTTTATGGTACAAAGTCATTTTTACTTTTAAGCATAAACTCTTTAGGTATTAGAACTCTCAGATGAGGTATCATTAAACTGCAAAGAAAAATATAATAATTTTGTTATAATTTTGCCATAAATTATGATTATTAGATGGCTGTACAACTGGTACTTTTAAGAGGTGGAAACTGATCATCTCAGTTTTTCGTAACCTTCCTTTGGAAGGCTTGCCAAAATAAGACCCAGTATGAATTTGCCAAGTGATCGTATGAAGTTAGCTGAACAAGTTTAGATAAAAACTGTATTCTTGAAGCATTAAAAAAACAAAAACAAAAACAAAACCTGTGTCACTAATGACAGAACCCTTTAATAAGATGCAAAACCCATTACATTTATAATTGAGAGGAGAGGTATTTTAATCACCGGATTTACCTAGGATACAACTACTACACTTAACCAGTACCTTCATGGGTTTCAAAGGATCAGGTGGGGTGACTGGCACAGAAAGCGGATACAGTACAATGTCACACACTCGGGTTTACAGGAAGTGGGCGTGGTCTGGATACGTAAAACTCCAAGACTCTTGCTCTGTATGGGGTGGGGAGGTGGGGCAGGCTGAGAAACATTCAGGTGTAACTGACACGTCAGGACACGTCAGGACTTCATCCTGGACAAAAGAGCCCTCTGACCAGCTGAAAGACAGAGAGGTCTTCACATCCAAGGCATCGTGCAAAGAATAAATAAACTGAAGCTCCCTATGAGTTGGAATTGGATAAAGTAACCTGTGCTGAACATACAAACAATCCCACCAAAGGGTATCTTGCCTTTCGAGGAGGAAGTACTGTGTGTTCTATGATGCTTATCATACGGTCTACATCTAAGTCATTCTATAATCTATCACGTTAAAAATAATTTCTTCTCTTTCTAGTGTCTCGGTAAATTCAAAGCCAAACAAAAAACAAGAGGCAGAGGCCAATACCCCTCAAGCTGCACTCCAGGGGGGATATTAACAACAATAGCACGCGAATTTTAAAATATCCAAAGACCTGTAGGCTTATTATACTGTAGGCAGTTTCTTTCTCAAAAATAACTTGCTCATACGTGTGCACCTATGGTTTATGAATAACTCATGCTGTGTAGGTGGCAGATTCCTCTAGACTTTCTTTGCAAACATACATAGACTTTTTTTAAAGGTAGCAAAGTAATGAGAGACAATTATCAATTTTCTGCCATATACAACAATTCAGGCTCCCCTAACACCTACCGGGCCTGGCAGAGAATCCAAAATAACTTTGTTAACCTGAGAAACACATAATTTGAAAAGCAAATCCTCTGCCCTCACCTCCCTCATCCCCCAGAACATAAAGACTCCGACTGCATCGTCTGGGGGTTATCGATCGCTTTCCATGCTTCAGGACACGGCCACCTTAGGACGGGGCCTCCAGTACCCAGGGCCTCGATAAATGCAAAGTGCGCTCTCGTGACAGTCGGATGGCTTCCTTCCACAATCCTAATCTCCACGTGTACGGAGCATCAAGATTGACTCTAAGCGCTCCAAACAAAACGCACAGCTTCCAGACCAAAGCCCAGGCTGCAATGTACACAAAGCCGAACTCACGGGCAAGAGAGCACAGACCTCAAACAGGGTGGAGCACTGAGGGGGCGCGGGTGGTGGTGGCGGCCGCCCCCCAAAGGGCCCGGTGCTCCACGGAGCTCTTTCTCCATCAATGTCCCCCGCACGGCATCAGAATTATAAAAATGTCTCAAGAGATCAGTTTTGTACACTGAGTCAATAAATGCGTGACTGAAAAGACCCTCAGACCTCCTCTAGACCCGTGGTTCTCAAAGTGTGGCGCCTGAACCGGCAGCATCAGTGTTGCCTGGGAACTCGTTGGAAACGCAGATGATCAGGCTCCAGACTGGAATGAGACACTGGGGGGCAGGTCCAGCAGCCTGTACTTTAACAAGGCCTCCAGGTGACTCTGACGCTGGCTGAAGTTCGAGATCCACTAGCTCCATCCTGCTCAAAATGTGCATATCTTAAAACAGGACATGTTTGTAAACAGATACTCCTTCTATTCTGTGTTGAAACCTATGGAATTTGCCCCTTCCCCTCAACTGCTCAAACATCAAAAAAAAAAGAACTAATGATGAAATTTCAAAACATCAAAAAAAATTTTTTAAGTAATATTGGTTTCCCCTCCTATACATAGTTCTAAGGCAGGCAGTCACATGCTAGTATGCAAAATAAAACACAGAAGACACCTCATATATGAGATGTAGAAACAGTTAAAAAGACTCCCAAAGAATATAATGAAAATTCCATAATATTGTTTAATGAACTTATAGAATTATATAAAACTTACTATGCTTTATGCTTAATATTCATATCAAAATAAAATCTCTCTGTTGAACAAATTGCAAATAAAGTCTGGTCTAATACATTACTGAAACTTAAGTATATGAATGTCTCTGGATTTTCTTAACACTCCAGTTTTAGAAGCTTTAGACTAATACTGTATAACTGGGTTTAAGATTTAACCACAGCTCACATTACTAAGTCTATATTCTTTTCTGTTAGGTACCTCCCTTCAAAAAAATTTAGAAGCTCCTGTGACTGTTTCCTTAAAGTTTATTCCAAAGTAGATATTTTCAAACATTTCAAAAAATTTAAATGTTACATTAAAACTTGTTGTCATCTGTTTAATCTCATATTCTAATTTAAAGTAATGACAATGCCACTTCCTGAATGTGTTTTAAGAGAATGTTAAATGTCAGTAAGATTGATTCACTCCTTATAACAATGGTCTTGAAATTGCTAATTACACAGGTATGAAAGGAGTAAGTGTGAATTTAGCAGCTTTACAGTGAAACCACAGCAAATAAATATCCAACCCCAAGGAGATGGAGAACTCGAGAAGCCTAATACAGTGAGCACTCCGCAGACGAACATGCCCCTTACTCTTTCCTGTTACCTTTATAATATGTGGCCGACATCACTAGCTGATATTCTGAACAAGAAATCATGGTGAGAACATTCTCCGTTATTTCTAATTGATCGATCGTGTGTGGGTCAGGTGGCAAAAAGCGGAGTGAACAATCAGATCCATTAAGACATATCCTTTGAGATTTAGGAGCGCACATAAGGGTGGGGGTAGAAATTGAGGGTTTCTCAATAGTTAAAGGGATGGTTAGCAAGAAACAACGTCTGGTAAATCATAAAGGACAAAGTACTACCTTTGTGGAGCTGGAAGAAAAACCAGAGCGCCTAAGTAACATTTAAGGTAGCAATTTGTATCTTGCAATACATTTAAAGTTTTAATCTTGTATTTTTATAGGCTTTTTTGGGGTTCTCTTTTTAAAAACAACTCCAGTAGGAAACAATTCTATCTAAGGATAACAGGTGTCTCTTCTTAAAATGGTGATTTCAGTAAATTTTAATTTTCTCAATAACAATAGCTGAAATCTGAAATGTAACATGAAATTGGTTTTCACACACTGGCTCTTAGGCAAGGTGACTCTCTCCAGCGCAGGTCGCTAGAGATACATTCCTGTATGTTTATAGCTTTGCTCTTGAAATGTATATACGTGGAAAATATTAAACATGTAAGATCGACTATACCAGAGCAAGATAACACTATATCTTAATTATCTCAAGTTAGGGAATTCAGTTACTTTCTCAGCAATTTCAATGCCACCATAAAAAAGGAAACTATTTTCCCAAATAGGTCTTAGAGATCGCTATGTTTAATTAGGTAATGCTTATTCAGTGGGAATTCTGATTATTTTACTTATTCTGCAGTTCTTTGAACTGAAAAGACCAATTGATGTTCACACCAAACTCAAACTTATTCTAGAATCTCTGATGAAAAAAACCACACAAAGTTTATTATTTCACACATACAAAATGACCTGGAGAGAAAGCATATCTGTCTGAGGAAAGGAAAATGAAAGTCATGTTGTTTAAATGGTCAGTAATTAACTGCTGATTAATCAAAAACAAAGCTCTGCTATAACAATTTGGCAAAGCACATGCCAAATGGCAACCAAAACCCCTTTGAAAAACCTGCCAGAAAATATCCATGTTACACTGAATGAGGCTCATTCAGATCTTAACAGAAATTCATTTTTAGATAGGGAAAAAAAATTTAGCATGAAAACTCTACAAATTCTATCACCCAAAAGAATTTCTTTAAGGTTAAAAAAAAAAAAAAATCTCAGTAGCACTGAAGTTAAAAAGTAAAATGAATAGAAAATAGTTCTGGCAAGAAAAAGGAAACTTCAGAGTGATACAAAGAACAAAGAAGTAGAAAGACATCATGTGAACAACTAACCTCACTTAGAAGAAATCTGTTTTGGAAGAAAAGGAAGTTGGTAATACTTGGTATTATCCCAGAGTTAACATCAAGCTTAAAAAAAAAAGTTCCATCTGAACTCTAAGGTTGGACCTAGTATATAAAACATAGTTGCCCCTCAGTGTCTGCAGGGGATCTGTTCCAGGTCCCCCAGGACTACCAAAACCAGAGGATGCTCAAATCCCTTATATAAAATGATGGAGTATGTGCATATCACTGTCACACATCCTCCCATATACTTTAAATCATCTCTAGATTACTTATGATACCTAATTCAATATAAATGTTATGCAAATAGTTGCCAGCGCATGGCAAATTCAAGCTCTCCTTTTTGGAACTCTGTGGAATTTTTTTTTTCTTTTTTTTAAATATCTCTGATCCATGCTTTGCTGAATCGGTGGGCATGGAACCTGCAGATACGGAGGGCCGACTGTAAGTTGTTTTTTAAGTCCGATTCGTGGGCACGTGCTAACACTACCCAAGTGATATCCAACAGGATGAACGGTACTCAGAAGCCACGCCTCATTTCAATGGCAACTTGCAGTGACTCCTGCAGTAAGACTTTCTCAAACCCGTCACAAGCTATTATTATGTATACATTACATTTAAAGCACAGCTGGAAAGACTGCACTAAGTAAAGCTGAGATGGAAACATTGGAATCCTTGACCGGCTGCAGAAACAATAAGGAAGCGAGGAGCACTCAGGCCTTCTCAGCAGAGCAGCGGACTGCGAAGGAGCTATTACTTGTAGGTTTTTAGAAATAACTGCTTCGAACAGCAAAGTCACAACACCGTAACAGCTTCCTTATGCAAAGCTTCCATCAATATATACGGGTGGTAGGGTGGGCACATTTAAATACAAATAATTTTAAAACTGGCATTTTTTAAAGGTCGAGTAGGGAAAACAGATGATTAGGCAATGACTTTATGACCAGGGGTTAACTGACAGCCCGGACGGGATAGTTCTGTCTTCGTAAGGTCAGCATGCTTTCGACCGTTTACCTGGCTTGTGTCATAGTCCTGCATATTTTCGGGGGAGGAGAATCATCGCTGACAAGAACATGACTTTTCATCGACATCCTCACATCAGGGGGACCTCATTTTCATTTGGGCCATATCTTGAGTTTTGTCCCAGAGTTAGAAATACACAGCTATATGGCAACATTTTTTCTTCTCTTCTTGTGACTGTGCTAAGTAAAATCTGCCATCACTAAAAGTGGTGGCCTGACGCCTTACAGAGAAAACGAGGCGTTGTAACTTGCTGGCTCCGTTTTCCAACGGTGATTTATACTAAGCATGAACACATCTGCAGTCTACACGTCTACATCTGCCGCCTTACACAGAGACCCGCGGCCTGTAACGTGAAGCCACAGAGAAGTGCACCGCACTCTGGGCAGACAGACAGAACTGAATAAAAAAGAGGTTCTCTTCAATTGTCCTGCAGCTTGACAGCCTTTCACTAAAGGCGCTCTCTTCTCCCCAACTGCCTGAGGCTTACAGGGGGCTACGCTGGCCGACACCCACTAAACTCCCGTTGCAGACGCGTTTCTTTGCCCTCCACTTTTCAACTCTGCTTTAAAAATGGACCGCGGATAGAGGATGGCCTACTCAAAGGCAGTCTTCCGAAAGAAAAACTATTTTTGAACGGATCATCAGGATCCACTCAGGATTTGCAATGTTTCCCAACCTTACCTTATTATTTTATTTTTTTTTTAAAAAGGTTCTATTGTAGTTTCAAGATATCTCTGAAGTATAAAAGTAGTACTGCTAGATCAGGAAAACAATATGGACATGCATCGCTTCAAAAGTGTTACAAGATCACAAGTTTTAAGAGGGTAAACGTTTTTCTTTGGATTTTACCAAAGTTCATTCAAAACAATGTTTAGACTGTAGGATATTTAAGATAGCTGTTTAAATTTTATATTTTTGTACAAGTTCAGTGGGGTTCTTTTAGAAGAATCAAAAGACATGAAAACAAGGGTAGCTTCTTGCCCCAGATTTTGATACATCTTTGACAAACATTATATTTCTTCTTTAATGATGTTCCTCAAACAAAACAGTTAGCAAAATATTTGAATTGCCATGTATAATGTCACATTTTAATGTAAACATCAAATAAAGGTACCAAAATTTTTACTGGAGGGAAAAAAAACCTTAAAGCGGCACAACTCTTTATACCACTGGAGAGGGGGGAAGCCAGATTACGAACACTTACACATGCATAGTGAGGAAAAGAAGATTTTACTAAATTCACGCATTTTTAAAATAGTTATCAAGTCTACTAAGCACCAACAATCCTAAAAATTTTTCAGCTTCATGATTTGTTTAAAAAAAACCCACACACTATCAAATTAACATTAAAAACAAGCTTAAAGTGTAGCTTGTCCAAAAAATAATTAAGTATGCCACTGTTTTTTCCCTGTTACAAAAAACAGTGGCATATGAAATACACCTGCAAAGAATGCCTGTAACTCTACCCTACAGTGGATGGAGATGCCATCAGCACATCACACATAGTCTAAAACTATACAAGTTTTAGAATGCAGCATCTTGTCACCAAAAAGCTGATAAAACTTAAAGTATTTAGAAGATGCTGCCCCCTTTTTTTTAAAAAAATTTTCAATGAATTTAAGCAAAAATAACATACATTTGTACATCAACTGGCCATTTCTGGTACAGAAACCCAGCGTATGGTAATATTACTGAATAAATGTAAATGCTACTTACAATTTTTTTTTCTTTTTAAATACATTTTAGACAAACTTTTTTTCTCCTTTTTTAATAGTTGCACAATTAACCTCTTAGCTGCTAGCTTGATGCAAACATATGTAACAATACACAAATTTAAAAATATTTTTTATTCCACATAAAAGCTGTCAAAATTCCGACTCATGTCAAAAATGCAAAATAATGGAATATACTGTAAAAAAAATTAGTTGCAAGTCTAGCAGCAAAGCAACTGAGAACATACTTAATACTAAAACAAAGGGAACTGTGAATCTATAGGTGAAGTCCAGCTATCTTAATTCTACTGATACAAACAGAAACGAAAACACTCTCCCTGGAGGAAAAAAAAGTGATTATTTAAAGTAGGAGTAAAAGCCATTGCTGCCCGACGAGCTCCCCAGGCTGAGTTCCTGGAACAGAGACAGGGGGTCGCTGCTCTTCTTGGCCTGCTCGGGCGGGGGCCTGGGCTTGGGCGGGGCCCGCAGCGCGCTGGCGTACGACATGGCGGGCTTGCTGCCCCCGCAGCCCTGCTGGCCGCCGCTGTGGGCCGACTCCGCGATCTGCCTGTTGGGCATGAGCGGGGGGAACTGGCCGAGGTGCTGCAGGACGCTGTAGTTGAAGGAGCTGGAGCCCTCGAGGTTGTCTGGCTTCAGGTGGTCCTCAGGGGGTTTGCCGGTCTTGGGCGGAGCTAGAAGCAGAGAAGAGCAGCACCGGTTTAAGGGCAAGCCCAGCGACACTCCGGCATCTCACTAGCTCAGTGTGGCACAGCTGGTTCTCATCTCCAGGAACTCAGCGACAGGAGAGCCACAAGGACAGACAACTTCTGCCACCAAACTCTGCAATCACAACACATCTAACTGAACTTCTCCATCTCATAACCACTTGAAGAAGAATTAACTATGTGAGCTGTGATAACTAAACACATAAAAACTAAAGGTCGAGTCTGAAGGTTTGCTTCAAAACACTAACTTGTACCATTGTACACTTTGATAATTATTATATTAACTGCTCACAGATTGAAAATGGCAACAAACAGGTTCTTTCCTAAATAAAAATGAGCTCTATATGCAGACTTCTGGTCGAACAGCTTCTATTACTAACCTAAGAAACAGCAGCACCTGGACCCTATTTCTTAAAAATACTACCTTTCTTGTAATACGTAAGCAAACGTGGAATAAGGTGGGGACAACTGCCGTAGACTTTACTTCACGTTTCCTATCATCTGCCGAATTCCAAAAGGTCCTTTAATATTTGACTCCGCTCTTCCTAATTTTATGGCCCCCTAAATCATAACTTGTTTTAAACACTGCTTTTGGTTTCGATCTTTTAAAAGTTTAACTAACATTAGATTGGATTAAAATCATAATACAGATTCACTGAGGATAACCTGGAAATTACACAAAGGCCAAAGAAGAAAATAAGTCATTCATATTTCCAAATACCAGAGCTGATAAGCCTTAACTTGCTGGTGCATCTTTCCCTAAGGATGTCATATAATGCAGATATTTCATAACTTTTTAAAGTAATCTCTCATTTTTAGAAATATGGATAATAGTCAATTTTTCACTTTTCTACACTGTGATAAATGTTATTATAGATAAATATTCCTAAATATTCACGACTGCCCCTCTCAGGATAAATCCCTAGAGGTACAATGGCTGGGGCATATAGTACATAACACCGTGAAAGTTTTTGATTAACTCTGGCCAAGCCTCCCTGCAGGAAAATACTGCCCATTTACACTCAACCAACAACGCTTGCTCATTTCCCCACTACATCGCAACACTAGTGTTACTATTGTGTTTAACTTTAGCCTATTTTACAAATAAATAATTATCTTGTAGTTCTACCTTGCATGTTTTGATTACTGATATTTACGGACATTTTTCCTTGTGTTTATTACCTAGTTGTGGACTGGAAAGTTAAGGAGAAAAATATTTCATCTTTTAGTTTTAGTATTTCATTGATTCAACAGGCTAATTTCATATTATTATTTTAAAACTTGAAAAATTCACAACATTGTTCAAAATTATTTTAAGCCATTTAACAGCTTTCTGGAACGTTTACCACCTTTTCTGTCTAAATGTCACTGATTTTGTGAATGAAACAATTGTTTTTAAGAGCATTAGTTTAACAAACACTTCAATATAAAAGTGGCCTGTACTGCCTAATATAATATACAAAATAAACATTTTACTGGCTGTTCGAAAACTTACTATTTTTGTTTACTTTACTAAATCTTCTTATTTATGCATATTCTCATCTTCATGACAATATAATTAGAGTGTAGAATGTTTTCAAGTAAATAATAAATACTTACAAAATAATATTTTAGAGGCAGTTTAGCCTAATGCCTACACGCTTATCTAATCATGAATGTTAAGATCTCTGTCAATTTGATTTACCATATATGCTCCAGGTAAGACAAACTATTCTTTAAAGCTACGAATTTTACTGATCTGGCAACCAATGATTTTTTCCAAAATACATATCTCTACCTAATCTTTAGGTTTCATCTGTGCATAAGAAGAAAATGCTTGACAAAGTATGTCTTGTCACCAAGAGAAGTGAACAGAACCCAAACACATATGTGTTGGAGGGACGAGCCCCACCCTCGCTGTGGACACAGAGGTCCCGCAGTGAGACTGGATCACCCCCTCCATCGCACAGGGTCTATTTTCATGATCTCCGTACTCAGCAGGCAGGCATTTACCTAGTGTGATCAGTACCAAAATGGGAAATCCAAAGTTCAAAAAGGTCAGAGACATGATCTTTGCTCTCAGGCTTGCAATTGTGGAGAAAATATAGCCATATCATGACCTCTTTCAAATTCCAAACCAATATAATATGAACAGTTTCCTTCAACTCAAGAAATCAGTCTCAAACTTCAGAAAGAAGTTTCCCAAGTGGTGATTATTTTCCTTCTGATTCACCACCGGCAACTGCTACATTCCTCTAAAAATGAAATGAAATGAAATGGAAATATAAAATAAAATAAGAAATACATACATACATACATACATACATACATACTGTTAGACAAGAAGTGCTTCAGGATATTAGTGATTTTCAATTAATTTTTAAATACTTAGCTAAGTGTTACTTTCAACTAAAGAATACTACTATTTGTCTCTTAGCAATGAAGAAAATAATAATTTTATATTTGTGGAGAAGACACCATAAATGACACGTGCTTTGGGCACTTGCTCAGGAAATTTCAACTTTATCAGATTTTTACTGATTTTGGCCAAAAGCTATCTTAAAATTTAGGCAGGAAAGGGGGAGAAATGATGTGGTCTTTAAAATAAATTATAATACACAAAACGACTAAGAAGTAACAAATTTTCATCACTTATTTGTAATTTAGATGTTTCTCAGGAAATTCAAATATGATGAGCGCATTTCTGTTAGACCTTTAAAATGACAAAGCGCTCCCAGGCAACACTTTATCCACAGAAGGTACTAACGAATGTTCAAAGATTAAAATGACCATGTCTCTTGACAGGAAAGAAACCAGTACCTTTTTAATGCTTTCTGACCTACCATGTCTATCGTTCTAAAAATATGTTTGTATGGCACATACTCCAAAATGGGTCAGTTACAGGCACAATGGATTCACATTCTAAAGATGAACAAAATTAATTTAAAATACAAAGGTTGATGCTATCAAGGCAGAAATTCACAGACTTGTTCACAAAGATCAATGACTACAGCCTACAAAGAGAAGGCTATCTCAAACAGTATCATTCTTTACATTCCACATAAAAAAAGAGGGAAACAAAGGAAAGATAAACATGCACTCGCGTTCAAGACTGAAGAAGACTTCAGACATCCCAGCACACCGGTTTACAGCCATATCCATTCCAAGGCCTTCCTATGCCTTCTTTTTTCTCTTCTTTGGACTTGGATTTCTCAGTTCATTAGAATATAAGGAATAAAACACTGGATTTCTAAATCTCAAAATGTCAGACTTTACTGGTTTCTCTTATGGCCAAACTCTACTGTGTAACAAACTGTCAACAACTTTATTGACAATAAATCCTTGAAGACTGAAATTGACCTAACCAACTGCCACCCCCAACCCAGAAGAAAACACAAAGATCCAGAAAACAAGCTTTTTCCAAGCAAAGGTGATCTGATTTAGAAATACATTTTAGGTCCCCTTACTTCTTTCACGCATTCACAGGTTAAAATGATCAGTTCCCAAATACGGGTAGGGCTACTTACCTTCCAGACCAGAAATATGGAACCAATATAGTCCTAAATTAATATGTATCCTGAGGCACACCTGCGAGCTATGAGCATTAAATACTGTTCCAAGATAATAAGGCGAATGGAAGGAATGGGAGTAGAAACACTCCATGAATACTCAGGAGCTGAGTAGTTAAAACTGCAATTCTGGTAACCCCCAAGGCGGTCTTACCTATCAACTCTCTGGGCTGAGCTGTCCTGCTGGATCCATTGCACGGAATGTTCTGATAGGGGGTAGATGAGGTGGTGTTTACCCAGGACTCCGGGGAGGAAAAGTTGAAAGAAGATTGGTTATTATGGTCCTGAAGCTCTTTACACTGAGCAAGGCTGTCTTGAGGAGTGCTTACTTCTTCAGGACAAGGCTGGACTGAGCTAGATGAGATTCTTCTTTGGTACAAGGGCCGGCCAGGTCCCCTGGGCTCGTGCTACACAAAGAGAAAGGACAGTCCACAAATCAGCGAAAGCTTACACCCCACTCTCTTATGCACACAGCAATCTCACTCTATTAAGTAGGAATTCTCAAAAACACTTTCTTCCGTGTCTATCGAACCCCCCAAAAAGCAGCCTGAGCTGTGGACATGGTGTGAGGAGACTTGGGGTCAAAACTCAGTTCTGGCCCTTAGCAGGTATTCCTATGACAACACTCGTCTAATTTCTGACTCTGTTTTCTTGTCTGTAAAATACAGGGCTGAACTACCTGTCTTCAGTTCTAAAGTTCTACCCACATTTTAGGGAACATTAGATTAAGAATAAGAATGAAGAAACATATCTGCTCAAAATTAAACGGGGAAATTACAGTCACAACCAACTGAATCACAGAATCTTGAACACATTCGTCCGTTCGAGACTCATCTCATGGGCCCTTCACAACCTCCCCGTTTGTCCTTCCTTAGACCTGATGGTAAGACAGGAAGGTTCCTCCCACCCAACAGAGGTGCTCCTGGCCGCCCTCTCTGCATGTCTTCCTGTGGAAAGTCTTTGACTGCGATGGAACGTTCACTATTCCTCAACAAATCCTTCCTATGTTTGAAACCCAATGAACGTTTTTCTCCTCCCCACACTTGCACAACCCAAATGTCTTTAACCCTCCGACAGGATGCATTTGCCAGCATTTCATGATTTTTTACTGCTACTTCAGTGCCCTCCAAGTCCTCAAGCCCAACTGCTGTGGCCCTGCTCGGGCTCAGTTCTAAGAGCCAGGCAGTACGGAGTAGCAGTCAGGGGTTCACTTCTACCGGCAGCATCACCCGGGCAATTGACCTAGCCTCTCGGGAACTTCAGCTGTAAATGTGGCTTCACTATCCACAGTGCCTGCCTCTTAGGGTTGCTGTTTGAGACCTGAGCAAGTTCAGCATGCGTACGTAGCATTTGTCACATAGGAAGGCCTGTAGTTGATGTAACATAAAGGATAAGCTTCCGTGTTAGAGCTTACATGACAGAATGGGATTGGCTTTTTACTGGCCCCTCTCCCTCCCCGGCAAGTAACAGATTTGCTATTCAGTTCGTGGTCATTATGATTGGGAGGAAACTTTCTTTTACCACTGTTGTTACAAATAACTGGAAATCAGGAACTAGAGGTTAGATGACAGAGAGAGAGAGAGAGAGAGAGAGAGAGGGAAGGTGAGAGGGAGGGAAGGAGAGAGGGAGCGAGGGAGGGAGGGAGGGAGAGAGAGAGAGAGAGAGAGGCACAGAGACAGCAGGATTTGGGGGGAATATAAGCTAGCACAAGCAGATACTGTCAGGCCAATTAAATGGGGGGAGTTGCGGGCCTAAGTGTGTGAGAGTAAAGTCATCACAGAAGGAACCACAAGGGTACAAACTGGGGAAGAGAATAGGTCTGGACCGGCTGCCCTTGAGCAGAAAGGCAGGAAGGGAGGCAGGAGAGACATCCTCGCACTGTTCAATGCAGATGTCCAGGTCATTTCTACATTTCCAAGTTTTAGCTACTGGATGAGAAAGGCAAGAGCTAATACTTCCATCCCATTAATACCTTTCCTCATATGTTTTTATGGTTCTTCTGTCTTTATGTATAGTATCTAAATTCATCTTTAGTTTTACTCTGCTTTAAAGGTATTTTTTTCCAATGGTTAGGATCATTCCAAATTTGATTCCTATTTTCTAGAATAGTAACCATTCTAACTAGTGTCCACCGTGAATTTAACCAGCACATTTGAAATGTCTTCATCAAGGTTATTAACTCATGGTGCTGAGGAGAATAACCAACACCCCTAAACTGCTTTGTATTCTGCATGGCGGACTGGTCACAGCAGCCGGTGCACGGTGCCTTTTTTTTAAATCAAGGTTTGTTACGAAGATGATTAGCTCTTAGACTCAAAGTGAAGTGCTTGCTTTTATTACCATGCCCTGAGTGTTCATGTTCAGTCAGAAACTGTAGGGGATCACATTCGAAAGGCTTTATGTGTGAACACTAAAGTACAAAACTAAAATCTGTTATGGCCTCAGAAAACAGGTTATAATAATCAAATTCCCTGGTGATACTCATATGAACTCCAGGCATTAACTTTCTAAAAGCCCCTTTTTGCAATGAATAGATATGTGAACCACAATGCTTAAATGAGGGAAACTAAAAATCAGAAAGCAATGGAAAGCTGATATAAAAGGAGGAAATATTCAGTTAAACTTTTTAAAAAATGTGTGTCATTTATATCTTCCAAACTGAAATCCATAAAAATCACACAGTTGACACGCACAGTACTTGTGGAAGTATTGTGTAACGTGTTTATAACAGCTCCTAAGCAGCTGCTGACAAAGATGAATGTGTAGATTAAGTATAAAATTCAACTTCAAATGACATTCTGAATGTAATTGATCCTCTGTTAGAAAAAGAACCCAAACTTGGAATTGTTTGAATGTTCTTAAAATTAGATATGTTGAAGATTTTATATACATATATATATATATATGCATGTATACACACACACACTCACACATAATATACATATGTACATATATAAATATAATATATAGATGGTCTCCTGGTATATCTATTTCATACAACACAGATGCAGGTAAATGCATGAAAATATGATTTGCTACTTTGGAATGTGTCCTCAAAGGTAATTTGAGGATAAGCAGAGAAATCTTGCTGACAACTGGATGAAACAGTTTATACACCAAAAAAAATTACCTTTTAGCAGTTTTGTAGTTTTCAGCCTACAGACCCTGTACAGGTTTTGTTAATTTGCACCTTGCATTTAATTTTCCTCCGAGCTCTTGTAATGGTATTTGTTCTTACATTTTGGTTTCCAATTGAATGTTGCTAATATGGAAATGGCATTGACTTGTGTTGACCTTTTACCTCAAAACCTTGCTAAATTCACATCAGTCAAAATTAATTTTAGTTGGTTTGTTTTCTGGGTAGATTCCTTGTGTTTTTCTATATTGACAATCATGTCATCTGTGAATAGGCTGAGTTTTATTTCTGCCTTTCCAAACTCTGTCTTTTCTTTTTACTGCTGCACTGCACTGGCTAAGACTTCCAGCATAACGCTGAACACGAATGTTGAGAGTGGACATCTTAACTCGTTCCTAATCTTAGAAGCGCTCAGCGTTCAGTCTCTACCATTAATCGGGATGGTAGCCGTAGGATGTTTATAGGTGCCCTTTAACAAGTTGAGGAATATCCCTTCTCCTTCTACTTTGCCACGAGTTTTTATGAGTGGATGCTCTGTTCTGTCAAATGTGTATAGGCTTTTTATTGGGGGGGGTGTCTATTGATATAATCACGTGATTTTTCTCTTTAGACTGTTAGTATGGTGGAGTACATTGATTTATTTTCAAACACTGGACCAGCCTTGCATTCTGGAAATAAGCTCCGACATGATTATAGCGTATTGTTCTTTTTTATATATTGCTGAATTCAATTTGTTACTGTTTTGTTAAGGATATTGCAAAGATGTTCGCAGATATGTCTGTAGTTTTCTCTTTCCTGTACTGTCTTTGTCTAGTTTTGGTATCAGAGTAATGCTAGCCACATACAGTAAGTTAAGCAGTGTGCCCTTCTCCTCCATTCTCTGGAAGAGATCGTGTAAATTGGTGGTATTTCTTTACATGTTTGGAGGAATTCAGCAGCGAACCATCTGGGCCTGCAGATTTCTTCTTTGGCAGGTTTTTAAACTACAAATTCAATTCTGTTAACAGTTATAAGACTATTCATATGCTATCTATCTAATCTTCAGTGAGTTTTTGTAGTTTGTGGTATTCAGAGAAGTGATCCATTTTATCTAAGTTGCTGAATTTTATGCAAAGAGTTGTTCACAGTATTCCTTTATTATTATCCTTTTTAATGTCTACTGGATTCAATGGTATCTCCTCTTTCGTGCCTGATATTAGGTAGTTTGTGCTTCTCTCCTTTCCTCTGTTACTCTTGCTAAAGGCTTATCAGTTTTGTTGATCTTTCCAAAGAACTGGCTTTGGGTTTCACTGATTCTTCTCTTTTTGTTTTCATTTTTTATTGAATTCTGTTCTCATCTTTATTATGCATCTTTATTATTCCCTTCCCTCTGCTTGATTTTAATTTATTTTATTCTTCCTTTTCTAATTTGTCGGGATAGAAGCTTAGATTATTGATCTGAGACACTTCTTCTTTTCTAAAATAAGCATTTAATGCTACAAAATTTCCTCTGGGACTACTTTAGCTGCATCACAACAAATGTGGATCTATTATATTTTCATTTTCATTCAGTTCAAAATATTTTCTAATTTCCCTTGAGACTTCCTCTTTCACCCATGAATTATTCAGATATATGCAGTTTAATTTCCCAGTTTTGGAGATTTTCTGGTTATCCTTTGGTTATGCATTTCTAGTTTAATTCCATTATGGTCAGATAACATATTTTATTGATGAATGTTACATCTGCACTTGGAAAGACCATATATTCTGCTATTGTTGGTTGGAGTGTTCTATAAATGTCAACTAAATTCAATTGGTTAATGATGTTGCTCACTTTTTCTATATCCTGGCTGGTTTCCTGTCTATTAGATCTATTAAATACTGAGACGGGAGGAGTCAAAGTCTCAAACTATAACTGTGGATTTGTCTGTTACTCCTTTTAGATTTTGCTTCACGTATTTTGAAGTTCTGTTGTGAGATGCATACACACTTAAGATTGTTATTTCCTTTTAATGTACTGACCCTCTTATCAGTACTAATGTCCCTCTTGGATAACTTCCTATGCTCTGAAGTTTACTTTGTCTGACACTGATATAGCCACTCTAGCTTTCTTTTGATTAGTCTTTGCATGGTATGCCTTTCTCCATCCTTTGCTTTTAATTACCTATACTGTTATATTTTTAACGTTTCTTGTAGATAGCATATAATTAGAACTATTTGAAAAATCCATCCTGACAATCTCTGACTTTTAATTGGTATGTTTAGATAATGTGTATGATGTAATTACTGATATATTTAGATTTAAGGCAGTTGTCTTATGTCTTTTGTTTCCTGTTCATTTTCTGTTTTATGTTCCTTTGTTTTCCTTTTCCTGCCTTCTTTTGGGCTATTTGAACATGCTTTTGTAATTTCATTTTAATTTTGTGATTCTATGTCTCCTTATATGATTTTTTTTTTTTTTTTTTTTTTGTGGTATGCGGGCCTCTCACTGCTGTGGCCTCTCCCGTTGTGGAGCACAGGCTCCGGACGCGCAGGCCCAGCGGCCATGGCTCACGGGCTTAGTTGCTCCGCGGCATGTGGGATCTTCCCGGACCAGGGCACGAACCCGTGACCCCTGCATCGGCAGGCGGACTCTCAACCACTGCGCCACCAGGGAAGCCCTCCTTATATGATTTTTTAATAGATGTTGTAAGGATAATGGAATACATACTTAACTTTTCATCATCTGCTTAGAATCTATATTTTATCACTTCGGTTGAGATGTAGAAAACATTACCATATTAGGTTCTTTTCCTCTTTATGCTATAGTTATAGCTGTTTTATATATTACATCCTATATCTACTGAAAAACAATCAGACAATGTTATATATTTTGCTCTCAACTGGGAATTTTGATAGAACTCAAGGAGAACAGCTTATCATATTTATCCAGATATTTACTGTATCTGTCGCCCAACTTCCATTGCTGATGTGCCTAGTTTCCTTCTGGTATCATTTTCCCTCTGTCTGAAGAACTTCCTTTAACAATTCTTTTAGAGGAGGTCTGCTGGCTAAAAATTCTCTTAGTTTTCCTTTATCAGGAAATGGCTTTTATTTTACCTTCATTCCTGAAGGACACTCTTGCAGCATATACATTTCTGGGTGAAAAGTTCTTTTCTTTCAGCACATTAAAAATGTTTGCCACTTCCTTCTGGCTTCCATGATTTCTGATGAGAAATCATCAGTCATTTGAATTATTGTTCTCTAATGAGATGTGTTTTCTCTGGCTTCTCTCAAGATTATTTTCTTTGTTTTTTGCTTTTAGTCATTTGATTATAATATGCCCAGGTATAAATTTGTTTGGGTTTATCCTATTTGGGATTCACTCTGCTCCTTAAATCTGTAGGCTTACGTCTTTCATCAAACTTGGGAAGTTTTCTGCTATTATTTTGTCAGATATTTTTCAGCATCACATTTTTTCTCCTCTCCTCCTTGGACTCTGATGAAATTCAAAAGATTGAATATTCAACCTCTGTTTTTGTCCCATAGGCCTCTGTGGCTCTGTGTTCCTCCCCAACCCCACACCCCATCCAATCTTTGTTCTTTCTGTAGTCCAGATTAGGTAAATTCTATTGATCTTCAAGTTCACTGACTCTCTCCTCTGTCATTTCCATTCTGCTATTGAGACCATCAAGTGAGTTTTAAATTTTTGGTTACTGCATTTTTCAGTTTTAAAATGTCCACTTGGTTTTGTTTTGTTTTTTAAATATCTTCTCTTTCTCTGCTAAGACTTTTTATTTCAACATTTGTTTCAAGAGGTCTGTGATTGCTCTTTGGAGCATTTTAATAATTAGATGCTTTAAAGTGTTTTTCAGATAATTCCAAAATCTGTATCATCTTACTGCTGGCACCTGTTGATGGGCTTTTCCTGTGTGAGCTGAGATTTCCATAATTTCTTATATACTGAGTAATCTTGGATTGTATTATGGACATTTAAAATATTAACTTATGAGACCCTGGGTTTGTTTAAATCCTACGGAGAATGTTGATACTGATATTTTTGTATTAGCAGGCAACTGATCTGGTAAGTTTAAGTTCCAACCTGTCTTCTGTGGGCTATTGTTTTAAAGTCAGCTTAGTTTTCAAAGCCTTTGTGGTGCTATCTGGATCTGTACTGAGTGCCTGCCACTCTGGATTCAGTCTGTGACCTGGGCAGAGGTCTATCCATCAGCTCAGTTCTCCATGTCTTTGGTATGCTAATTAGGATCTGATCCATGTATGTGTACGTCAGACCTGGGCCCACGAATTCATAAGCAATTCCACAGAGTCACTTTCTCAAGCTCCTCCTCTCCATGAGCTTCCTGGTGATTTCTAGGTCCTTGGGAGCCCCCCTGATAGTCCTCTGACCAGAAACCACCCATTCCCACAACCATGCAGCATCTAGGGCCAAGGGGCAGGAGGACAGACAGGAAAAGGCAACAAGGTCTGGCCCCACCCTCCTGGCACCACAGGCCCACCAAGCAGAGATGGCTCCCCTCCCTCAGAGTTCTGGCTCCTACAAGCTTTTGCTGTGATCAGGGCCATCACACAGTGAAATTTTTGACTCCATATTGCAACTAATCTTTAAGAAACTACTAACTGCCAAGTTTTGGTGTAGTATCAAGGGAGAATACCTATAATTATCTGAAAAAGTCATTAAAATTTAAAATCCCTTTTCCAGGTACACATCTGCGTGACAGAGTTTTCTTCATATACTTCAACCAAAATGACATATTGCAGAAGATTTGCAAAACTGAAAAAATGGCACTCTTTTCACTAAACATTTTTGTTTTGGAAAATACAGTTGTTTTTGTTAACAAGTAATGAGTTTATTATTATAATTTTTAAATGAATTGATATTTATTTTAAATTATTAGTTTTAAACACTGATAGCTTATATTAAAAAAACTGTTGATAGATATTTAAACATAAATAAATATTTATAAAAAATATTTAAACATAAATAAAAGTTTTTGAGATCCTTCTGATGTGTGCATAAGGCTATTCACTGAAGCACTATTTTTTAATAGCAAAGGACTGGAAGCAACCCAAATGTCTGTCAATAGGAGACCAGTTCAATAAACCATGGTATAGCGATATAATGAAAGTACTATGCAGCTGTAAAAAGAATGAGGAAGATTTCTAAATACTGCTATGGATGAGCTCTGATCTATCAGGATACACAACAATATGTATAACATGCTACCTTTTATCTAAGAAAGGAAGATACATGTACATATATAAGTATTTGCTTTTATTTTCAAAAAGAAATAATGAGAGGATTAATTTTTTTAAAAAATAATTTTTTTTCTATAGGTGGAAGGGATAAGGAAGGAGCAGAGACAGGAATGGAAGTTTAACCTGTGAATAGCACTTGTTTTATAATTTGGACTTTGGGACCATGTACTGATAAGTGCTTCTTAAAATCAAAATTAGATTTGAAAACTAAAAACAAACAGAAATAAACTCAAATGTTTATTGAATGAGTGCTATAACCACACATAGAAGAATTATTTCAGATACCTTTAAAATCCAGTGTTTTAACTAAATATATCTATGGGATATAGCCTTAGGACAAAATGAACCACACAGATACCTTCAACTGCATTTATTGCTAATTTAACACCAGTACTGTTATTATGAAACTATTACACACACACCCTTATCTATCTATATCTTATCTATGTGTATGTATATACATATAAAGCAAATAACTAGTTGTTAGTCATTTATTGGGAACAATGATCTTTAGTGTAAAGTGAAAAACACAAATATTAAAAACCCTATAATCCTGCATTGACTTGGAAATATCAGTATGAACTCATGATTTATTTTTCTCTTTCAAAAAACAAAGTACTTCCCGGCTCTGCCCAGTGAAAAAGCAGGGACAAGCAGTGCCGGTGAGCACTTTCAGTACCAGACTACAGTCTCCATCAGGGTTGCCCTGAGAAACACCTGATTGCTGGTCAGGGGCAGAACACGTACGAGATGAGCTAGAGACATCTTGTCCTGCCTGAAAGCAAGGAAGCTACCAAAGGTCACTGTTAATATGTCAAAGAACACAGCCACCGATATGAAGGGGCTCCCACTGGCCAGAGACATAACACTGTGTCACAGTGTAGAATGGCTTCAATGAACTGAAAACTCAAATAGATAATGATACCTGATTCATGATGATGTTCCAAAGGAAAAAAAGGTGAGGGGAGCCTGAGTGGTCACCTCTGGGGCCTCTGCTAAGGCACCAATTCATTACTCTGAAAGTTTAGGGCAAGAAAACAAAGGGCAAGAACTACTCATTGTTTTCTATATAGACCAGATTTGAAGGAATGAAACATTTAGTGAGGAGAAGTTCTATTTTATAGAAGAAAAATAGATACAAAAGAAATTAAAAGAATTTTAAAATCACCATTTTGCCATCTCTAAGGAAACAACAGTTCTAAACAATAGTCATCAATAGCTGCTAAATCTGAAAGGTTGCTGGGAACTTTTAAAATTGGTGGATCAGACTGCCATCATCTGATCACTGATAAACGTTAATCAACTTAACATCACTAAAAGTAGAAAATCAGGTATTATGAGCTTCTTCCCCGTACGCATATAAACATACACATTCATTTAAAAAGATATATACAACCTAGTAATTTCTCACTAAAATATCACAGGTATCTTTTTATGTCATGAAAACTCATTTATTACATCATATTTAATAGCTGTGCTTTATTTCTTCACTCATTTAAAGTTGGAAAATTCTAATGCCCGTAGGACCAGGTCTATAACCTAAATGTGTAATGTACATCAGCCCAGGTGCTGAACAATACGGAGTTATGCCGTGATAAACTAAAGAATACATGCCTGGCACTCAAACTAGTCAAATTTAATTTTCTAAAAAAAACCACTGAACAAGTTAAAAAGAAAACAAATCTGGACTATCAGTCTGTACTCTCTGAGTTTTATCTCATTTCTAGGATATTTAATAATTTTTCACAACTTTACAAATTTACTGGTCTAAAATACCACTAAATTCCATCGCTTTACATCTTTTGCTCAAGTATAAATTTTCATACAATATGAAGGTTATTGGTTCACTAACAAAATTGATTCTTTGGAGATGCTCACGTTTTTCTTTTAATCTAAAGATACGGTTTTGGCCTGGATTTGTGTGCTCTAAGAAGAGGCAGTGTAACCTTGACCTACATTAAAGTGTCAAGGGCACGCAAGGACTCTGGGCCAGAAATCAGGCCTTACTCACGTGTGTGTTCCCGGCAACTAACCACCACGCCTAGAACCTCAAAGTCCTCAATAAGTTTCCAACAAAAGGATTTAAACGTTTAACGTAGAATACATCCCATATTTTCTATTTAATTTCCCCAAGCCTTGAAGAAGAAACTCCTGCCTCTAGAACCCTCTTGGGCTCTACTAACTAACTTACTTCCGTTTAGCTCCCAGTAAGGTTATCATCTTACATCTAAAGCAAAATGTGCTACAGTTTTGTCGAGCTACCCAGCAGGAAAGGAACTAGGAGAGGAGCATCACTACAAGATTAAAAACAATCAACGTCAGGAAGCCAGGCAATCTGTGTTGGATAAACTGTAGTTTGCAGCAGTAACGTCTATGGGTTCATGTCATGTAATCTATTGAAAAGGACTTGATAACTTCTGAAACAGTATTTTTTTTTAAAGGCATGGTTCCCAGTTAATGGTGGAGACTGGCCCAAGACTCCACTAAAATAATAATAAATGAACATAAAGGATCTGTAACAATCAACACTGGATGGCTGGCCATCAACACAGGACACACTTCTGTCTGTGCAAGAAGGATGGAGTTAGGCTACCAGTTGAGAGGAGAATCAGTTCACTCTGCAGAATTCCACAGAGCACAAGCTACAATGGAAAGTGAAGGGAGGACGGAGGGACAAAACCGGGGATTCACTGAAAGTCTGTACAGAGAACAAGCGGTCTCACTCTGCACTCCTCCCCAACAACCAGAAGATTCAAGCATTGAAAAGTCCCCAGGGAAAAGCCTGCCGGGCAGTGAGTCATTAAGGAAACGTAAACTCCCAACCTGCTTTTCAGGGACACAGATAATCAAGGGTTACCGGACATTTAAAGGGAGTCTCCAGAGTAAAAGATGGTCACAGATAAATAGGAAAAAAAGGAAGGCCCAGGAAAAAGAAGTAGCAATGATGTTTTTAAAATATTTTTTAAATGCTTTTTTAGTTCTTACTAAAAATCTGAGACAAAACAATAACAACAAACTCTCAATTGGTTTCCTCAGAAAAGGTACTGCATTTATAAAAACAAAAATAAGATGCTATGAAAAAGGAAAAACCTGAGAAGGAAGAACTTTTGGAAATTAAAGAATCTGAGGGCTCAGATGTAAAGTGTGATAGAAGGGCCTGTAGGTAAGATGAAGGAAATCTCAGACAGCAGGAAAAATACAGACATTAAAATGTGAGAGGAAGAAAGAATTTGAAGAATCCAGGAAGTCTAACATCTTATCAACAGAAGCTTCAGGGTGAGAAACAGAGAAAAAAAGATGGTAGGCAATTAGCAAAGAAATAATACAAGACAGTTTCAAAGAGCTGAAGGGTGTGAGCCTTTCAGTTGAGCAATTCTGTCCAAATGACCTTTCCGTGGTGTGGGAGATGCTGGGGGACCTGCACTGTTCAGTAAAATGGCGCTGAGCCACACGTGGCCGTGGAGCAACTGAAAGGCAGCCAGCAGAAACAAGAAAGAGGTGGTTCTATCTCACCGCATTTCGCATCACATCGGGTCCATCAGGAATTCCTGTAGATCTCAGCTACAAACAGACCTTGAATTTACCTCTCGCCGTTACTACCGCTCCATCATGGTCCAAACCACCATCATCTCTCACCTACATAATGATGCCACTCTCCACCACTTCTTTTATATTATTATTATTTTTTTAATTTATTATTTTTTTTTAGTACGCGGGCCTCTCACTGTCGCGGCCTCTCCCGTTGCGGAGCACAGGCTCCGGACGCGCAGGTGCAGCGGCCACGGCTCACGGGCCCAGCCGCTCCGCGGCACGTGGTATCTTCCCCGACCAGGGCACGAACCCGCGTCCCCCGCATCGGCAGGCGGACTCTCAACCACTGCGCCACCAGGGAAGCCCTCTTTTATATTATTTTACAATAATTATTTTTAAAATAAAATGCATTATCTTAACAGAAGTTTGAAAACGTCAATGTCACATTAGGTTCATAAGAGTCAATCATAATAGAAGCAAAAATTTATCTTAATTTTCAAAACCATAGTACATTTATCTCTGGGTTTTGTTATTGTTTTTCCTGAAAGAAAGATATACTAAAATGAATGTGACTTTGCACCAAAGTGCATTAAAATCAATTTAGGTCTAAATAAAGAAAAATACCAATTGAAAGCATTTCACAGGCAAGGGCACTTACACTCTGCAAATAGTATTTTCCCACCAAGCAATGTTCTTTTCCTACATCCAAACACAAGGTAATAGAGGAGATACTAGAAGGAATGCAATATTACATCTGAGAGAGAAATGTCAGGTTCACTGCTGTGACATTTTGAGCTACCTTGACACATTGTGGCTCTTGTCAACTCTTCTTGAATGTGAAACAGTCAAGTTATCAATTATAGACCACAATCCCTCTTACAATGAAAATATGTCAGCTTGACATAAATAAAATAGTACACAGAAGTTTACCTTCAACTCATAGCTACGATAACTCTCAAGAATAATTATAACTATAAAGAATCATAGTTATCATAATTAATTTCAAAAAACAAGGTAATGCCAGAGGATTTTGTTTAATTTTTAAAGAACACTGAGAAATAAATTCCTTATAATTAATCTTCTGATATTTGAGATCTCCAAATTAATTATCTGAGCTGTCAAACATTTAGTAGGAAGAACTGGATAGCTCTAAGAATACGGAATTCTAAAATGAACCATCTCCTTCTCTCTCCACCACCATCCCCCCCCCCCCCACCCCCGCCTTCTCCGACAAGGAGAGCTTCATCTAATTGAAGATTTGATTATCTGGTCCCAAGAACACGATTCGTCTCACTCCTGGCCTCACCCACCCACCTGCCACGTCTACTTCACGTAACTGCAGTCACTTCCTGCTTTCTCGGAGTAAACCTTACTTGTGGCATAAGGATCTGAAAACAGCAGTGCGATGCTCCAGAAGCCACGTGCGACCGGAGGCCGGGAGGCCCAGCTCTGCTGTGATGAGTAACTCTTTAAGCTCTAAGTCCTTCAACAGCTCACTGCCTCAGTTTCTTTTTAAAAGGCGGACTTAGAATAAATGATCTTCAAGGCCTTGACTAATCCCAAAGTTCTACGTTTTACTCTTTAAAGCCTTCAAAAAATCAAAGTCTTTGTCAATGAGAATATATTTTAACTTTTTATTATTAAAAAGTCCAAACATAATCCATCCCCGACCTTAACAGTCATCAACAATCTGATGTATTTGCTAAAATAATTAAAGTGTTATGACATAGACAAGCCTATTTAAGTTATTTAAATTCAAAAAACTATAGGGAGCATGCTAACTGATTACAATAAAATGCATTATGGGCTATGAGTTTAAAATTTCAGATTTTCTCCCCACAGAGGGCAATTCCTACGAAGTACACTGAAATAGAAGGGCCTGCAAACAAAAATTTGAGAAAAAGATTCCTTGCCTATAAAAATATATATATATTTGTGACAGAGAATGCCCTTTTATTTCCACCTACACTTCAGTCCGGTGGGCCCTTAGGCTGTTCAAATATATAAACTATACTTTTCACCTTTTATTTTCTTCTTTTCTTACTTCCTGACCACCTTTTGTTTCCCGTTGCTTTTGCGCAGCTCTCAGTTTTTTTCCTGAAGAGGAAGACCTGCTCCTTGTATACACAGCCCTGCCGATCACACTGCTCCTTTACCTTGAGACAGCAACCCTGTCAATGACCGGGATGCAGAACTGAACTCCACAGTCCTCAGGGCTCAAATAACTTCATTATTTATTGCTTACAGGCGTATTCTCCTCTGCCGGAGATCCTTAGTCCTGGGTTCAGTATGGACTCCATGTATGATTGTGTGTTTATGAACATTCTTCATGCTTAAACTGAATTTGTTACGTTGCTAAGCATACGATCATTATTTTCTAAGTCCACTGCTAATATCTCCTTCTAAAAATCAAAGTGTAATGCTGAAGTTTCAAAAGCCATTTAAGAAGAAAAAGCTAAAATGGCTAAACTCATGTACGAATTTCTATTTTTAAAGATTGTTGTCTGTTTAAGTAAAAATTCGTAATCTGCTTACCACTGTCTTATAAGGTACACCTGTAACTAAGGTTAGCAAGCCATTCACATGTATATGTATAAACGAATAACTGGGGGAAAGGTTAGCAACTTAATGAATTAGGGCTCTATTTGTAATTATACTATCAAAGCTAATCACTAAGGAAGAGCTAAATAAATGCTCTGGTGGAAATTCCAAGCCTCATTAACTATGGTGCCAGAAACTTTAATTAAAATAGAGCATCTCATTTAAATGATTAGCTTTGATAATTTAAGCATATTCATGCTTAAATTACAGGTCTAACTTATTAATTTGCTGATCCCTGTCTCTGTTACGCGCATCCGATGCTTTATTAAATAGACACCACACAGTGCCGGCCTGAGGGGACGGCGCCGCCGCCTGGGTTTT
Source organism: Kogia breviceps (assembly GCF_026419965.1). NCBI lineage: Eukaryota > Metazoa > Chordata > Mammalia > Artiodactyla > Physeteridae > Kogia > Kogia breviceps. Next base: position 57,668,005 of record NC_081328.1, read on the forward strand.
GCAGCAGCAATCATGGCCCTCGCCATCCATCCCCCTTTCAAGCCAGAGCGGGCAGACCGCGTTGATCAGCCAGGAGAATCATCTTCAAGCTACATCTGTACAATAACGCCTTTGCCCCACAGACGGGGACTTGGGGGGGAGGCGGAGGATGACTCGACAACAGCACTGAAAGCCAAGCCCTGAGCATCGAAGGGCAAGCACTTCCGGAGGACAGCTTTGAAAACCAACCTCAAAACAGCTGTTGGAAAGAAAACATGAAAATAAACAGATGGGTTAAAAAGTGCCTTTGTTCAAAAGGCAACTCGTAAGACAGAACTACTTCAGAGCAGACACCTCCCAGAGGCTGACTCGTCTTCTCTAAGATGGCGTAAGTAAATGCTGATTTACGGGGAGCTGATTGGAACGAGTGCCTTACAGGAAGAATTCCGTTTTTGTTACAAGGCCATTACAACACTACCACCACTGCAGCACAAAAACGTGCAGCTTCGTGAACATTCGGAGAATTTTACAATGACATTTTTAAAAGGAATTTTCCATTTATCACTAGTGAGGACTTTCAATCAAACGATCTCACGGCAAAAGTGCCTCTTAAATGGCAAAAGCTTCGTGCGGCACCCGGCGTCCTGCGCTGCTGGCTCTACGCTAAACAAACGCTTTTTGACGTGATAAAACTATCTCCACTTAAGAAGAGTGAGGGTTTATCTCTCAAGATAAAATAACTGGGAAGCATAACGGGGAAAAGAAAAAAGGTGCTGTTCATAAACAAAAAGCAAGGAACAATCAACCTAAGAATAAATTTAACCAGAAATGGAAACACTACAGAAACTTACAGAGGAACACTCAGAAAACCGAGAGAAAGGGAAGAGAAGGAGGGAAGAAGGAAAAAAGGTGAATATATTTAAGTCTCTACCGCCCCTAAAGGAGAGGTTTAAAATACTTGGGGGGCTTCCCTGGTGGCGCAGTGGTTGAGAGTCCGCCTGCCGATGCAGGGGACGCGGGTTCGTGCCCCGGTCCGGGAGGATCCCACGTGCCGCGGAGCGGCTGGGCCCGTGAGCCGTGGCCGCTGCGCCTGCGCGTCCGGAGCCTGTGCTCCGCAACGGGAGAGGCCACCACAGTGAGAGGCCCGCGTACCGAAAAAATAAAAATAAAAAAATAAAAAAATAAAATAAAATACTTGGAAAGACAAAATTTCCCCCAATGTAAGCTATCCATTTGATGTAACTGAAATTAAAACCAAAGAGAGGTTTTTGTTTCTGTTTCGGGGGGAGGAGTTCACATAGGTATTCTAAACTTCTAGTAGAAAAACCAGAGAATAACCTCTTCTCCCCGGCACTCCCCAAAGCGAAGCTGGAAGAAAAAAACAAAAGTAATAAGGGAGACGTCACACTATCAAATTCGAATACCAGAAAGCCTCAAAAATTAAAACAGTGTAATTCTGGTACAGAAACATAGACAGATGAGGAGAAAAACAGAAAGTCCAGAAACAGATTGCAGTATATACTGAAGAACTGCATCTTACTCAGAGATGAGATTCTAAAGTTATGCAAAATGAAAAACCTCATTCAGATCAAAATTACCCTTGAAAAAATCCCCAATCATGCCAAAATTACTAGAAAGCGAATCCTTGGAAGGTCAGAAGCCAAGCGTTAACTTCTGTTGCTGCTGCTTGCATTTCACCTCCCTCTCCCCTTAACAGCAGTGAGTCGAAACACAAACGTGATACAGTGGTATTATAAAGAATTTAGGATTTGACAAGAAAGCTACTAAAAATTTTAAGTAGCAGAAAGTGTCATAGAATAGGATCAAGATCACGTTTAGGGATCTTGACCCGGTAGAAAGAAAGGTTTGATGCGGTGATATAACTGAGCACACCAATTAGGGAAAAAAATTGTCTCGCGTCTCCAACAAGCAATCCCTTCCAGGACAGTCACATGTTCTCAGCTGTGAGTGCTATGAAAAGCTATCTTGCTGTAGGTGAACAAAATTGGCTACCCCAAAATGTCTCTCTGGCTTGAGGATTAATTTAGGCTGATTGTTTTTAAGGTCCAAAAGACTCAGGAAGAACCTCTGACCTTCCCGCTAACTGCCTCAAAGAATGCAGATAGAGGACCTGTTCCAGGAAGGGCGCTGTCACCAGAGAGCACTACAGTGCGAACTAAGTGTCTAGACAGGGAGGAACCCAGCAAAGCCTGTTTGTTAAGATTCCTCTCTGGGTCCCACTGGCTGCACTGCTGGCAAACCACACACTTGACTTTCCATCTCCAAGCCAACCGCCTTCCTGCCCTCTGAGCTCCGACCACCATCTCACATCCTTTTGTCTTAGCTGAAGATGGTATTTAAGGTGAGGGCTTTGACCACTTTGGTGAGTTACTCAGTTTTCCTGGGTCTCTCCCATGTGCAGACAATATTAAACTTTGTTTGATTTTCTCCTATTAAGCTGTCTCATGTCAATTCATGTTAATTCTCAGACCAGCCGGAAGAGCCTAGAAGGGCAGAGGAAATTTCTTCCTCCCCGACATTACAGTAGCTATCCTGGTATAGTGAAATGAGGAATAATTTCTCTAACTTCCACATTTTCCCTGCTGATCAGGTATATCATTTGTCAAAAGAAAATCAAAATTATTATTAAAAAAAGAGAAAACTAATGAAACACAATGTGAAAAACCATCTGTTCAAGTTAACTGTTAAGCTAACATCTAGATGTTTTCATCCAACATAAGCTTCATCTACCAAGGTTTCTAGCAATGAAAGAATTCACAGTAGGTAGGGAAATAACACATTTTTCTGTATTGTTAGTGTTAAGGAAATTATTTTAAAAGGCTGGAAATAAACAGCAAGCATATAAACCATTCATTCTGAGATGATTCATGCAAAATCGTTTTGTACAACATAACAGACAGAAGTTATCCTAATGTACTGAAAACATCAAATCCTGCAAATGTAGTAAAAATAATATTTTCCTTGTCAAGGTATTTTCTTCAGTGTTGCAAGTCAGTCATCATTTGTGAATCTCATGCATCAAAATAAAGGTGACCAAATGTTTTTGCAAAAGTAATTGCATTCTAAGAACCCACTGACAATTGAAGGTACTTATTCATGCACTCAAGCTAAACAGTAATAACGAATGTTGAGAGCTAGAAGGTACAGAGAACTTAAATTCCAAAACTAAGAAACATTTAAATAGATCAATGATTAAAAGTACACTATTCAGTATCCAGTATTATTTAGCAAAGTACAAAACTTTATAAAACCTTATAAAAACTGTGTGGCATGTTATTTTCCCCAAACATCATGAACTCATTCTACTGGTTAGATCAAAATATCACAAGGGTTATCAGTAAAAATGGTGGAATGAGGCACTCCATAAACGCAATGAAAAAACTGACAAAAACCATCACAATCAACTTTCTTGGAATTTAGGAAACTAAAGCTTGCAGCAACCAGGGGAGCACTTAATCAAGAGAAACCAGAAAATTTCAGTAAGAAGAGCAAGATTTGTGGTTTTTTCATTTACCGTAGTCCCATGCCCCTGCTTCTCCAGCTGAGTGGTAGCCTTGAAAATAAGACCCCGCATTTCCAGCACTACTATCAGAGCAGAAGGGGCCTCACTGTCAAAGAGCTGTAATTATTTGTTTTGACCTGTCTGGTACAAAACAACACTTGACTTATCTAACTCAGAACTCAACCAGTGCTGAAGGGGCCATACTGAAAATATTTACAAGGCCGATGTTTTAGTTGCTGCTGCCACCTGAAGCAATGATAGCAGTTGGACCAAACAACAGACTAACAAAAAGCTCTGGAGGAAAGGCTGGGTTATACGGTACTTCAGGGAATAAAGACTTTGAAGAGCTCCACCTGTTCCTCCCTGGGAATCTAGAAGACCACACACAGGCTGTGGCCCGTGCTCAGGAAGGGCCTGAAAAGTTCTCACCTCTGGCTGGTCTGGAGGCTGGAGAAGCAGGAAGTTAAAGCTAAAGCAGAGGTGTGAACTGCCTGGTGAGTAAGGGAGGTGTGCACAAACACACATACACACAGATGCCTCTGCAAAAACTGGGCGATGTTTTTGGAATGGGGTGTTTAAGGAAATCTCTGGGCAATGACTAGTTGATCATTAAGCCCATGGAATTAAAACTTCAGAGGCCACACACAGCAAATACTGACTTTAAGAAATTAGTTCAAAATTTAAAAATTAACTTAAAATTAAATTTAAAAAATTAGTTCAGAAAAATCACTAAACAAACAAATGACAACAAAATCAAATGGCAAAAGGATGAGAAAAGACATTCCATGCAAACGGTAACCAAAAGAGAGCTGGGGTGGCTATACAAGTATCAGAAAAAAACACACTTGACGACAAAAGTTGTTATGAGAGAGAAAGGATATCATATAATGATAAAAGGTAGACAAGGAGACATAACAACTATAAACATATGTAAACCTAAGGACAGAACCTCAAAATACATGAAGCATAAACTGACAGAATTAAAAGGAGCACTACACAATTCAACAATAATATGTGGAGACTTCAACATCCTACTTTCGATAATGGATATAAAACCTAGACAGTAGACCCAAAGGAAAGAGAAAATTTGAACAATATAAACCAAACAGACCTAACATATCTATAGAACACGCCACCCAACGAGAGCAAGATATACATTCTTCCCCAGTGTACCTGAAACATTCTCCAGGATAGGCCATACAACAAGTCTCAATAAATTTTAAAAGATTAGAATTCTACAAAGTAAGTTCTCCAACCACATGGAGTGAAATTAGAAATCAGTAACAGAAGGAAATGCTTGTCTTCCTCTAATTTTGCCAAAAATGTACCCTGAACATTATACTAGAAGTTCTGGCTGGGCAATTTGGCAAGAAAAAGAAATAAAAGACATCTAGATTGGAAGGAAAGAACAAAACTATATTTGCAGATGACATTATCTTCTATATAAAAAGTCCTAAGGTATCCACACACAAAAAAATCTATTAGAGCTAATAAAGAGTTCTGCAACTTTGCAGATATATAATGAATTGCACTTCTAAACACTAGCAGTGAACAATCCAAAAAATGAAATTAAGAAAACAATTCCATGTACAATAGCACAAAAAAATAACATGATACTTTGGAATAAATTTAACAAAAGAAGTGTAAGACTTATAATTGGAAAACTACAAAATACTGTTGAAAGAAATTTTAAAAGACCTAAATAAATGGAAAGGTACCATGTTCAGGTACCAGAAGACTTTATATTGTTAAGATGGCAATATTTCCCAAGTTAATCTACAAATTTAATGCAATCCCTTTAAAAATCCCAGCTGGCTTTTTTTTTTTTGCAGAAACTGACAAACTAACCCTAAATTCCATACAGTAATTCAAGAGACCCAGAATAGCCAAAACAATCTTGAAACAGAAGAACAAAGTACCAAAGACTCATACTTCCAAATATAAAACTCACTACACAAAGCTACAGTATACAAGCCAGCGTGGTATGGCATAAGGACATATATAGATCAATGAAGAGAATTTAGAGTCCAGAAATAAACCCATAGGTCTGCGGTCAATTGATTTTTGATGAGGTTGCCAAGACCATAAAATGGAGAAAGAATAGTCTTTTCAATAGATGGTGCAAAGAAAACTGAACAACCACATGCAAAATAATGAATTAGACATGTACCTTATAAAATGTACAAAAATTAACTCAAAATGGATCAAAGAATTAAATGTAAGAACTAAAACTATAAAACTAGGAAAGGTAGATGTAAATCTTTGTGACCTTGGATTAGACAACAGTTTCTTAGACATGACACCAGAAGCAGAACGACCAAAGAGAAAACAGATAAATCGGACCTTATCTAAATTAAAAACTTTTGTGCATCAAAGGATACTCTCAAGAGGGGGGAAAGACAGCCCACAAAATGAGAGAAAATATTGCAAATTATATGTGAGAAGAACCTAGTATTCAGGATATACATAAAAACCCTTATGGCTGCTCCACAACAAAAAGACAATTGTTTTTCAAAGCAGACAAAGTATCTGAATTGACATTTTTCCAAAGAAGATATACAAAAGGCCAATGAGCATATTAAAAGATGCTCAGCATCATTAGTCATTAGGGAAAGACAAATCAAAATGAGATACTCCTTCACACCCACTAGGATGACTATAATTAAAACATGGACAAAAAAAAAAAACATGGACAAACTGGAATCTTTATACATTGCCAGTGGGAATATAAGATGGCGCAAGACATTGTGGACAACAGTCTGGCAGCCCCTCAAAAACAGTCACCATTTGACCCAAGAACTTCAGGTACAAGAAAACTGGAAATATACTTTCACACAAAACTTGTTCATGAATGTACACAGCAGTATTATTCTTAATAGCGAAAAAATGGAAACAACCCAAATGTCCATCAGTTGATGGACAGATAAACAACCTGTAGTATATCCATACAATGGGATATCATTCAGCCATAAAAAATAATGAAGTACTGATAACATGCCACAAAGTGGGTGAGCTTCAAAAGCATTATGCTAAATGAAAGGAGCAAGACCCGAAAGATCACACATTGTGTGATTCCAATTATATCAGAAGTCTCTTAGGGCGGCAAAAATGTTCTGGAATTAGAGAGTGGTGGTTGCTGCACAATATTGCGCATATACTAAAATCCATTAAATTTTACTTTAAAATGGATAAAATGGTGAATTTTTTTGTTTTATGAATTTTATCATAAATAAACAAATACACAGGTAGACACATACATAAAACACTGCTTAACTGAAAATTACTACTATTCAGTTGTGAAGCCATTCCATTATAATTTGAAATAATGTCATATATGTGTCCAGTCTTTAAAAGTATGGTTCCAAATTTTACATCCTCACAATACATATATACAGATACCAACTCATCTTATGCTTACAATTTACATTAGGAAGCTAAGACAGCAATTAAGTTGTTTTAATGACAGTTATTATACAGGATAAGCCAATCAATGAATACTGGAACAAATACTGAACAAATTACCTCCAAAACCCTACAAATAAGATACAGAAGCTTCCCTATGAAACTTGACTTTTTAATCAGCATCTGCAGCAGAAAATTTGCAAAACATGAATAAATTATTTCTAAAGCCTTTATAAATCATTAAGGAACTGCCAAAATGAAGCAAATGTCTAAAAATATTTTTCATATCTCAAAATTCAAAATGTTTACCCTGCTTTAAGAAGACATCTGTGATTGATAATGACCACATGAGCTTTACACATTCTTACCTTTAATCACTGTAAGCTTAACAGGAACAGCTAGACAACATTTTTATAGTCCACACCAAATGGTACCGTTTTTAAAATTTTATAACCTAGAATTACTAAGATTTTTATATCAGTGAAGGTCCATAAAGATGCTCTTTGGCAATACCAAAGTATAATTCAGTTTACCCTAAATTGCTTAGTTTAGCAGAGTCAATTCTACATTAAAGACCGCAAATTCTGATATTTGGGAATCAGTGTCATTGTGTATTAACTGCCCCAGTCTAAGAAAGCACCAGGATGAATGACAGGAGAAAGAGCACAGCCCTTGCAGCTGACCACTGGCTGAGAAAACGAACATTTATGGAAAACCTTAATGAACAAATTTGTAATTAGTCAGACGGGTCAGACACGTCAGACGGGTCAGACGGGTCAGACGGGTCAGACAGGACAAGCTTCTTGAACGAATAGCCTCCTCAAGTCAGTCAGATGTCAAATGTTCTAAAACAGCAATAAAAGGCTTCATGTTGTAACAATGACCATTCTACAAAGTCTGAAACAGCAGAATAGAAAGGGGAAAATTAAAATAAGTTCCAAGAACAGCCTCAGGTAAATCAATGTAATTAGAACACTCCCTCAACACATCATATACAAAAATATACTATATATGGTTTAAAGACCTAAATATAAGACATGGCACCAAACAACTCCTAGAAGAGAACACAGCCAAACATTTTTGGTTAAACAATAGCAGTACTTTCTCAGACCAATCTCTCAAGGCAAAAGAAGTAAAAGCAAAAATGAACAAGTGGGACCTAATCAAACTTAAAAGCTTTCGCACAGCAAAGGAAACCATCAACAAAACGAAAAGACAACCTAAGGAATGGAAAAACAATATTTGCAAACGAACTGACCAACAAGGGGTTAATTTCCAAAATACACAAATGGCTCATACAACCCAGTATCAAGAAAACAAACAACCCAATCAAAAAATGGGCAGAAGACCTAAATAGACACTTCTCTAAAGAAGATATACGGATGGCCAAAAAGCACATGAAAAGATGCTCAACATCGCTAATTATTAGAGAAATGCAAGTGAAACCCACTGTGAGGTATCACCTCACACTGGTCAGATTGGCCATCATCAAAAAGTCTACAAATAATAAATATGCTGGAGAGGGTGTGGAGATATGGTTACCGTCCCACACTGTTTGTGGGAATGTAAGTTGGTGCAGCCACTGAGGAAAACAGTGTGGAGGTTCTTTAAGAAACTAAAAATAGAGCTACCATATGATCCAGCAATTTCACTCCTGGGCACATATCCAGACGAGACAAAGACTCTAATTGGAAAAGATACATGCAGCCCCAGCGCTCACATCGGCACTGCTGACAACGGCCAAGACACAGAAACAACCTAAGCATCCATCAACAGAGGAATGGATAAAGAAGATGGGGTGCATACACACACACACACACACACACACACACACACACACACACACACACACATCTATACACACACCTACATACACACAATGCAATACTTCTCAGACATAAAAAAGAATGAAATATTGCTATTTGTAGCAACATGGATGGACCTAGAGAATAACATACTAGGTGAAGTAAGTCAGACAGAGAAAGACAAATACCACATGACATCGCTTATATGTGGAATCTACAAAATAACACAGATGAATCTATACACAAAACAGAAACAGACACATAGACATAGAAAATAAACTTATGGTTTACCAAAAGGGAAAGGGAGAGGGGGAAGGGATAGATTGGAAGTATGGGATTAACTGATACAGAATACTATAAATAAAACAGATAAGCAACAAGGATTTGCTGTATAACACAGGGAATAGTATTCAATATCTCATAATAACCTACAACGGAAAATAACCTGAAAAAAAAATATATATATATAACTGAATCACTTTGCCGTACACCTGAAACTAACACAATACTGTAAACCAACTAGACTTCAATAAAAAAATAAACTCTTTAAAATGAAGCTGAAAAATAAACAAATAAGTTGCAAGAAAATATTATCTTTACAAGACTATTAAATAGAGTTCAGATCTGCCCACCGCCACCGTCATTACAAAACCAACAAACACTGGTATTTCTCACAACCAACACACCCTGAAAGGAGAGGCGAAGACAGACGTTTTACCTCTTCTAAGCTGGGGAGCGAAGAGGACGACACCGTGCGAGCCGGCAGCGGGTGGAAGGGCTCTTGGCCGACGGCAGGCTGATGGCTCTGCATGTGCACAAAAGGGGTCTGCGGCGGCCTGGGCGGCAGTGGAGGTAGGCCATAGGGAAAACCCGGCCCCATCAGGCGATTCTGCTGTAAGCTGGCAAAAGTCCACGCTCCATCAGGTGCCAGGCATTTCAAGGGGGGAGGGGCGAGGTGTTCAGACGGCAACGAGAAAGGCGAGCTGAACAGCTGCGGTGGCAAGCGCTGGGGAAATGCTGGGCTGCTGGCTACTTCGAGGTCTCTGCTGCTGTCACCAAAGGTGGAAAAGTGGGTACTGTGGTCTGCACTGGACGGGGGTGAGGGGACTGCTGGTGGGCTCCTGGTCTGAATTTGTCTATATTGCAAAAGTCTTGATTGAGGTGGCGGCATCTCAGCTAGTTCCCGTGTTTCACCTTGATCACGATTAGACAGTTCTCTGATTAAGTCTTGAAGCCTACGTAAGGATGATGAAATATGAGGAGGAGAAAACAAAAGCAAAGCTTCGTCACATTAAGGAGAGCTTAATCAACTACACGTGTAATTTTTTACAAACAATAGCATACTACTAATCAGAACTAGTGTTATTTCATCTCAAGAGTAGGAAGCATTAACACTCATAGGTGTTGAACGGACGACTCTAAATATGCCCAAGTATCGGATTTCTTTCTTTCCCTTGGTGTTAAAAACAACGGTCCTGGTCTTTATATACCTTCGGTAACCGATGGCTATAAACGGTCACCATAATGGTAGATCTTATTCAGAAGGGATTAGGAAACACTTCAATGCATTCACATGACACCATAAGAACAAGTTTAGAATGAGGACTGAACATTCAAACATCTATACTTAAAAGATGGCAGAATTTCGTGCTACTAGAAAAAAACATATTGATGATAAATTTAAAATTGTTCACTTTTAACCTCTAATTTAATTCTGTCCTCTCTGCATTCTTCGCATCATGACTGAGCATGAAAACACCACGCACAGTGATGGTACGTTTCTTTCGGAAGGACTGCAAAGCAAGGGGCCACATTAACTTACGAGCCACACCGGGTCGCCCATGCCTAGATTTTCAGAAGAGTTACTTCTCGAAAGATGCTCTATATTTTAGAGTCCATCGACAGAACTGTGCAGCAATGTACCTAGAAGGCCGGCATCCAATGTCTCTGGGACAGTACTCCAATCTGAGGCTAAAAGGACGCCGTTCAAGAACGACAACGGTAAGGAGCTCGTGTCGGCCGGAATACCTTGAGTCGGTCGTCTCTGCTTCGTCTGCAGCGCCGCTGGGGGGCGTCCAGTCTGCTCTCACTGGGGGCTGATGATACCCACCGGGCGGCGGGGGCAGGTGCTGGAGGTGCGGGTGAGGATGGTGGGGGTGTGGGTAGGGAGCACCGGCCTGGCTGAGACAGGCGTGATGCTCACCCCACTGCTGTAACCGCGCGTGCTGCTGCCGTAGCGCTTCCAGAGCCGCACTCCCATGCACACGGTCTGTGGAAACAGTGGGGCGACGTTTACGCTCTCGGCGTTTAGGGCCGCAAGCTGATTCTTTCAAGAGTTTTTACAACCAGATACTCTCCAGAAAGAAATGCTTACAATTTGAGTTTTGGAGAAAGCGTGCGTTTTCTAAACTCGCCAGTAACTGAAGTTACGGTGATGAGGACGATGGTTCTTCCTCACCTGCGTTACCCACAGCCCGACATCAACTGGATGCTTAGTATTACACAGCGCTTGCAACCAGATTCTGATCACCACCCTAACTGATTTGATTCTTTTGCCGGCGTTATCTGAAGAAATGAATCAATCCTGACTCAAAAACTACTGTATAGCACGTGTCATGTACGTAAATCACCTCTGAATCTGCCGCGTCCGGCAGTGATCCGAGAACTCACCTAAAGCCTCCCCGATGGGCAACCCTGGGGGGTTCTCATCAGCGAAGCTGTTCAGATGTGAAGGAAGAACGGGGCCAGGCTGCGCGACGGCCCGCAGAGGACCGTGGCCCCCCTGCAGCATGGGAGGGGGCTGCTGCTCGGGAACTGCAGCCTCCGCAGGAGGGGACTGCGGCCGATGAGAAACGGAATTATGAAAAAAAGCGTTGCTGGGGCCCGCCTGACAGGCGGCAGAGAGCTGAGGCGGCGGCTGGCCCAGCGGGCTCTGCTGCGGGGCTCCCTGGCTCGGGTGGGGCGGCATCTGATTTGGTTGCTCAGGGAAGTTACTCGGCGGCTGCTCTGACGAGGCGCGCTGCGGCGGGGCTGGAAACGGCGCCCTCGGCAGCTGGGGAAGCGGATGAAAGTGGCGGCCGGGGGTCGCATACTGTGCGTGAGGAGCAGGAAGAGGAAGATTTATGTGTCTGGGGTTGAGATTATCTTTGCGGTGAAATTTGGGATAAACAACGCCGGGACGTGATTCAGGACTTCTGTTCTGTGGATTTGATTCCAAATCCATCTAAAAGAAAGAAGTAGTTTTTTAGCTGCAGAAGATCTAAGTCCTGTGGTTCACCACCTTTTCCCACCCCTAGCACATCTAAAAGATATGATCCATTCGTATCCGTAATAGCAGGAGCGCTGGGGGCCCAATAAATCGCTTTCTTACAATCAAATGAGGGAATATTCTTTAAATTAGGAAGGATGAAACAGAAAAACCCACATATTAAATGTGAGTCACAAGGAAAGATACTACTATTTTACTGGCATATCCACTTTAATTCCTTTGAAAACATTATTTTTATTTTCACACTTTCTTCCTTGGAAAGATAACCATTTACTTCTTTCTGATATAAATCATTAAAATGTGTTCTTTCCTTCTGATCTTATTGTTTTTATACATCGCTTCCTCAAACATATCTACATTAATATTTAAAAGTCTGTCTAAACTTGGAAGTAAACAGAAAAAAAGTACTATATCACCTTTGCATTAAAAGCTTGGCTGTCAGTTTTTGCCATTATTCCTTCAACAGACACTTACTGAGGGCCTGCCAAGGACACTGTGCCTGGGGCTGGAGATAAGAAAGCAGTCAGACGTAGTCTGTGCGCCCAGGAGTGCAGAGCGGGCGTTGGCAAACTGCGACCCCCAGGCCACCTCCAGCCCAGCAGATTTCTGTGCATAAAGTGCTACCGCAGCACAGCCACGGTTGTACAAGTTGACACGCTGTCTACGGCTGCTTCCTCACTACAGTGGCAGAGGTGAGCGGCTGCAATGGAAACCACACGGCCCACAAAGCCTGAAAATTTAGTATCTGGCCTTTCATAGAACAAGTATGCTAAGCTCTAAGCTCTGGTTTAGAGTCCAGTAGAGGATACCAACGTGTAAACATAAAATTAGAGGTGTTGTAAGAGGACGTGAGATGACATCCTAGAGCTTGAGAAAATTAAAGGCGACTTCACAGAGATAATGATAATCTTGCATAAAAAGCTGGAGTTTTTAATCTAGTATGAGGGAAGTACATACTAGATAAAGGTAACAGCTTATACACTGAAGCAGATTTGAGACGAGAGGTTCTGTGCACACAGAGCTACAACTGGACTTACACGCTAATGTCCCCCTTCTTGAAATCAGATGAAACTGCAGAAGCCCAAGTACACAAGACCCTGAATGAGTCAGTACTGAGGCTAGACGTCTCTTTAACCCTGTAAAAACTGTGGCCAGGCTACCGAAGGTTTTCAAGCTAGGGAGCACTGTCATCCTTCTGAAACCCAAGTCTGATCTTAGGTGCCATGAAACTGACTACTCTCAAGAGGGCAGAACAAGCAGTCTGCTCCTGAATTGAAGCTGGGGTGCGCCGGCAACCAAGCTACTCCCCCAAATGGCCGCAATGGGCCAGCCATGCCCCAAGAGCACTCTCGCGTCTATAGCTCAAACGGACCAGCGTTCAATCTGGCCGACAAGATCCTGAAGACTACTGGGTGTACATAAATTACTGAGAAGATGAAATGAGAAGGGTGGTCACTCGGGAATGCCCCCGTCTTCCCAAGCAGCTGCAATGCCTGCTCTTCAGCTGTCTCAGAACCTGATTAAGGCTCTTTATCAACAAACATTTTACCCTATAAATCTTCATCTTTTTGATGACTCAAGTGACATTTCAGCTGAGATACACCTTTCTCCAAAAGATACTGTTGATAGGCACACTCTGATCGCATCAGGGAGACCATGATTAGAGGTCAAGGTTGTCTGTGGATAAGCTAATGTTTCAATTGCCTTCTTCACTTCTGACTTTGACGTGGAGAAGAAGCTGGACCAGTGCCGCAGAGATTTAGATCAAGACTGGGTTCCTCTATGATACTACAATGGGCTAAGCCGGGGAGATGACTGTAAAGTCTGAAGGAGCCTGACTCTGACATTATCAGAATTAGATTCTCCTCTATTGCTTTCCTCTTAATCCTGAGTCAAGGAGAGCTAGGGCATTTTCCCCCTAGGCCCCAGGACGAAGCATCAGGGTGGAAAAGAAAATGAAACATGTCAATCAGGTTGCCTAGTCCCCTAACAGGGAAAGACCACAACAGAAAATTTTTAAAAAGGACGTGAGAGACATCTGGCTATCTCGGCTTCAGCTGCTCTGACAGCACCTAAGACTCTACCCGTTGGGTCTGTCCTAACCCTAACCCTGGCCCTCTGACTACAGGTGCTGCTGCTGTACCACCCCACACGCCCTCTGCCTTCTCTCTGCGCCCTTTCCCAAACACACAGGGCACCTACTTGCACTGCTGCTTCCCTCTTACTCTGTCAGCAAGCTCCCCTGGGTGCCTAATTGGCACTGCAGCTCCTCCAATGGGTACTGAGCCCTTCCAGCCGTATAAACTGGGAGTCAGAGCTGCTTATGAGGCATAAGTAACTGAATATAGAGAACAGTTGCTAAAAGCCAGCCTGAGGCTGCAGATACAGATCTGGAAGTCACTATCAGGGAGCAAGTAATGGAAATTGTGGAATCAGACTAGTTTATGGTAAGAAAGCACAGAATGCAAAGAGAGGTATGGGACCATGACAGAACCCTGGGAAACCCCAACTTAAGGACTAGGGACAGACGGGAAGGGGTGGACAGGAAGTTATAAAAGAGAGAGAAGGTCACGTTAGAAAGAGTTGTGATAAGCAGAAATGTGTGTCAAAGAAACCAAAAGAAACAAGATGGTCAAGAAGAAAGAGGTAGAAAATAGTGCCAAATACCGAAGAAAAGTCAAGTAAGGCTACAACTGAAGCTTGTTCATAAGATTTGGTCACTTTGAGTTTTTTTTTTTTTTTTGGCTGCGCCACTTGCAGGATCTTAGTTCCCCAACCAGGGATCAAACCCGGGCCCACGGCAGGGAAAGAGCGGAGTCCTAGCAACTGGACTGCCGGGGAAGTCCCTGGTCACTTTGAGCTCAACAGTTTTAGTGAAATGTTAAGGCCTAATACTAGTCTGTGTTGGTTAAGGGACAAATAAGAGATGAGGGGGAAAAGGAGAAATTAGACAGTAGCTATATAAAGGAAATAAAGGCCTTATATATAAAGTGCCTTTTAAAAAAACAGTCTACCAATCAATTTACTTACAGGCTGAGGAGGAAGAACCAGTAGCTGGAAAGAATCTGAAGATAAATGAAGAGAAGGGACAAGGTCTGTGAGGTGACCGGAAGAGGAGAGATAAGTCTTAATGGAAACTCTTCCTCTGAGATCGGTGATACAGAATCTTCCTCTGAGATTCGTGTGTTCAAGGACACACGAAAAGTGTGAGGACTAAAGTTCTGAGTTAACAGCATGAAATCCTGATGAATTTCACTCTAAGGCAACGTCATCTCCTGATCGTAAAAGCAACAGGTAGAAGGTAAGCAGGCATCAGAGAGCCTGCTGAGAAAACTGGGCAAAGGAGCCAGGCACATACAAAGGCAACGAGGACGCTGCCCATGGGCTCCCTGGGATTAGAAAGCATGAATTTCTAGTGGCACTAACTCAACCAATGATTTGATTTTCCCTAACTGGTTCACGAGCACAGAAGCAGAAAAAGCAGATGAACAAACAGGTTAAGAGTTAAGGATGCACACAGCAGGTGTGATGAGAGAACAAGGTGAGGGACTTGAGGAAGTTAAGTCTTCCTTCCGCACTGTTACAGCTCTTCCCAATCTGAGATAATTTTTAATAACACGTCTATAGCTGTGTCTTCATTTATTACTTTATCATTGGAAGTCTCTGAATTCAAGTCTAGCGCTAAATAACACAATTTGAGAAAAGTATTCTGATAAATAAAATACTGTAGACAAAGAAAAGGTAGAGGGAGAGAGTGCAACATGACCCACCAGATCCTCATGGAACAACAAACATAAAAGATATACATAAAAAGGTGGATAATTTTCTTTAAAACACCAGGATTCCAAGATGATCAATCAAACTAACTCCATTAGAACAATGCATTCACTAAAGGTAAACCACATACCTGTTTTGATTCTGTAGGCTTTTTCTCTGGTGTCCGAATTTTATTAATTTCAGGTCCAGGATTATTTGTTTCACTTTTACCTAAGAAAATATTTCAAAATTCTTATAAATTGTCTCCAGTAGATGTTACAAGATGCCAATGCCTATCCAATATTAGACAAAGAAGTAGAATATTTTAAACATTTTTCAACAATTATTAATTGATTATTACTGCTTGGGTTTTGTTCTTAAATTTTCAGAGTTGCAATTTCTCTGCAAGAAAGAAAATTTATAAATGAAGCAAATCTCTCTGACAAGGCAAAAACTTAACAAGGGAATAACCTTAAAATATCAAATAACTCCAAAGATAACTGCCCATTCTCCAGGAATTTACAGCCTCATTTTCTTAAACTAGACCTAGAAAAGGCCTATTTATAAAGGCTTACTACTTTGGCCATTTACAAATGCAATTAAGCAAAAATCCAAATAATGTGTCAATGTAATTCAGTAAAGGAATCTAAACTAAATAAAGGTATTCTGAAAAAAATGCAGTTATACTTTTTTAAAAGTAATAATATCAAACTAAATATAAGTGATAACAAACATTAAAGGAAGCAATATTAAGGTTAAAAAAAATCACAATTATAATAGACAAATAATGCTAGCTCACGCACGTGAAAGGCTTTTAATCTATAAAAACTAACTACTGGATATTTTAAATCCCTTGAAAGAATCCTTAATTTGGGTTCTTCCTTGAAAACATTCTTTTAAGAATGCCACTGGAACTTCGTGCCAGAATAGCCTTACTACTAAACTTTAAGAAATGAAAACTACAATGTCTGAGATGAAAAATACACTGGATGGAATTAGTAGATGTTTAGACCCCGCAGAAGAAAAACTTGGTGAACTTGAAGGCATAGCAATAGAAACAATGCAAGGTGAAACACAAAAAGCAAAAAAGAATTTTTGAAAAGATGAAAAGAGCATCCGTGAAATGTGGGGTAACTTTAAGAAGCGTAATAAATGGGTAGTTGGAATTCCTGAAGAGAAAAAGAGGTGAGACAGAAACAATTTCTGAATAAAGGTCAAAAATTACCAAACTGATGAAAACTGTAAACCCACAGAGATACAAGAAGCTCAACAAACCACAAACACAAGAAGCATGAAGAAAACTACACCGAGGAATATCATTTCATCGTAAACAAATGACTAAAACCCAGTATAAAAATAAGTTCTTAAAAGCAGTCAGAGTGGGAAAAAAGACATGTTATATGCAGAAAAGCAAAGATAAGGATGGCATCAGATTTCTCACTAAAAATAATGTAAGGAAGAAAACAGTAGAGTAACATCATTAAAATACTGAAGATAAAAACTATCAACCAAGACTCTATACCCTGTAAATAAAAACATTTTTTCAGACATACAAATGCTGAAAGAATTCATTGCCAGCAGACCTGAACTACAAGGAATGTTAAAAGAAGTCCTTCAGGCAGAAGAAAAATTACTGAAATAGAAACATGAATATACGGAAAGAAATCAAGATTACCAGAAGTATTAACTACATGGATAGATATAAAAGATTATTTTTCTTATTATTTAAAACTTTTTAAATAGATACTTGGCTCTTTAAATGAAAATAATAACAATGTTTGAGGCTTATAACATAGGAAAAGTAAAATAAATGCATGATAACAACAGATAAAGACCAGAAGAGGAAAACCTGTAATACTGTGAGGTTCCTTTTCTGTACCTGAGTGGTAAAACATAAATTGGAAAGTAAACTGTGTTAAGTTAAAGAACTCTCAGAATGGGAGAAAATATTTGCAAAGGAAGCAACCAACAAAGGGTTAATCTCCAAAATATACAAGCAGCTCAATATCAAAAAACCAGATAACCCAATCCAAAAATGGGCAGAAGACCTAAACAGACATTTCTCCAAAAAAGATATACAGATTGCCAACAAACGCATGAAAGGATGCTCAACATCACTAATCGTTAGAGAAATGCAAATCAAAACCACAATGAGATATCACCTCACACTGGTCATGGCCATCAACAAAAAATCTACAAACAATAAATACTGGAGAGGGTGTGGAGAAACCGAAACCCTCATATACTGTTGGTGGGAATGTAAATTGATACAGCCACTATGAAGAACAGCACGGAGGTTCTTTACAAAATTAAAAACAAAACTACCATACGACCCAGCAATCCTACTACTGGGCATATACCCTGAGAAAACCATAATTCAAAAAGAGTCAGGTACCCCAGTGTTCACTGCAGCACTAATTACAATAGCCAGGACATGGAAGCAACCTAAGTGTCCATCGACAGATGAATGCATAAAGAAAATCTGGCACATATATACAATGGAGTATTACTCAGCCATAGAAGGAAACGAAACTGAGTTATTTGTACTGAGGTGGATGGACCTAGAGTGTGTCATACACAGTGAAGTAAGTCAGAAAGAGAAAAACAGATACCATATGCTAACACATATATATGGAATCTAAAAAAAAAAAGAAAAGAAAAGGTTCTCATGAACCTAGGGGCAGGACAGGAATAAAGATGCAGGCATATAGAATGGACTTGAGGACACGGGGAGGGGGAAGGGTAAGCTGAGACAAAGTGAGAGAGTGGCATGGACATATATACACTACCAAATGTAAAACAGATAGCTAATGGGAAGCAGCCGTATAGCATAGGGAGATCAGCTCAGTGCTTTGTGACCCCCTAGAGGGGTGGGATAGGGAGGGTGGAAGGGAGATGCAAGAGGGAGGGGATACGGGGATATATGTATATGTATAGCTGATTCACTTAGTCATACAGCAGAAACTAACACACCATTGTAAAGCAATTATACTCCAATCAAGATGTTAAAAAAAAAAGATACCCCACATCCAAAGATAAAGGAGAAGCCGCAGTAAGACAGTTGGAGGGGTGCAATCACAATAAAATCAAATCCCATGACCACTGGGTGGGTGACTCACAAACTGGAGAACATTTACACCACAGAAGTCCACCCACTGGAGTGAAGGTTCTGAGCCCCACGTCAGGCTTCCCAAACTGGGGGTCTGGCAACGGGACGAGGATTTCCTAGAGAATCAGGCTTTGAAGACTAGTGGGATTTGATTGCAGGACTTCAACAGGACTGGGGGAAAGAGAGACTCCACTCTTGGAGGGCACACACAAAGCACTGTGCGCATCGGGACCCAGGGGAAGGAGCAGTGATCCGTAGGAGACCGAACCAGAACCACCTGATAGGGTTGTAGGGTCTCCTGCAGAGGCGGGGTGGCTGTGTCTCACCATGAGGAGAAGGACACTGTCAGCAGAAGTTCTGGGAAGTACTACTTGGCATGAGCCCTCCCAGAGTCCGCCATTAGCCCCACCAAAGAGCCAGGTAGGCTCCAGTGCTGGGTCGCCTCAGGCTAAACAACCAACAGGGAGGGAACTCAACCCCACCCATCAGCAGACAAGTGGATTCAAGTTTTACTGAGCTCTGCCCACCACAGCAACAGTCAGCTCTACCCACCTCCAGTCCCTCCCATCAGGAAGCTTGCACAAGCCTCTTAGATAGCCTCATCCACCAGAGGGCAGACAGCAGAAGCAAGAACTCCAATCCTGCAGCCTGTGGAACGAAAACCACATTCACAGAAAGACAGACAAAATGAAAAGGCAGAGGACTATGTACCAGATGAAGGAACAAGATAAAACCCCAGAAAAACAACGAAATGAAGTGAAGATAGGCAACCTTCCAGGAAAAGAATTCAGACTAATGATAGTGAAGATGATCCAGGACCTTGGAGAAAGAATGGAGGCAAACATCAAGAAGATGTAAGAAATGTTTAACAAAGACCTAGAAGAATTAAAGAACAAACACCTAGAAGAATTAAAGAACAAAGAAGCAGAGATGAACAATACAATAACTGAAATGAAAAATACACTAGAAGGAATCAATAGCAGAATAATTGAGGCATAAGAACGGATAAGTGACCTGCAAGACAGAATGGTGGAATTCACTGCCATGCAAGAGAATAAAGAAAAACAGAATGAAAAGAAATGAAGACAGCCAAAGAGACCTCTGGGACAACATTAAACACAACAACATTCACATTACAGGGTTTCCAGAAGGAGAAGAGAGAGAGAAAGGACCCGAAAAAAATATCTGAAGAGATTACAGTCAAAAACTTCCCTAACATGGTAAAGTAAGTAGCCACCCAAGTCCAGGAAGCGCAAAGAATCCCAGGCAGGAGAAACCCAAGGAGAAACACAACGAGATACATAGTAATCAAACTGACAAAAATTAAAGACAAAGAAAAATCATTGAAAGCAACAAGGGAAAAATGACAAATAACATATAAGGGAACTCCCATAAGGTGAACAGCTGATTTCTCAGCAGAAACTCTACAAGCCAGAAGGGAGTGGCACGATATATTTAAAGTGATAAAAAGGAAGAACCTACAACCAAGATTACTCTACCCGGCAAGGATCTCATTCATATTTGATGGAGAAATCAAAAGCTTTATAGACAAGCAAAAGTGAAGAGAATTCAGCACCACCAAACCAGCTCCACAACAAATGCTAAAGGAACTTTTCTAAGTGGGAAACACAAGAGAAGAAAACGACCTACAAAAAAAACCCCATAATAATTAAGAAAATGGTAACAGGAACATATATATATTGATAATTACCTTAAACATGAATGGATTAAATGCTCCAACCAAAAGACACAGGCTCACTGAATAGATACAGGAACAAGACCCATATATATGCTGTCTACAAGAGACCCACTTCAGACCTAGGGACACATACAGACTGAAAGGGAGGGGATGGAAAAGGATATTCCATGCAAATGGAAATCAAAAGAAAGCTGGAGTAGCAATATTCATACCAGATAAAACAGACTTTAAATAAAGAATGTTACAAGAGACAAGGAAGGACACTATATAATGATCAAGGGATCAATCCAAGAAGAAGATATAACAATTATAAATATATATGCACCCAACATGGGAGCACCTCAACACATAAGGCAACTGCTAACAGGTATAAAAAAGGAAATCGACAGTAAAACAGTAATAGTGAGGGACGTTAACACTTCACTTACACCAATGGACAGATCATCCAGACAGAAAATTAATAAGGAAACATAAGCTTTAAATGACACAACAGAACAGACAGAGTTAATTGATACTTATAGGACATTCCATCCAAAAACAGCAGATTACACTTTCTTCTCACGTGCACATGGAACATTCTCCAGGATAGATCACACCTTGGGTCACAAATCAAGGCTTGGTAAATTTAAGAAAATCGAAATCATATCAAGCATCTTTTCTGACCAAAACACCATGAGATTAGAAATCCATTACAGGGAAAAAAAAGTAAAAAACACAAACACATGGAGGCTAAACAATACGTTACTAAATAACCAAGAGATCACTGAAGAAATCAAAGAGGAAATCAAAAAAACACCTAAAGACAAATGACAGTGAAAACACGATCCAAAACCTATGGGATGCAGCAAAAGCAGTTCTAAGAGGGAAGTTTATAGCATTACAAGCCTACCTCAAGAAACAAGAAAAATCTCAAATAAACAATCTAACCTTACACCTGAAGGAACTAGAAAAAGGAGAACAAACAAAACCCAAAGTTAGTAGAAGGAAAGAAATCATAAAGATCAGAGCAGAAATAAATGAAACAGAAACAAAGAAAACTATAGCACAGATCAATAAAACTCAAAACTGGTTCTCTGAGAAGATAAACAAAACTGATAAACCTTTAGCCAGACTCAACAAGAAAACGAGGAAGAGGACACAAATCAGTAAAATTAGAAATGAAAAAGGGGAAGTTACAATGGACACTGGAGAAATATAAAGCAGAGACTTTATATTTCTTAAGAGAATCTTAAGAGACTACTACAGATCTTAAGAGACTACTACAAGCAACTCTATGCCAGAAGAAATGGACAAATTCTTAGCAAGGTATAACCTTCCAAGACTGAACCAGGAAGAAATGGAAAATATGAACAGACCAATCACAAGCAAGTAATGAAATTGAAACTGTGATTAAAAATCTTCCAACAAACAAAAGTCCAGGACCAGATGTCTTCACAGGTGAATTCTATCAAACATTTAAAGAAGAGCTAACACCCATCCTTCTCAAACTCTTCCAAACAACTGCAGAGGAAGGAACACTCCCAAACTCATTCTACAAGGCCACCATCATCCTGATACCAAAACCAGACAGAGATACTATAAGAGAAGAAAATTACAGACCAATATCAACGATGAATATAGAAGCAAAAATCCTCAACAAAATACTAGCAAACAGAATCCAACAACACATTAAAAGGATCATACACCATGATCAAGTGGGATTTATCCCAGGGATGCAAGGATTCTTCAGTATACGCAAATCAACCAATGTGATACACCATATTAACAAACTGAAGAATAAAAACCATATGATCATCTCAATAGATGCAGAAAAGCTTTTGACAAAATTCAACACATATTTATGATAAAAACTCTCCAGAAAGTGGGCATAGAGGGAACCTACTTCAACATAATAAAGGCCATATATGACAAACCCACAGCAAACATCATTCTCAATGGTGAAAAACGGAAAGCATTTCCTCTAAGATCATGAACATGACAAGGATGTCCACCCTCGCCACTATTATTCAACATCGTTTTGGAAGTGCTAGTCACGGCAATCAGAGAAGAAAAAGAAATAAAAGGAATACAAATTGCAAAATAAGAAGTAAAACGGTCACTGTTTGCAGATGACATGATACTATACATAGAGAATCCTAAAGATGCCACCAGAAAACTGCTAGAGCTAATCAATGAATTTGGTAAAGTTGCAGGATACAAAACTAATGCACAGAAATCTCTTGCATTCCTATACGCTAACAACGAAAGATCAGAAAGAGAAATTAAGGGAACAATCCCATTCGCCATTGCAACAAAAAGAACAAAATACCTAGGAAAAACCTACCTAAGGAGGTAAAAGACCTGTATTCGGAAAACTGTAAGACACTGATGAAAGAAATCAAAGATGACACAAATGGAGAGATAGACCATGTTCTTGGGTTGAAAGAATCGATATTGTAAAAATGACGATACTACCCAAAGCAATCTACAGATTCAATGCAATCCTTATCAAATTACCAGGCATTTTTTACAGAACTAGAACAAAGAGTCTTAAAATCTGTAGGGAGACACAAAAGACCCTGAATAGCCAAAGCAGTCTTGAGGTAAAAAAATGGAGCTGGAGGAATCAGACTCCCTGACTTCAGACTATATTGCAAAGCTAGAGTAATCAAGACAATATGGTACTGGCACAAAACCAGAAATATAGATCAATGGAACAGGATAGAAAGCCCAGGGATAAACCCACGCACCTATGGTCAACTAATCTATGACAAAGGAGGCAAGGATATACAATGGAGAAAAGACAGTCTCTTCGATAAGTGGTGCTGGGAAAACTGGACAGTTACATGTAAAAGAGTGAAATTAGAACATTCCCTGACACCATACACAAAAATTAACCCCAAATGGATTAGAGACCTAAATGTTAAGACCAGACACTATAAAACTCTTAGAGGAAAACATAGGCAGAACACTCTTTGACATAAATCACAGCAAGATCTTTTTTGAGATCTACCTCCTAGAGTAATGGAACTTAAAACAAAAATTAAAAAATGGGACCTAATGAAATTTAAAAGCTTTTGAACAGCAAAGGAAACTACAAACAAGATGAAAAGATAACCCTCAGAATGGGAGAAAATACTTGCAAACGAATCAACAGACAAAGGATTAATCTCCAAAATATATAAACAGCTCATGCAGCTCAATATTAAAAAAAAACAAACAACCCAATCAAGAAATGGGCAGAAGACCTAAATAGACATTTCTCTAAAGACGACACACAGATGGCCAAGAAGCACATGAAAAGCTGCTCAACATCACTAATTAGAGAAATGCAAATCAAAACTACAATGAGGTATCACCTCACACTGGTTAGAATGGGCCTCATCAGAAAATCTACAAACCACAAATTCTGGAGAGGGTGTGGAGAAAAGGGAACCCTCTTGCACTGTTAGTGGGAATGCAAATTGATACAGCCACTATGGAGAACAGTATGGAGGTTCCTTAAAAAACTAAAACTAGAGTTACCATATGACCCAGCAATCCCACTACTGGCATATACCCAGAGAAAACCGTAATTCAAAAAGACACATGCACCCCAATGTTCACTGCAGCACTATTAACAATAGCCAGGTCATGGAAGCAACCTAAATGCCCACTGACAGATGAATGGATGAAGAAGATGTAGTACATGTATGCAATGGAATATCACTCAGCCATAAAAAGGAATGAAATTGGGTCATTGGTAGCGATGTGGATGGATCTAGAGACTGTCATAAAGAGGGAAATAAGTCAGAAAGAGAAAAACAAATATCATATATTAACACATATATGTGGAATGTAGAAAAATGCTACAGATGAACCGGTTTGCAGGGCAGAAATAGAGTCACAGATGTAGAGAACAAACGTATGGACACCAAGGGGGGAAAGTGGCAGTGGGGGATGGTGGTGTGATGAATTGGGCGATTGGGATGGACATGTATACACTGACGTGTATAAAACTGATGACTAATAAGAACCTGCTGTATAAAAAAATTAATAAAATTAAATTTTAAAACTTAAAGGAAAACTAGATAAATACCAATTATATCTGGAGAATTCAATATTCCTCTCTCAATATTCTTTTTTTTCAACGTAGACAGAAAATCAGCAAAGATAAAGCAGACTTGAACAATCCTATCAACCAACTTGACCTATAGCACTAGAGGACTCCATTCTTCTCAAATGTACATGGGCCATTTATAAAGACAGACCGTATCGTGAGCCATAAAACAAATCTCAATACATTCAAAAGGATTCAAGTCAGGCAAAGTATGTTCCCTTACCACAATGGAATTAAAACTAGGAATCAGTTAACAGAAAAATTCTTAGAAAATCCCCAATAACTCACCCAAACTCACCTTTCTAAATAATCCATGGATCTAATTTTAAGAGAAACTAGGAAGTGTACTGAACTGAATGAAATAAAAATAGAACACTGGAATTTTGTGGGATGCACTACTGAGGAGAAAAATTCTAACACTAAGACACCTCTATTAATCTAAGCTTTCGCCTTAACAAAATAAGTGCAAGAGTTGTATTCTGAAAACTTGTTTTTTTTAAAGGCTGAAAGTAAAGACCTTAAAGAAGAGAGAGACACCACGTTCATATAACAGAAGACTAAATATTAAGATGTCAGCTCTCCCCCAGATTGACCTACAGATTCCACACAATCCCAATCAAAATCCCAGCAGGCTTTTTTGGGTAGAAACTCACAAGCTGATTCTAAAATGTATGTGGAAATGCAAAGGACGTGGAATACACAATTTTGAAAAAGAAGAACAAAGTTGGAGGACTCATACTACCTGATTTGAAGACTTCATATGAAGCTACAGTAATCGAGACAGTACATTTGGCATGAACAAACACATGCATCAACAGAAGACGACAGAGACTTCACATAGGCAGTAAACTGATTTTCAACAAAGGCACCAAGTCATCTTAATGGAGGAAGGAGAGTATTTTCAACAAACGGTGTTAGAACAACTGAGCATACATATATACAAAAACAAAACAAAATGAGAACAAAAAACCCTTCAATTCTTACCTCACGCCACATATAAAAATTAACTCAAAGGAGACCTAATATAAGAGCTAAAACTATGAAACGTCTAGAAAAAAACACGGAAGATCTTTGTGATCTTGGATTAGGCAAAAAAAAATCTGACGTAACACCAAAAACATGACCCAAAGAAGAAAACACTGGATAAACTGGACGGCATCAAAAAGGGAAACTTTTATTCTTTGAAAGGTACTGTTAAGAAAATCAAAAGGCAAGCCATATCCTGGGAGAAAATATTTTCAAAACATATACCTAATTAAAGAGTTGTACCCAGAATGTATAAAGAACTCTTATAACTTCGTAAGACAAAGCAATAAAAAAGTGGACAAAAGATACAAACAGACACTTCATCAAAGGTATACAGGTGGCAAATAAGCCCAATGAAAAGATACTCAACATCATTAGTCACTAGGATCATGCAAATTAATACAACAATCAGATACTATCAGATAGCCATAAGCAAGGGTAAAATTTAAAAAGACTGACAATACCAAGTACTAACGAGAGTGTGGAGCAACTGGAAATCTCACACGTACTAAGAGATGAAAAACGATTTGGGCCACTTTGGAAAACAGTATGGCAGCTTCTTATAAAGTTAACAAATGTGCTCAACAAGCTCAATCCTGGGTATTTACCCAAGAGAAATGAAAATATGTTCAATACATATGTTCACAGCAGCTTTACTCATAAGAGCCAAAAATGAGAAATAATTAAGGGTAGGTGAAAACAACTGACGGAGAGACAAAAAACACGGTGGTTCAGGCACATAAGGGAATACCAATCAACAGCAAAAAGGAACAAACAACTGACACAGACAACACAAATACATCTCAAAAGCATTAAGCTAAGTGAATGAAGCCAGACAACATGATTCCATTAATACGACAAACTAGAGAAAAGACCAAAGTATAGGCACAGAAGTCAGGCCAGTGGTTGCCCAGGGCTGGGGCTGGAGGAGGAGGTGACTGACTGCAAAGGGGCATGAGGGAGTTTTCTGCAATGTAAACACCCTGAGTCTTGACACTGTTGGTGGTGAACAGCTCTGGGTATTTGTCAAAACACATCAAACTACATTCCAAAAGGGTGAATTTTACTCTGTATAAATCACACCTCAATAAACCTGACTTTAAAAACTACACAGGGTAATTTTTGCTTATCTATAATTCTAGTAGGCAAGAGACTACGATTTGCGTAAGAAATAACTACTGTGAATAAACTACTGCCACGGTAGCATTGTTTAGTATGCTACAAAAATATTTTGGGTCAACAAAAATGTTTAACAGGAGATGGTTTTCTGTCTCCATTTTAAATGACTACCATTTTTTCTTTCTTTCTGAAGACTGTTATTTTACATCTCGTAAATACTTATTCATCGTAGACAGCCCAGAAAATACAAGCATGCGAAAGAAACAACTACTTGTAACTCCCTATTTTAGAGCTGCCTGTTGTTAGCATTCTGGGCCATGTCCTTCTAGACTTTTTCCTCTGTGCACGACTGCAGCCTTACTCCCTGCAGTTGTACTACAATCCTGTTTTGTTATTAGCTTTTGTCACTCGTTGACACATCAGAAACATATCTCATGCCTACAGATGTGGATCTTGGGTTTTATTTTTTGTTTTTTTTTAACGGCAGTGGAGTTTTGCAAAGTTTGGATGGACTTAACCCCCGACTGTCGGAAATTTGGGTGTTTTTTTTTTTTTTTTTAACATCTTTAATGGAGTATAATTGCTTTACGATGGTGTGTCAGTTTTTGCTTTACAACAAAGTGAGTCAGTTATACATATGTATATGTATAACTGACTCACTTTGTTGTAAATGACTACCATTTAAAAAAAAATCTAAATATTAACATTTTTCCAGGAAACTGATACCATCAATCACAAGTGGTAGGTTACGTGTAAATTTTGTATCTGTGCACATATCTGTATCTTCTGGAGAGAGGATCCGTAGTTTTCACATCAGATTCCCCCTCAGAAAGGTTTCTAATCTATGAACGAGTTAACAATCACACTGTTCAAGGAACCTTATATGTTGATACCTCCTGACACATCATCAATTGAGGAACATGAGGTCAGCAAAGCAACTCACCGTTTCGACTCTGCTCATGCTGATCTTTCTCCGGATGCTGGTTTTGCGTCTGCCCTATGCTGACAGGTGGGTGATGCCCAAGGCCATAAGGTATGGGAGACCCCCGCCCATGTGTCTGTAAGAGGTTCATATTGTAGGCCATTGCTGCCTGGTGTGTAATGATTCGAGGATCAACTGCAAACCTACCCTGGTATCCTGTCCATGGTACCTAGGTTATTATAAGAAATAAAATAATTGCTTTCAGTACATTTTGAAAGACAAACTGCTATAGTGCTATTCATTAGGAAAGAGCAAACACACACAGAGATGTTAATTTTATCAAAATGAATAACTACAAAATGAATGCTAATAGTAACAATTGGTAGAATGACTGCTATATCTCAACTGGCAAACTCCTTGAATCTTTAGTGTGTAAGGGAAAATTGACCATTTCCCTTATACACTAGGTTAGGAAGAAATCAAGGACTTAAAGTTGGTAATTATTCCTTGAGGCATCAAATCATTTTATAGTCTTGAATCATCTTCCCTCAATATGAATGCATATATGTCACTGATTACCATGAAAACTGTCTTTTAAAGTCATAACTGCATAGATATATAGTTTAATAAACTTGAATAAGAGAACAGGGAAAAAATTTAAGAAAAAATTCAGTCTAAGCAGTCTCAACTCAAAAATATGCATTACTATTTTATATGAATAACTAAATCATTTAATGATTTAATTTATTGAACCAAATTCATTTACTGTAGGCAAAATTCAAACAGGTCATTAATTTAATTAATGCTTTTGATTAATTAAACCACAGAAACAGAAAATTTCTTTAGGTGTGTCAAAATATATAATCTCTGCATATTAATATAAAAAGAATAAACACAATGACCTCTGAGCTACCACCACTATTATTTTATTATCATACAACTGTTAAATTCAGACTCTTAGAAATCTTTCAAAGTCTCTTTGACCTAGTAAAATGAAATATAAATCCCAAGGGACTTACTATTTAGAGCAGATGATGTATAATGTCGCCAGGCTGTCTGGGAAGAAATAACTCAGCTAAAATGGAAAGTCTATGGGGGGGGTCGACATAAACGACATATTTCTTATTGACAGTTATTCTCATTGGCTGCCTGGATTGCGAACCATCACGACCAACATGGCTGAAAAATGTTGGCAGCTCGGCGTTTTTGCATTTGGGGGGGTGTAGGCAGGGTGCCAAAGATCCTTGACAATGATCACCTCTACCTGAAACTACAGTACTTATGTTAAATGAAAGAAATATTTTCTAGGCTAAAATTCCTGAATTTGGAAATATCAGTAAACAGCAAATTTTTTAATTACCAAAATACTCAAAAATCTTAAAGAAAAATGAGTTTTAACATAGATGGAAGCCCTCTAAAAATCTATAGTCTTAGAAATGATTTAATAATGTTTTTAAGGGCCAGTAGGATTTCATAAGGTGTGGAATTTCTCAGATAAATTTAGATCTAAGGGAGCTAGGCTAATCCAAACCTTTTTCCCTCCTCCAAAGAAATGTATTTCTCAGGGTTAGTGAATTATATAAGAATGAAAAAGCAAACGATAAAATAAAACATCACTTCACAAAACAAGAGTCCAATTTACTAGCTCTGTTAACTTTTAGCCCAATTTTCCCCAGTAAAAATATTTAAGACAATACAAAGGCTTCTCAATCAAAACACCCAATTTACAGATTTCTTCATAGCCACTGACAATATAGTAACAAATGTTAAGCAACAATTCCCATTTCTTTGGTCATAAAAGCTGCTTTGAATGAAAGAAGCTTACAGACATTGAAAACCAAAAAAAAAAAAAAAAAAAAAAAAAAGAAAAGAGAGAGATTAGTAGAACACTATTTGGGATAGTCACTAATTTAGTGAAGCCTATTTTATCTTATTCAATAGAGAGTATCTTACACATCTACTTACGGGTAAAGGCACGGACATAACTACATTCCCTCCATAGACGGCAGGTACATAAAGAATGCTTGTCCCGGTGTGAGGGTCTATCCTTTGAACAGGGCTTGGAGATTTCCCCAAGTGTGGGTGAGGTCCAAGAGGAGGTGGAGGAGTATATGCTCTAATAGGGTTGCCAATAAGTACAGAAGGATTGGGCTGAACTGAAAAACACACAGAGAAAGGATGCACTCAACAGCTGTACATATTCACGTCGACAAAAATAATTAAAATCATCCAACAGCAAAACACATTCCCCAGCTCTGCCATAAGGTATCTTACATTCAAAGAGTTATCAGTGTGAAAGAGTAGAGCATATTAAAAACACAATCATTCTACCATATTCCCTAAAATTAGCTTGAGATGTACAAAGTACTCCCTTTAAAAACTAGCATAATTCTAAATGTCTTGCAAGGAGCTGGAGACGTATCCTTCAAGAGAGAAAACCATACAGTAAACATTTTTCTGAGACTAGAAAACGTAAACAAGTCTTCAGAACAAAGTTTAGAGTTGCAACTGTAGCACAACCGCATACAAAACATTTAAGCAATTATTGTTTTAAAAGCATAATTCTGCAACATTTAAAATCACTTAAATAAACTTTATCTTGAAAATTTGTATAACCAACATTTGTAGGATATAAATATGTTCCAAAAACTTATGTTGCATAGGAGGCTTAAATGTTCATCCTCAAAACTTCTATGTATGTACCTTGGTACCTACAAAATCACCCCTTTTCAGAAATGACATGTCAAAGCGTTCACAAGAACAGATGTGTTGAATAGAAGAGTCACATGAGCTCCGAAGTGTCAGAGTGTGTGTGTGTCCCTCTCCATCCTCCTCTTTCTAAATGATGAAATTTGGAATAAATGTCTAACATCATAAAAGCAAGTTTTCACAGGGCTAATTTTTCTACTTACCAATTCCATCATTCTGGAAATGATCATTCTGGATATGATGGAGGCTTTTCCCCTTTACAGAAAAACATAAATGTATAATAATTTAAATACACCTAATATTAAAGAACAATAACCATTCTCCTCATCCCATGCAAAATAAGTGTATATAGCAACAATTAAAATTTAAAGACTGTGAGTCTGTAATTAATAACCGTTAGATGCCTTTGAGCCAACCTTCTTATTAAACATTAAGTCAGGGACTCCCCTGGTGGTGCAGTGGCTTAGAATCCGCATGCCAATGCAGGAGACATGGGTTCGATCGCTGGTCTGGGAAGATCCCACATGCCACAGAGCAACTAAGCCCAGGCGCCACAAGTACTGAGCCCACGCACCGCAACTACTGAAGCCCGTGCACCTAGAGCCTGTGCTCCGCAACAAGAGAAGCCATCGCAATGAGAAGGCCGCACACCGCAACGGAGAGTAGGCCCCGCTTGCCCCAACTAGAGAAAGCCTGTGCGCAGCAACGAAGACCCAACACAGCCAAAAATAAATACAATACAATAAAATAAAATAAAATAAAAACATTAAGTCATGGTGCTAGGCCTCAAGTTTCCTCAACTTCAAATTAAGGATATCTAAAATTCTTTTTTCTTTTTAAATTAATTTTTTATAAAAAGATATATGCATCAATATGACTGAAACCTAAATTCTATTCCTTTGCAGCTTTCCTATGATTTTTCTATGAATTAAATGATGAAGTGTAAAAGCTGTTTTCAAGGGAAAATTATCAATCTTCAACTCTTGAGGATGAGAACCTTTAAAATAATAACATGAATGTAAATATGCTTTGGGGTTTATGATATTTTGAGTATGATTCATGGCATCTTAAACTGTAAAATTTACTGAAGGAACAGGAAAATGCACAGTGTCATAATCTGCTTAAGAGAATGTACAAATTTTCTGAAAATCAATGTGGATGTCAAAAGCATCAGACATGTACATATGCTTTAACCCAATAATTGCACTTCCAGGAACCTAAATGTCCATCAGTAGAGAATTTATTAAAATGAGCAATGGCAGATTCGTACAATGGCTAGTCGATCATTAAAAATGGTGACTTTGGGGCAGAAATACGTGAAGAAACATATGGTTCTGAGTTTCTAAACTTTAAAAAATTGTTTTCTCTTTTCATTGGCTAAATGTAACACACTAAGCTGTTACACCACGCAAGCAGCACATTATACAACTTACCCTTCGACCATGTAAATTTTTTATTTGTACATTACATCTGAAAGCTTACGTGAGGGGATAATGTCTATAGCAAGAAGAATTTGTTCTTGACCAAAGCAAAGGTACAGTGATGCTCCACTTCTCTCCCTATCTGTCGGCAACTTTAAATATTCAGGCTAGCACTAAACATCAAAGGCTCATGGTCAGCTGGTCAGCGATGGGTAGGCAAGGGCAGCTAAGCTCTAACTCTTAAAAAGTCAGAAAAAAAAAATAGTCAAGAAAGAATCAGAGTTGGTCCATTAACCAGAAGAGAATGTTCACAGTGACTGTCATTAGCTATTAAAAAAACAAAACAAAACAAAACAACAAAAAAAACAAGCTTCTGAGGAATCGAGAAGTGAAAAGAAAAGCAGGCAGAGGAAAGGAGAAAATGGCAGACAGCAGGGATGGCGGCAACAGGAGGAAGATGAGAAGTGAGCGCAAGAGCGGCCAGAGGCCGACACGCTGACAGAAGAAAGGAAGGGCAGTGACACAGCAGAGACGAGACCGTTCCAAGAGGCTAACAAACCACGCAGAGTTCTTAGCCTCTGAGGACTCGTCAGCCAGGGGTGGCTGTGTGTCAGGTGGGGAAAGTGCGGTCACTGGGTCAGTGTGGAAGGCACGGCAGCCCCCCAAAGACATACACACCCTATTCCCTGGAACCCATGAGTCATCACGCCACGCGGCAAACGGGGCTCTGCAGATATAACTAAGGACTCAAAATAGGAGATTATCCTGGATTATCCGGGGTGATCCAATCTAATCACATGAGCCCTAAAAGCACAGACACCTCTCCAGCTGAGTCAAAGAGATGTGGAAGAAAAGGAAGGAAGAGATGCCGAGAGAGAGAGAAGGCTTCAATGCACCGCTGACAGCTCTGGGAGGTAGGGCCACACGCGAGAACCGGAAAGAAGCCTCCAGAAGCGACGAATGGCTCCCAGCTGACAGCCAGCAAGGAAACAGGGACCTCAGTCCTTAAACCACAAGGACTGGATTCTGCCAACAACCTGCATGACCTTAGAAGCAGATCCTTCGCAGAGCCTCCAGATAAGAGCCCATTCGACCAACACCTTGATCCTGGCCTTGTGAGACCTGGAGCGAAGAAACCAACCAAAAACCTGGACATCTGACTCAAAGAAATATGAGATCATACACGGGTGTCGTTTCTAGTCACTAGGTTTGTGCTACTTTGTTACAACAGCAACAGGAGACCAGTACAGAGAATAACCACTGCCTGGACTGATCCTGCACCGTAAAGCTGGAAGTGTGCCAGACAATATACACCAGCGCTCTGGGTGCTGTGTGATAAACTAAGTGAAAAAGAAACCTGGAAAGGAACAACCGCATCACAGTGCTGTCTTGATGACTCGGCTGATGGAGCTGACGCATATAAAGTATAAAAGGACCTAAATACCTATAGGACTTTATCTGGTTAGGTCACATTACTGATGCCCTGAGCTTAGAACAGCACCCGGCTCAATGCACAGTGCTGAACGAATGGGGGATAAAAAAGCAACTTGGGGCCTCTCACGAAAAAACAGTGGCATATCTGCAAGCACAAGTCAGCACCCTGTACAGTTCAATATGGGAAAACTCCTCTAGCATATTTAGACTTCCCATGCAACTGCAGAGCAATAAGTGTGCTTGGTCTATACAAAATATACAGTGTTTGGTAGCATATAACAAAATAACAATGCAGCAGTAAGCGAGAGCTAACTATGTAGAAAAGTCATTCCGTAACGATAATTCCAAACTTCTGCTAATAAATCTCAGAAAGTATGTCTACCTTTGGTAGAAAGCTTATAAACAAATGTAGTTCACATCATCTGGTTTTTGAGGACCATTTTTTTTACTCAACCGTTTATTCATTCAAGTATTTATCTTTTCATTCACTCATTCTTTCATCATTTTCCACTTATTCATTCAGCAACTGCTCATGAGGGCCCACGATACGTCCACCCCGGGCTGGGCACTGAAGCTACTGAGCCACGTAAGTCTGACATGTCTTCTGATGTCTGGACACTGAGACACAGCATAAGCAGCTAGAGACGGACAGTGAAGAACAATTCACAAACTAAAATCTACAAAACAGTGCTATGGTCTTCTCAGAGGACCCATTTCTGTATATTGTCTATCCTCTGAACAGTTTTTATAGTATGTACAAATGAATCTGTGCCATCTTCACAAAGTTTCTGAACACTGTTCCCAGCACGTGCCCAGGAGTAAGCAGACTGAAGGCAAGCAAATTGTCTTCCTACGGGTTGATTCTGTAGGTGCCCGCGAAAAAGATGCTTTCCTACAAGTAAATGATGTCTGGAGAGTGGGGCAATGAGGCTTAGCTAGGACCACCTGCTCCTGGATCCCCTAATAACTGTACCTCCACTAACCCTTAACCAGAGAGCCTACATCTACTGAGCAGAATAAAGCCATTCGACTGGTAAAGAGCTAGGGGTAGGCTTTGCTGCCAGACACAGTCCTAAGGGAGCACGTTTAACCATCATCCAGCCTTCTGATGATTTTAGCTACATTAAATCTTACTGGGATTTTAAGTCGCAGGCTAACATTAACCTTGCTAGTTTTTAATATTTCTTATGCACAGAATTGCATTAGAAGTTAAACATTAAGGAAACTTGGGGGGAAATTATATGGCTTAGTATCCTGTTTTCAGAAACAGCATGCTTTTCTTGCAATGACGTAAATTCCCCTTCATCAAAAGACTCTAGCATATGAAATAAAACATCTGGAATTTGTTTCAAAATTCTCCAGTGCGTATATGTGGTGGTGGAGTGGTGGGCTGACAGCTGAAACAAGATCAGGGATAAATTGATAGTTAATGAAGCTGGATGACAGGGAATTGATTATACTCATCTATTTATGTATATATTTGAAATTTTCTACAATAGAAAGTTGGATAAAAAAAGACTCCAGTACAAATTCAATCCTCAAAATAATTTAATAGAAGCAAAATACAGTACTGGGGCGTGAAGGGAGAGATGATAACAAAAGTAACCTTTGGCTCACTATAACTTCGTTACCTAAAATTAATATTATTATATATGATATAAGGAACTTTAAATAACCGGGTATATAGACAATTGAGTGAACCTCTGTGTTAGCGACAGTGAAACAACAGACGATATCTACTGGATCAGGGTAGAAAATTTCCCAAAAAGGTAATGAGAAAACACTGGGGAGATGGCTGCTATGGTCCTTAATTCCGCAGCCTTCCTCCCGAAAGAAGGAGGCCCCGCCGCAGCCTCCTGGAGGCATCACAGCCGTTACTCACTTATCAGGCACTTACTGAGCACCCGCCGCGTGCAGAGCGGGGCGGCGCACTAGGCGCCCCAAGAAGCACACAGAACGGGGTTTTTGTCTTCGGGGGGTGTATAGTGTTGGGAAAGCAAGTGGACTCAACATTTATTTTCTTTACCTTTAAGATGAAAACAAAAAGAAAATCAAAGGATCTTGCTTAGGGTCAGCAGACATTTGAAATCATGGCTTGAATCTAGCTGCATCTATGGCACATTAATTGATGTTAACATTGATCAGTTAAGTAAAAAGTTTATTGTATTTATTGTATTTAAGAATGTGCAAAAGGTATAACGTCTCTGAAACATTTAAATAAAAAAACAATAAAATTTAAAAGTTTCTAACTGGGTTCCCACTCTTCACCTGCTTTAAGCTACTTGCTGTTCCCCGGAGAGCCTGCTCTCTCACACCTCTTGCTTTTCGTATGAGCTCTTGGTTAAGCTTCACTCATTAATCTTAAACATACTTCTAAGCACATGTGATAAGCCAGATGTTGTTCTAGGCGCAGAGGCTAGAGTAGCAAATAATACAGGCGAACACCTCTGCCCCAAGGGAGCTTCTGTTCTTGTTTCTGACGGTCTCCCCAACCTCCCACGCACCCCATCCACTCGGTGAAATTACCCTCAGCCTCCACTGCGGTGGAGCGGTACCTCCTCGGACTGTTGTTACCCTCCAACATCTGCCACAACAAGACCGGGGCTAATCTGCTTCTCCACTACCTACCGTAACAGCTGTCACATAGATGAAACTTAACTATTTGATAAATAAGTTGATTATTAATTTATCAATAGTTTAAACTTTAGAAATCTGGAGGATTCGGTTATGCAAAATGCTTAATCTGCTTAATTCCAAGTCACTACAGCATTACTGTATATCAGGTCCATTTTTATTAAACTCAGACAACAGTACGTTAAAACAGAAAGCAGTTCTCGTCTCAGTTTAATATTTACTCAGCTAAAAGATCTTCAAGATAGTAAACCAATAATTATTTCTTACACATTAAGCTTTACATTTTTTAAATGAAGCCCCAAACTGGCATAGTCTCTTAATTCATGTCAGTAAGTTTAA
Organism: Kogia breviceps; assembly: GCF_026419965.1. Classification (NCBI taxonomy): domain Eukaryota; kingdom Metazoa; phylum Chordata; class Mammalia; order Artiodactyla; family Physeteridae; genus Kogia; species Kogia breviceps. The sequence continues at coordinate 57,704,228 of NC_081328.1, forward strand.
TATCCTGCTGATGACTATAAACACACCCCAAAACCAGAACAAATACTAAACATGCCACTCTCATAACTTTCTTTTCTAGGTGGTAAGTGCAAGCATTTTTTTTTCAGGCAATCTAGCAAATAAACCAGCTGTTTCTGCCCAAAATAACTATAGTTCAAAAGCAGACACGGGGGCCTTGATTCCCCCCCACCCCATCCCAATGACTGGACCACGTCTTATACAACAAACACTGGTCACAGTCGACGAAAGTAACCTTCAGGCAGTCGCGGCCGAATCTCCTCACTGTGTCAGACACCACTTGAATTGGTCACCAACAAGAGGTTAGAACTATTTTCTTTATACAAATATTGCTATTATTATATTCTTCCTCGTAAAAAAATATGCTATAAGAGCATGCTATATAATATTCTATAAGAGCATGCTTTTAATATGTGTGGCGGTCTTTTAAACTGCTTTGTTTTATTCACATCTTGCTAAAAATAAGTCTTATCAGTAGAGAGGACCGGGAGGTTATATTATACAAAGGGCACCAGACCTAATCAGGTACCCGAAAAGTTTTTTTTTTTTTTTTTAAGATTTTTTTTTGATGTGGACCATTTTTAAAGTCTTTATTGAATTTGTTACAATATTGCTTCTGGTTTATTATGTTTTGGTTTTTTGGGCTGCGAGGCATGTGGGATCTTAGCTCCCCGACCAGGGATTAAACCTGCACCCCCTGCAATGGAATGTGAAGTCTTACCCATGGACCGCAGGGAAGTCCCCTTGAAAACTTTTTGAGGATGATTATGCCATTAAGCAGCATGGCTAAACACCACACTGTATTTTCACTTAATGTCCACACTGGACGAGTTCCTTGCAGAAACTGCTTGCCGTCAAACGTAACCTTCAATTCCAACACGTAAAGTAACCTGCAGGCTAAGGAATCTATGACGTCTCTGCACTGTTCTCTCTTTAACCTCTTCAATTTCACTGACAGGCTTTACCTTGGGGGGTGATTGCTGCAATCTGTTGGTATTTCCCGTGTGCTGCACTCTTAGAGCCCGGGGGATAAATTCAGGTGCCAGTGGATTCAACACATATGTCTTCTTTAGTTCTAAAGCCTCTAGCTGAGCTTTGATCTGTTCAAAAGTGATTCCATGTAGGCTATTATTTTCATGACACAGGGCAATAAACCGCTCCCAAAATTTCCTACAGAAAAGATTTAGAAGATCAGTTTATAATTTCAGTGGATGAGATCACAGAAATGACTAAAAGCAACTAAAGATAATTTCGAATTCCCCCACCCCAACCCCAAATCCTTAGGCCCAGTATTCATCTATGATTCAGGTATAATCTTCCCAACCAGATCACGAGACTTCAGAAGTTTGGTTCTGAAACTACAGTCATGTCTAGTACCGTGGAACATACAAATTCCGCTCTCCAGTAATTCTGGATGATCAATGAAAGTAACATGGTCAGTGCTCGACTATGCACACTAATTTGGAATGACAGATTTTGTTATCCACACAGTAAGCAAGGATTTCAAAATTGATAACTCATTTTATCAAAGATTTGTACTTCTAGGCATACTCATCATATACACATTTATATGTATACATATATATATATTATATACATACAGACATACACACACACAAATCTGAATTACGGGGCCAAAGTAGCCTGGTGCTGGGTGACTAAGAAAAGCCAATTCAGACATAAATCTGAACCACAAAGTAAATAATTCTCATAAGGAACTTAAGAAATAACCAGTTATTCCTATATCTTTCTTTTAATTAACTGATGCTTGTCACAGCAAAGCTCATAACATTAATTGACTAAGTTAAAAGAATTAAATTGTGAAAAACACAGGAAGTTGGAATGCTTTTTTAAAATAAATTTATTGATTTATTTATTTTTGGCTGCACGGGGTCTTCGTTGCTGCGAGCGGGCTTTCTCTAGTTGCGGCGAGCGGGGGCTACTCTTCGTTGCGGTGCGCGGTATTCTCACTGCGGTGGTTTCTCTTGTTGCGGAGCACGGGCTCTAGGCGCGTGGGCTTCAGTATTTGTGGCTCGCGGGCTCTAGAGCGCATTCTCAGCAGCTGTGGCGCATGGGCTTAGTTGCTCTGCGGCATGTGGGATCTTCCTGGACCAGGTCTCGAACCCGCGTCCCCTGCATTGGCAGGCGGATTCTTAACCACTGCGCCACCAGGGAAGCCCTGGGATGCTAATTTTAATGATGATTATTTAGCTCCTAATCAAATTAATAAATGCTAAACGAGAAAAATACATTCAAAATTAATCCAGTTGTACACTGTTGTTCCTGAAGTTTTGAAAATTGATCTCCAAATAGTAAAAATATTATATATTATCAAAGATAACATATAAAAAGTTTTAGGATTTTAAATGACTATTATAAATATGCATACCTATCTTTAGTATGAGATTCAAATAATTTTTTTTATTATGCTATAAAAAGATATGTGATATGGTTTCTTCCCAAGTTGGTATCCTTGTGTTCAGGTGGACAGCAGGTAATCAAGATGGCTTCAAGAAGCATAAATAAAAAGGTTTATATTATAAAAGTTAGTATATGAATGGGAATGGCGTTATTAATATATTCATAAAACTTTGCAGATTTTCATTTCAAACTATGTTTCTCTTACATATGCTTTCTACCATCTTTTCTAATTTTTTAAAGATGAGTTTAAGAAATGGGTCCAGAAAAAATTTCAGGCCTCCATGTCAACAATAGGAAAGGTAAAAATGCTATAAAATATTAAATATGTATTTCCAACAATAAGACATAAAGGCTAACAAGATACTCATTCAGCCACAGGAAGTGTGTGTTGCTAAGAAATGCACACTGAAAGCTGCCCTTTATTTTTATTCTTAAGAACGTTTCCACAGGAATCAAGTTTTTTTCTCATAGTCTGACAGCTAAGGAAAGACTATCTTCAACATAGCACTCAGGATCTAAAATCCAAAAACTTTCCTACCCTTTTAATAAAGAACCCCAAAATATTCAACTGTGTTAATATTTACCAATACAATTCTACTACATCCTGTATTAAAAAGGAAGTTTTTTTGGTCCAAGTGATAAAGTAACAATTTCATAGAGTGGCATTTCATATTTGTGTGAACTTCAAGACACAGCAAAATGAGGAGAGAATGGACTGACTTTACTACAGCCCAGTTTTGGTTTTTGTTTTTGTTTTTGCGGTACGCGGGCCTCTCACTGTTGCGGCCTCTCCTGTCGTGGAGCACAGGCTGCGCTGAGCGCAGGCTCAGCGGCCACGGCTCACGGGCCCAGCCGCTCCGCGGCACGTGGGATCTTCCCGGACCGGGGCACGAACCCGCGTCCCCTGCTTCGGCAGGCGGACTCTCGACCACTGTGCCATCAGGGAAGCCCTACAGCCCAGTTTTTAATTTTAATTTATGATAACATATTTTCATTTTCAGCTTACATAACCCAAATGCTACCAGAACTTGCTCTATTTCAAGCTCCTTTTTAAGCTCCATACCCTGTCCCTATACGGCTCTTACTGACCTCAACTGTACTGAAGTAACATCGAGTTAAGCAGAACCTTTAAACAACCTCACAGGTCACAAGAAGCTGGTAGCTTGGTGACAGTTTTCATCTACAAGATCCCAGGGATCTCAAGGAAACAGCCTTCAAGTTAAAGGAACTGTTTCAGAAGTAACACTAAACACTTGCTATAAGCTAATCAAGTTCAACTAATTCCAAAAGCAACCTGGAATTTCCATCTTAAATCTCACTTGTCTTTTGACAGCCCCAGGGAATAGCAAAATGGTCAAGCACGTGGATTCTAGAACTAGGCTGCCTGGGCTTCAGCCATGGCTCTGTCATTCAGCAGCCCTGTAACGTTGGGCAGCAAGTTATTTAACCTCTCTTCATACCTCAGTTTCCTCATGTGTACAACAGGGCACCAACAGTGTTATTATCATTGTTATACTTTATCACTACGAAGACTTTTATTTCTCACTTTTAAACTTTCAGAGAAATGTATTCTTTCCTTCAAAAATTCTTAAAGCCAAAAATATTCCTTTTTTCTCTCTTTGTGAAGGCTCTTTCAAAGACCATTTCACACCGTCCTTGAACTCAATTCTTTACTGAAGTACTACACCATGGCATATTATGAGGCATTTCAGAACACGTAACTGCAAGATCACTTGAGAATTCCAACAACACCCAGACGGGAGAATTCGCTATGATTATTTAAAGGCTTCACCGACGCTCAGCACCTCCCTAGAATGTTAACATGTTAATTATTTTTTCTAGTAATGTTGGTTAGAAAACCCAAGTGTGCCCCTACGTTGTGATGTGTTATTTTCAGAAGACAAAACCTTACTTTCAATCACTGCATGAACCCAAAGTCTGCTTTCATTTTCATGCTAACCTTGCTTCTAGGATCGCCGATAAAACACTGAACAATCACTTGGCGTCCTCAGGTCATGGAGAGAGAGGGTGTGTGTGCAGATACACACCCCCGTGAAATAGGTTTGTATCTCACCGAGCAGGTGGAATGCGCTAATGAAGAAATTCGGTTCAAAGGGAGAATCTCTTCCAAAGTCTCTGGTTTGGAAAAACGCATTGTGTCCCCCAACCCCATCACCTCTCCTTACTCAGTGTAGATTTATCCACTCACATGGCCTCGCTTCCTCGGAAAGGCAGGGTAACCCAGTGAGGTCAATCTGACATCTGTTTGAGTGAGACACTTAGTAGCTATGTGGTCCTGGGCAGTAATTTAAACTCTACATCAGGCTGCCCATTTAAAATGCAAATAAAATACCCACATTACTGGGTTATTAGGATGACTGAACGAGGCAGAGTGTATAAAGCACTTGACCTATAGCACCTGGCACAGAGAAAGCTGTCCATAAACAGCAGCTACTACAGTAATATTTGTTCGTCTGGCGAGTGGGAGGAGGGAAAGTTCCCTGCATTCACTTAGGGTTAACAGAAAAGTTCTGTTTAAAAATCCTTTACAACAAAAAAGATTATATAACTGGTTGCCTTCTAAACTGGTATAGTAAACACAGTAATTACTCCTTGAAAACTTGATCAATATTTGGAAATATCATATTAGTTTCTTATAAATATCAAATGAGCAAGGGAGGGAAACATCCTGATTAACTCAAACTATTGATACAAAGAATTCTCACCTTCATTAGTACAGTACCTAAGAATCACATTATGTCCTCCAGATTTACTTGTATTATGAGATTAATTTAATTTCTAATGAAATTAGAAAGAGTAAAGCATAAATGTCCATAGCCTCAACTATCAGCTCCTGGGTTAGAGCTGATTAAATTGTCCAAATAACACAGATTATCTGCATTCCCATTCAGCTCTTGGTCACATGATTTTTTCTCTCCCTACACAATGTATTGACCTCTCTGAAAATATCTTACTTAGGTTATAAATTAATTTGATGGCCTTGACACACTCCAGCTTACTCGAGTAGTAAGAAATAAGCAACCAGTAGACCTGGCTTCAAGTTAAAAATTAGCCCTGGATCATTCTGATAGCATGGCCTCAGGAAAAATCATTCACCTATCTGCTCTGAGAAAATAATGACTTATGTCAGAGAAGGGGTGAAAAATGCTGATCTCATGTAATTCACAGTATAATATACCTCTATGGCAAGGGGTAATGGTTTTAAAAAATATGCATGTTGGTAAATGTTTGGGGTTATTTATAAAGAATGTCCAAAAGTAATGTCACTCAAGACTACTGTTATACCTATTTATTCCCACAACAGTTTCTAGTTGCTTTTAATACATGTCAGCCTATTTTACAAGTTGTAATCTAATAAAATTCTAATCAAACTGTATGTGTTCTCGCATTTATCAAATGATAAATATAAACAAAAATGGTAAACTACCACAGCAATATTCTAACCAAATATATTTGCAATGAATACTAAAGTAACTAAAGTGAACTTCTCAGGAAGGAAGGGCAAATTAATAGACTTAGTTTTATTCATTGGTATCTTGGAATTAATATAGTTCCTTCCCCAACTTTTTGTCATTAGTGGCTAAAAATTAATGGAAATCTATTTTTTAAATAAATTAAATTAAATTAAATTAATTAAATTAAAATTAAATAAATTTAAATTAAAGATATTTTACAATAGAATTGTTTAGCTATATATAAACAAATCATGGAACATTCAAGTTTTATTTCCTTAAAAATAAAAGGTTATTCTTCAGAACGTAATCATAAATTAAACTCTACATGATTCCTTTGTTAATGGCTTTCCCCTATAAAGTATATTAACTTCTTTTGGAATCGTAAACTCTAATGTTTGCAGCTTATTCTTAAAGGTCCCAAATTGTCTCCTTTGCCATAGAATACTTTTTTTCTGCTGAGACAGGAAAACAGATAATAAAATGCTGCTATATCTATATTGCAACAGAAAACTTGGTTTAAACAGGCCACTTCCTAACAGCTTTGTCTCCTTTAACATATCACGAAGAAATAACTACCCAAGGTGTATATGAGACCATCAGCACCGCGTTCTACTTTTCTGAACTCACTCTGACAGGTACTAGAATACTTAAAAATGTTTATTTAAGTAATCCCTCGTGTATTTCTTTCTTTTTCATAAAGAATATTCTAAATTTCTGTTCAACTGTTTTTCTGTAAAATTTTTTGTAACAGTTTTTCAACACTGCATAGGCCAAGTCTTATATTACTGGCTTCATACAATTAAAATTCCTATTAACTAGTATAAATCATAAGTGTACAAAGAGACATTTTTTAATTTATGTTGATATTTTAACATTCCTTATGACCACAATCTAAGGAATACTAACAGTTCTTTCCAAAGACAAGTAATAACCCTTTTTAACCCCCTAATTTTAAGATCCTCTGGATTAACCAGACGCAAAGATTTGCACTGAGAAGCCTTGAGAGAAAATGAGAAGGAAACTCATCAAAAACGAGCTAAAACAATAATGAAGGAAAAAAGAGGGGAGTATGGGTATGCAATTCAGTCTCCATCAAAGATAACGCACACACACAAAACCACCTTCGGGACCCTCGCACTGGTCAGTCCCTTGTCCCGGAGCACTCTTAGTAGCCCAGGAGCCTGCGTAGCGCATACCCTCAACTCCAGAGTCAGCTTCTCAGTGAGGCCTTCTCTGACCACACACACCATGTGAGATCACAAACCGCCCACCCTACCCCATCACTTCTAATGCCCCTTGATGTTCTATTTCTTTTCCATTGAACTTACCACATAAAATACTACCAAGTGTTTTTATCTTGCTTATTGTCGGTGTTCCTCTCCTCCCCAATAAAATGTTAAGCCCCACAAAGACAGAGATTTTTGTCTGTTTTGTTCACTGATGTATCCTCAGTGGCTAGAAGAGTACTTAGAACACAGTAGGCACTCAGGAAACATCTTATGAATGGTGACTGATTCAGTGAACACACAATTTTATATACATAATGAATAGGCTCAAAGCAATATACTTTCGTGTTCCCACTGGGTATTAGTTGAGACTAAAGTTGACTTTAATTAGCCAGGAGGTCATATCAATACGTGCACAGGGAGGCAAATTACTCTCCACCTCCCCCGTTAATGTCTCAAACACTGACACGTAATTACCTGCATCTTCCAATAGAGCACAGCGCGACGGGGTCGCCAACCACGGCGACCAGGGACTGTGCCCTCGTGATGGCGGTGTTGAGCAGCTTATAGTTGGACAAAAAACCATAATCTAAGTCCTCGGTGGGATCCTCCAGCAGCTGCTCTTTCTTTTTAATTGGTGTCTGTTTATGTTTACAAGTATGTCTGGTACGTACTGTGCTAAGAAACAAAACTCTGAATTGCTTTCCTGTAAAAAAAAAAATTAAAAATAAAAGAGGACTGTTACTCTGAACCACGGATATAATAAAAGCATTTCATTTTTTAAATGTTATTGCTAAATAAGAGGTGTTGATGAGAATGTGGAGAAACTGGAACTCCTGTTCACTGTAGGTGGAAATATAAAATAGTATGTAAAACACTATAGAAAATAGCATGGCAGTTCCTCAAAGAAATTAAACATAGAACTAACATATGATGCAGCAACTCTACTTCTGGAAATACACCCAAAAGAACTGATTCCGTAAGGAAGTCCAGAGAGAGACTAGTTTGCACGTGTTCTTTCTTACATGGACACAGCTCTTCTCTCATTCTATGACAAGCCTCCACAGGTGAGAATACAGTTCTAGCGTCAATTCTTAGTTCTCTCTTCTCCAGGCCAAACAATCCTAGTTCTTTCAACCATTTCTGACTCCACAGGGCAGTTTCTAGACCACTAACTATGCTAGGTCGTCTTTGGACGCTTCCTAATAGTCTTTCTAAAATGCACACCCAAATTCTGCATGATCTGAACGCATGGTATTACTGGAGCTATTTTTTTTCCCATGATCTAGAAATTGTATTACTCTTATTATTGTATATTACCATGAAACCTCAGATTGTAGTGGGCTTTTCTGGCACTCACATTATAGTGTTGCTTCACTTACTTAAATGCACAAATTTCATAGCAACTAATTACATGAAAATTTAAAAGTTGCTTTATTCACTTAGGAAGATCTAGATGAAGAACAAGCTATGCCTTTAAAAATTTGCTTGACAGGTACAAGTTTTTAAAAATCTTTATAAACAAATGAGTTCTCAGATACATTATAACAACAATAGGTGTTGTATGCTACTGCGATTGCAACTATAGCACACAGATATTTGCAGTTACAGTCACAGAGGAAGTCCATTTGTTGATACTTCTTTTATTGGGATAGAGAAATTTAACGAACATGTAAATGAGCTCGACCTTGAGTTGCCAAATTTGGCATTAAAGAACTTGGTATGAAATGAATACGTAACTGCTTGTCCAGAAAAGCGATCTTGAAAACTAAAAATCAAATGTGCACACATTTTAAGATCTAACCGTTTGAATAACTTAATTCATTTCCATTAATAGTTACCTTGAACATTTAGCACCCTTTCGACGTTAACATCCGATAATCTCTTTTTTCGAAGTTCAGCGCGTATCCTGAACACCTGGTCGGCATACGGGGTCACCACACCAATGCTGCCGTCATCTAACTTCCCCCACGCTACTGGCCACTTCCTTCTTAACTCTTCCACACGTTCCACCACTTCAAAGACCTTTAAACAAACGTACATGTATACATATCAAAGTTATACAAGCACTGGGAGAAAAGAATATGGCAACTGAAATGGAGGTACAAAGGATCTCATTTTAGCAAACGTCGTTTTAAAACCACCTCGAAACAGGAATAATGCTTTGGTGATGTGAACACACTTTTGTTTACATTTCAAGCGGTAAATCTCTACAACAGCGCACCCAGTGACAACATGAAAATCGGAGATGATGTAACTGGCCACTGGCCCCGCCCCTCACCTGGCCCCCCTTCTCAAACGGGGACAGGTTCGGGCTCCTGTTTAGAGAGAGGCGCGTGGGACCGGCCACCCCACGTTCCCAGTATTTCTCAGTCCGCTCCGCAGCTCAGGCCGATGAAACCCATCAGGAGAGCCCTAGAGTCACAGCACCGCCAGCGCCTCGGCGGTGCGAGGGCCACCCTTCCTCCTGTCCCCGTGGATATAAGTAAACAGAACAGCCAATAGCTGGCAGCAAACCGCAGCTGGCACTGGGGCAAATCTGGGCCTCAGCGCAGACTTTCAGACTTTGCTGCCTTCTCATGGTACGACTCCGCTCAAGCCCTGTCATTAACCGGGCAGTGAAGTAAGCCCATATTTTACCATCTGGATTTTCTGGACCCCACTTAGTGAATTAGAGTAGAACTTTTAGTGTAGTTTAATCTACTTTAATTCAATGAATTCATCAAACAAATAGTGTCGATGCTTGGCACAGTAGAGGACAAAATGATCACTAAAACATGCTCCCTGCCTGTGAAGAGATTACTGTATGTTTAGAAAATAGATTCCTAATTTAAAATACGTATTATAAGGCAAGCTCAACAGAGGGTCAGGCAAGAGTCCAGGCGCAGAGAGAGGAAGGAGAAATTTTTTAATGTCTTTTAAATACATTATTTATTTACTATTTGTTAATAATATCTACTTAAATCTATAATAGTAAGTATACAAAAATTTGGTAGTTTTATTCCTTTTAAGAACTCAAGGGTTAATGGCCAGGATGCAGTGCCCACTGCCACATACAGATTCAGCGAACGGCAGAGGAGCAGACTCAAGTCACCCTGTTGTTATAATGAAATGCCAGCAAGTGAAACAACTACCCAGACGGCCCAAGGGTGCTGATGAGTCAACTGGATTGAAAACATGGGGCTCTCACCCGTAAGAACAAGCAACACACAACCATTTCTCCACTTCGCCCCTCTGTTACCCCTTATATCATAGGCAGCATAAAACTGTAGTCAAAACACACAGACTTGCAATGGTATGAGGAGCTTGGGGAAACCTCTCTCCCAGATAGACATCTATGAAGCTGGTCAAGACCAACAGATAATCATTCGAAGTCTCTGGAGATTGATCAAAGAGCTTCCAAGAAATTGAGAAGCATTGTTTCAACAAAATCTACAGAAAGTCAGTAAGAAGAGTAGAAGGCTGGGCCTGCCCCCATTCGCCCACAGCCCTGTCTCACAGGACTGTTTCAGCAGCCGAGGGGCAGTTCCCACCTGCTCCAGCTCCCTGGTGTGAAAGAACTACTCCAGGCGGTGGCAGCAGTGGATGAACATCAGAGATCTTGTTTTCCCCAGCAATGTGCAGCAGGAGGCCTACGAGCAGTTAGCAGCAATTGGTTGGTACCTATTCCCCTACCCCCACCTCCTGCTACATAGGGAGGATCTGAGTGGGACAGTGGGTGAAGCACGCAGTCTCCTTTTGCTCGTACAGGAGTTCGTAACATAGTCACCACGGTAGAAGTCACAGACAAAAACAAAATCTCGATAACAGCAACAACAAAAAAAACTCATCACTTACAAAGAACTCCAATAAGATTAACAGATGACTGCTCATCAGAAACAATGAGGGCAATAAAGCAGTAGGAAAGCATATTTCAGTGTGCTGAAAGAAATAACTCAATAGTACCCAGCAAAACTACTTTTCAAAAATGAAGGCAAAACAAAGACATTCCCAGAAAAAACAAAAACTGAAAGAATTCTTTACTAGCAGACCTGACCTAAAAGAAACACTAAAAGAAATTCATTAGGCTGAAAGCAAGTGACACCAGACAGTAATTCAAATCCACACAAACAAAGCATACTACTAAACGTAATTACATGGTTAATTATAAAAGACAGTATAATAGTATATTTATTCTCCTTTCTCTTCTTAACTGATTTTCCAGCCAGTAGTTTCCAACCTGAGTGCAAAAGTAACAAAGGAAACCCTAGAGTTATTTGTCAATATTTCAAACAGGTAAAGAAAAGTTTACCTTTTCCTAAAATTAATTGGCACAGACTAATTAAAATGTCAAGTTTCTTTACTTTTGGCTAGGATTTTATCAAGTGGGTGCTGTCAGTTTTCTTGTACTGACTTCTAACTACAGGCCTCTGACCAATTTTTTAATGGAAAGATGAATTACTATTACCTAATAAATGGCATTTTTTTGTAAATAAAATGAGTACTTTATTTTATATTAAAGCATGGGACTCAAGGGAAGAAAGGGAGACGGAGATCACAGATCAAGAATCATTCTTCTAATGACCAACCATGCGCACATCCTCCCCTGGGCTTCCCGAAGTCCAGGCCTGCACTCTCTTGTGACAGCCAGAACCAAACCTCAGGTTCTCTGGCCTGCTGGCCCCTAAAGACATCACAGGTTTTTGTCTGCTACCTGATCTGACCCCTCATACTTCCCACATTTTCTCTGAACTTAAAAAGTCAGAAACTGGGCTTCCCTGGTGGCGCAGTGGTTGAGAGTCCGCCTGCCGATGCAGGGGACACGGGTTCGTGCCCCGGTCCGGGAGGATCCCACATGCTGCTGAGCGGCTGGGCCCGTGAGCCGTGGCCGCTGGGCCTGCGCGTCCGGAGCCTGTGCTCCGCAACGGGAGGGGCCGCGACAGTGAGAGGCCCACTTACCGCAAAAAAAAAAAAAAAAAAAAAAAAAAGTCAGAAACTGTAAGAGAAGCACACAAGTTGCAGCACATAATGGGTCGGCACCATCATCATCTGGCTCTGTGTGAGCCCCTGGAGCTCAGGACTCCACAAGTCAAGTTCTACTCATGTAAAACGATGCCTCACTGGAGCGAGCGCTAGAACATGTGGCCATAGTCCATTTCAGACGGCTTCTTTGAAACCAAGTTCTCTATTTTGGCATAAAACAAATGTAAATCAAAGTTTTTGTTTCCCGTAGCAGATTCATCTTAACAAATCAGTGTTACACAAGAAAAGAATAAACTTCCATACTATTTTCATGTAAATGAAGTCAACACACAATAAAATATCAACCCAAAATTTTAAATAAATGCTTAATAAGACCAGACTATATGTATATATATATATATATGACTGCAAAAATGTCAACAATTTGCAAAAAGGACAAAGGTACCTCTGCATTATTATAAAAAGCTGTGCTATTTTTCTCTTGTACATCTTCCCCTCGTGCTGTAAAGAAGGTGAGTGGGTAGAAATCCTTGTGTGCTGGCTGCTTTCCACTGGCCATCAGTTTGCCCTCATAGAAGAGCTCAGAGGTGTAACTGCAGAAAAAGACCAAAATAAATAAATAAATAAATAGTAATCTATCATCAAAATTAATTCTACCCATAGGAAACAATTACCAGTCAAGTATCACGCTGCTTTATGCCCATGATTAATTTTAATCCAAACATCTGATACCCCTGATACCAAGATTTTCAGCAAAATTAGCCAGAGAAATGAAAACACAGTGGGCTCCTGGTATACCACCGATAAATGAATTGATCTGGGGAAGGCATGAAGCCAGAACACAGAAATAAAAGGAAGAAATGACGACAGTTCAGTACTAGATGAAACTCTTGTTTTATGAGGAAATTTGATAGGTGTTGTGGTTTCCTATACTAAAATTTTTTAATGTATATTTTTATTTACGTGGATCATATACTTATGCAAACACAGGTCTATAGACACTGAAACAATACACGCAATTGGAGGGTGTTCCAGTCTTCAACCTTAAAGTGAATACTCTTTGCCAATGAAGATACTACGTATAGTACCCGGCTCATCACTGACTGCAGCAGATGGCTGGCAACAAAGAAAGAGGAACCGCATCTCACGACAGTGATAAAAGCCACCCTTCAGTCTAAACTTCTTTTTATATCTTTCCTACTGCTTTCAGAGAAACCGGAAAATTAGCTTCACGTGACCGCCAGAATCAATATTATTAAATTATATTAAACGTGAAAAACCCCTACATTTTGGTGCTGGCAGTGACAGGAAAGGAGCACAGAGGGGCTCCCAGGGCGCTGGGAACGTCCTGCTCTTTTGGTCTGGATGCTGGTTGAGGGGTACGTTTGGCTTGTGACTATTCACTGGGCTACCACTTATGATACTTTTACAATAGAGACCTTTTAAAACTTTATTACTAAGTTTCATGGTTTTTTCTCCTTCCTCCCTCCCATCCTTCCTTTCTTTTAAAATAGACTCCTTGTATAACAGAGCCAGACACACATACGCAAACCATTATGTGGCCTGTCAACATATGTTTATTACATCATGTACTTTTACATATACATTATATATTTAGTCACAGGAAAATATGTTTATAGCTACTAGAACCTAAAGTTTTTGTTTCCAGAACTGCCCTACTATAATAAATTACAGCTGACTTTTTGAAGTGTACTTTCACAGACATAAAATTAAGCATGATTTGCAGCACTAGGGACACCATGTAACTCCGCTGGGAATAATCTGGCCCTAGGAACAGTGCTGTTCTGCGTCCCCTTCCACCGGACCACACAAAGTGTGACAGAGGGGCAGTTCACACCTACTTGATGATAGCTTCGTGGGAGCGGTAGTTCTCACACAGGAGGATCCTGCAGGGAAACTCGGCCGGGTAATGCTCATAGAGCCGGTCAAGCAATGAAACGTGAAGGTTTCTCTCCCTGGCAAACTCACTGTAAACAAAAGGGCTGAGCTGTAACAGAGAGACACATGGAGAGAATTTAACTAAACATACAAGCAGTATTTTTTTTAACATCCTTTCAAAAAAAATCCACCATGCTGAAACTTCTGATGTACTAAACCTCAACATGCTGAATGCTGGAATAAGGAGTCAAAAATATTTTCTAGGGACAGTTTTACTACTATAAAGAATGAGGCTAGGGCTTCCCCGGTGGCGCAGCGGTTGAGAGCCCGCCTGCCGATGCAGGGGACGCGGGTTCGTGCCCCACTATCCCACGTGCCGCGGAGGGGCTGGGCCCGTGAGCCGTGGCCGCTGAGCCTGCACGTCCGGAGCCTGTGCTCCGCAACGGGAGAGGCCACAGCAGTGAGAGGCCCGCGAACCACAAAAAAAAAAAAAAAAAAAAAAAAAAAAAAAGAATGAGGCTAAATTCTCTAATTTTTTGTTTCAGCATGCCAACACTAACCTAGAGTTTCTGCACATAGGTTAATAAAGGACTCTTCCAACTTAATAATAAATAGCTACTACCTTAGTAATTTTAGGGATGCAACCCACTGCATCATTGGGGGAGTCAATCCACTGTCTCACTAAAATTAAGCAACTATTTTAAACAGTGAGCTAGCAGGATACACCACCTATGACTAAAACACGTATTTTTAATAATTAGCAAAAAAGCCATCTTTATCTCGTAAAGTGTAAGGAGCCATCCTTGATTATAACTTTGATGCTAAGAACAAAATTAAACTTCTGGCAAAGAAACAAAAGCAGAACTTGTCCCTCTACCTTCAACTCTTTCCTAAATGGACAGCTACAACAATGTGTAGGTTTAATCTCAACCAACTGTGACAAAAGAGAAAGAACCTCAAGCTGAAACTTTGCAAAATTGATATTCCAATAGAAAAACTGTAATTTTCTTTCATACGTCGGTATTAAGAACAGACAAGTTCTTTGAGATTTTGGCTATTATTTTTAATTAAGCACTTTGTTTCCCATGAGAATGAAAAATTAACCCTTCAGGAAAACAAATGTTGGGGACAGGAACTGGGGAATCGTAAGAAGGATAATTTAAATTTATTTGATAAAGAAAAGTAAGAATCAAATATTCATACTACAGAGAACTGAACTTCAAATTAATAACCATGACAATTAGAACACTGATAGACTCATTCATTCCACTCTATGCAAAGAAGGAAAAAAAGTGGAGCGGGGGGGTGGGGGTGGGATAGCAATTTTCCTTCAGAAACACCAACATTTTCCACTATTAGTACAGAAATATTTAAAGCACTTAAACTGACATGCATGGTGCAATTTCATAGGCTGTTTTAGAAAACAAAATATTAAACATCAAAATATAAGAGAAGTTCCTTTCCACATGGTGACTCAGAGGGCACTCACCTGCATGTGGTCTCCAGCCAGGACCACCCGGGTGTCCTTAGTTGCTAATGCTAGGGGCATGATGGTTTCACACTCCATGGCCTGGGCAGCCTCATCTAATAGAACGTGGGTAAAAAAGCCTGCGAGGTACAGTGTAAACACAGGACCGCATATTACAGCAGTGATAAAGGGAGGAGTAGTGTCTTTCTTTTAAGGAAAGAGTTTACTGTCCTGATTTAAGAGCTGTGAGTACTTTTAATGCCAGTCCTCAATTTAGAAGATCATATATTTAAATCATTATTTAAAAAATAGAAGTTGAAAGGAATAACTATCTTACTCAACAATAGATATGTAAATGGCATCTGGTAGTAATGGCCTCAAGACTAACAATTAAATCAGGACACATAAAAAAGACTTTAGAAGTACAAGATAGCAGCTTTTCACCACAAAGAAAAGCTGGCAACAAAACAGTGATAAGGCCCAAAATCCTTTCACTATTTATCTGCTAAAACACCAAAAATAAAACAATGGTAGTTTATAAGTAACTTTAGCTTAAACACACACATTAGACATTAAAGTAAAGAAAATTATACCCAAAATCTAACATAAAGGAGAAAGTGATAATCTAACTTTGACCAAAAACAAAGGTTATATGTTAGCAAATTCACTATTTTGATTATTTATGTTTATTGCGTGTGTGTGTGCACGCGTGTGTGCGTGCATGCGTGTGTGCATACAGATTATAAGATTATATACAATTTTGTAGCCTAAGACCCTATTCTGACTGTAAAAATATCACCAGTCTGAAAAAGAAAAAAACAAAAGTGACACAACCAGTATCAAAAATGTACAGTATCGGGCCTTCCCTGGTGGCGCAGTGGCTGAGAGTCCGCCTGCCGATGCAGGGGATACGGGTTCGTGCCCCGGTCCGGGAGGATCCCGCGTGCCGCGGAGCGGCTGGGCCCGTGAGCCGTGGCCGCTGAGCCTGCGCGTCCGGAGCCTGTGCCCCGCAACGGGAGAGGCCACAGCAGTGGGAGGCCCGCGTACCACAAAAAAAAAAAAAAAAAAAAAAAAAAAAAAAAATGTACAGTATCAAACATCCCCCAGATGCAAAACACCCGCGCCTCGGTTGCTGCGGCCACCCACACCGAGGCACAGGAATCTGTGTACAGAAAGGAGGAAAAGCCTCTCTGCCTCTGTAAGAGGAGACAGAAGAAAAATCTCCTTGCTGTCTCAATGGTAGAAGTAACTGTTGCCCCCTCTGGCTAGCTCACGGGGGTAGGGAGGGGGCGCCCCGTTCTTCCCAGCACAGCAAACACCACAAAGTAGCTTGTCAACAGAATGACCAGTGGCAACTCTCTGATTAGCCGCCCGTGAGATGGCCCAAGAACCTAACCTCTATTTCTATGAATAGCAACGAGTTCCAAACGATCTGTTTATACATCTTCCTAATGCAGCTTGTTTCTAGGTTGGGAGCTTTCTAAGCCTTACTGACTCGCAGTAATAAGCGCCAGCACCGTCACCGCCATCATCAGGCTCCATTCAAACAAATGGCTACGTTGACAGCACAAGTATCAATAAGTGTTGCCTATTTAATGACAGTGGCCCAAGCATGATTTGGACACGTGCATTTCCCTGTTGAGGAGAATTTGTGCTTTTTGCTCTAAAAGACTAATTAAATTAAGGAAGATGACTATATAATTATAGGATCAAATTGGAAAAAACTGCAAAAAAAAAATTGGAAAAAACTGAGACTAGTGAAAAAAATCTACTGTTTTCATTAGATAACATTTTAATTAAATAGAGCTAGGCTTAAATCAGGAACTGAATAAATCACGAAATTGTTATACTGTTGCTTAAGCTAGTAAAAGAAACCTGAATTAGTCAAACTGATTTAGCCTGAGCTTTGGTTGTCTTAGCTGTAAAATAACCCTCCACAAAGTTGATATGAGAATTAAATGAAGTATAAACAATGCCTAAAAGCAGATAGTTGACTTGCAATAAATGTTCTACACTCTTGCTCTTCAAAGCCATTCTTTACTCCTCCTCAAAACTATACTGTTTAGGAGGCTTGGGTATTTAATTTACGTGGCAAATATGCAGAGTATAATCATGAAGTAATGAGACCGATTGTTAAATAAACATACCAAAATTTACATTGCAAATAAGTGTTGTTCCATCAAAGAAGTCAGTTGAGAGGAAATATAACTCATTCCAATGGATGCAGCCACTGTTCAAAACATTTTTGAAACTCTGCTTTTGTAACTGCCCTCACCAGCCAGCTATGAGCTGCGTGCACAAGAAAAATAAGTCTCATTAAATGAGAGGCACGTCTCTCTCTCTCTCTCTTTTTCTTCCAACCCTAATGGTATTGCTCAGTTTGATAACCTACCTTATTTACCAGACATGTCTCAGAAAGATTTTGAAGCTTTTCTAAAATTACTCTCAAAAAAGCAAGTTTGGCCACTGTTCATCCTTTAAGATAAACAGAGGTTTATCAAGGGCCTCCAGGTGTCTATACCCTGGGCCAAGTGCCAGGAATACAAGGTGAAGAGAACTGTCTCTACCTTCCAGAGACTTAAAAGAATTTGTCACTGGCTCTGAAAGCAATTCCAAAAGGAGAGAGCAAAAAAGCGTTGACCAATGCCAACAATTATAATAAAGCAGTAATAAATGAATATTCTTCCAAAGCAACTACCTTAAAGTGATGCCACATTTTGATGGTTAAGTTCTGCCATATTTATCAGAACTTCTTGTCACCATCTACCTGTACTTTGTATAATATTAGTTTGATTTTACATAGTTCCTGTACTTAAATAATCTTAGTGGTATGTCATAAAAAAACCTATCATGATTGTTGTCTCTACACTGTATTAATGGAAAACTATTTTAAAATTAAAAACTTGAGAACATTGTAAAAAAACCAAGTGTCCAAATTTGAATTTTTCACATGATCAATAGTGAGTAAATACCATCTGATCAATTAAAGAACAAATAGAGTAGCAGTCACTAAAATGTCTAAACTAGGGGTTGATCATTTTCGTGTGTGTGAAGGGCCAAACAGTACACATTTTAGGTTTTTTTGGTCATACAGTCTGTGTTGCAACTACTCGACTCAGCTGCTGTAGCACAAAAGAACCCATAGAAAATACAGGTAAATAAATGGGCATGACTGTGTTCCATCCAATTGAAACTTGATTTACAAAAACAGACAGCAGGCCAGATACGGCCCACAGGCCAACCCCTGATCTAAACTGAATGCACAGCCCTGGGCATTCAGACACCCTTTCTGTGGCTTGAGTCAGCATACCAGGTTCGAGGTCCAACTGACAGAGGTACTGGGAAGTATTCAACGTCACCACCACCACTCGGTGTTTAAGAATATCTTCTTTCTGTGGCATCTGAAAGGTGGAGTGTGCGCCTGAGATCAAACAGTACTGATGCACAACCGGGTGGACAGTCTTTACCCAGCGGTTTCTGAAATATACCCTATAAAAGAAGATGACATTTCCGACTTATACTTATTAACATCTTACCAGTATCTGATTATCAAAACATCAACATTATGATTTAAGACTACAATACCTGGAAATTAACAAATAAGTCTGGTAACTGTTACCACTCTACTGGATTAGAATCTAACATACAACTGTAACTCCCCCCCACCAAAAAATGAATCAAGCAGCAAGTGTATACACTATGATAAGATAAACATCTAATTATTTTTAAGTGTTCAGAATAATCTTACAACAGAATGACACACAGAGTTTCATAAGCATTAGTTTTTTTTACTTCAAAACATTCCCATTTGGGAATTACTTTTTTTCCCTAGAATATTCTTACAAAAATATACTTATATTATCTATGTTAATAAAATATAGTGAACTGCATACTTACAAGAGAAATTTAAAAGTTACTTGCATTTCACTTTAGAATATATTCTTATACCTATATTTAAATAGACCTCTACTTAAAGTTCTGGAAATTTAAAAATAAATTTAAATTTTGGACCATCAGAAAATCTTAAGAAAGAGCATCTCTCTATTAATTGCAAAAGAAAAACAGAAATGGGACTCGTACGACAGATTACTAAGATGGTACAGAAACAACTCATCCGCCCACCCACCTCCCCCCATCCCCAACCCACCCATGTCACAAAAATCTGCTGGGCATCTACTATGGGCCAGCACAGAGGCAAGTCACATGGCTTGCAAACTTTCATAAAGACTTTGGATTTATTCTGATTTTAATGGAAAGCCATCAGAGAGTTGTAACAGGGGACATGTCAAGAGACATGCCTTAGGTTGTTAAAGGACCCCTCTGTTTCTTTGGACAGAATACACAGTTTTGGAGGCAGGAAGAGGGCTGGACAGGGGTGTGGTGGTAAATGCTGAACAATCAGCCTTCGGGGGGGTGGGGAGGGGTGACCTGATCTGCAGTGTTTGCTGGTTTCTGGGGTACAAAACCTACTATCGTGGCCAATTTCACATGAACTTGGGAAGACATGCACATGATTGGCTCTCACAAACCAGTACCAGCTGCTCCGTCACACCAGGGACTGGGAGAGAGGCAGGGGAGGGGCAACATCAAGGAGACCGATTAGGAGCCGCTGTAATGATCCGGACAAGAAAAAATGATAGCTTGAACCAGCGTGGTTAACAGCAGAGATGTGAAAATGGTCAGATCACTGCACGTTTTGCAAGTAATGCTGACAGGATTCACTGATATACTAGATGTGGGATTTAAGAGAAAGGATGTTCCGTGGCTCTGAAACTGGGTGAGTGGCAGTGGTGGTGCTCGGGAGGAACAAATCTGGGGTGGGAACTGGGACGTCTGTTGTGGACACGTTTAGTAGCAGACACCCAAGCGGAGATATCCAGTGAGCAGAGGTAGTTCTAAGTGTGGAGTTCAGAAGAGTGCCTACGACAAGAAATGTACAACTGAGATCATGCTCAAACCCTGAGACCAGAAGAGCTCACCTGGAGAGTAAGCGTAGATAAAAAGGAAACTAGTTGGAAGAATGAGAGACGGGCCACTTGCACATGCAGAGGCTGGGGAATGGAGGGACACAGGAGAGGAGACTGGGAAGCAGCGATCAGTGAGACAGCCAAGAACTCAGGAGACTGTGAGGGTCCGATCAAGGGACATAAACTTCCAGGTCACTAAATCGTCTGGACATTTTCCGCGCCCATCAAGTTACTTATCCGCAGCATCCATCTCTGTGGTCATTCCCTCCTTGAAACATTCTCTCCCTCAGCTGCCCTAACCCAACCACTCGCTGCTATCCTCCCACCTCTCTAAGCTGCTTCCTCAAGGCTCAGCCTTTAGTGCTCTCTCATCGAGCTCTGTCTTCTCACCTCACCATCTCATCCCAGGCCCATGGCTTCAATTACCACCAATACCCTGATGACTCACACGTTCTTCTCTCTCTGCAGCCAAGGCCTCACCTCTGAGCTCCAAGATGCATATCCAACTATTTATTTGACATCTGTCTCCTCAAGAATGTTTCAAAGGCAGCTCAAATGTCATATGCACAAACACCAACCTCATGATCCTCTACAATGTGTTCTAACCCTCCATGAAACAATTAAAACTAGTTATTGTCTTTTTTTAAGCAAGGCAAAACCAAAAAAAGCATTTAATAAATGTCCCTAATTTGTAAATAAATTGTCATAGAGGAAAGTCATGTATTTTAAAAGCATTACTATGATAGGAAGGACTGTGAAAGTAAGCAACACCACTCCTAATCTTAAACATGTCTTAGGTTTTAATAAAAAATATTTAATCAGATCAGCAAAGCAGAATTTACTTTTAAATATATGAAAAATCTCATTTTAAAAATTATCTGAAAAAGTATTTACCAATTATGATCCCATTAATATTAACTTACGTGTGTGTATTTAAGCATATAAATGACTAGAAATTAAACTGTAAAATGTCAGTAGTATTTATCTCTGACTGGTAAGGTTATAGATAATTTTTATTCTTCATGCTTTCCTATATTTTCCATATTTTCTTAAATGAACATTTCATTACAAAATTGAAAAATTCACTTTTCAAATTACTCATCAAGTCTAACTCCAGCCACTGCTTCTTTCTCAAAGAAAAAATAGAAATGGAAGTTCTAAGCCTCATTACTGACTTTTCTGTAGTTACCTTGGAAAGCTAGCTCAAGATGAAGTTAAGTAAGAATACAAAGTTTGATCAATAGGCAAATACAAAATTTGATCATTTCCTTAAAAATATAATAGTCTAGTGCTGACTTTAAAAAGCCTTAAATATTTTCTCAGTACTTTCATTTTGTGCAACATTTAAGGTAGACACTGTCTATAAGATTATTTAAAACACATCCAACAACATTTTTCAAAATTGGAGAATTGACACTTTCAAGTCCATGGTATAAAAGGTGACACCAACTAAGTAATTTACATATTTCTGGAAATAAACTGTCCACATACCCCACATGAATTATAATGAAATTTAAAACTGAAGACTGTCTGGTAATATATCATTTTAATTCACCAAAATTTTATTCATGTATTGAATTCATATGCAATGAACACCCCCAAAATATTACTACGTAAATATGCTACAGAATCAGAAAGACCTTATTTATTTATTTAAAGACCTTTACAAAATAACATATAGCTTGTATTTGTCCAGCAAACAGTAACTGTACACTTTTTCTCCACAGACAGCCTTTATCTAGTAAGTGACAACTCAGCCAGAATCGGCTACTGGTTTTCAGAAGCAAACACAGAAACTATGTCTTCCTCTCTGTTCCATTTTAAAATCTTCTAAGTCTAATAAAGTAAGAAGTAAGAACTGAAACTTAATGTAATTAAAACGGATTCTAAAACCTCCATCCCGAAATAATTTAAGCTCAACTCCTGGCAACTAATAGAATTTTATACATTTTAACCACAAGTGTGCATATTTAAACATATTCACTGTTTTAGCTGCTTAGTGTTTATGGCTATTTTCCTACTTTGTCACGTTTATTAGGGCGCACTCTAAGCTACAGTGTGAGAAGGTACACTTGTCATCATCACTCTTATTCCACAGAGACAACAAATCTTCAAGGTCACGTGCGGACACTTAGGGCCCTCTTGTGTTCTTTCCCCTGCATTCGGGGACGATTCACAGAAAGCTGACCTCGCCAGAGTGCTCAGCCACTCTAATGGTCTCTATTCCGTCTCCCATACCACTCACATTTGTTGTCCATTAGGAAAATCATACGTTAATCTCAGTTAATAATAGACGGTGCTAATAAATCCTAACCTTTCAATGTATTAACCCTCCTAGGAAATACATTCACAAGTTAACATCTTTCCTGAACGGAAAAACTGGTGAAAATACAGCGCCACATAAAGGCCAAGACTTTTCTTATTTTATTCCACTTATTAAATGAAATAACATGAAATTTGTATTTAAATAAATTTAAATATTTTCTACTAGAGGGCAAGTTTCTGTATTTGGGCCACTACAACTATACATAGACCCTACTGGAACACAACTTCTTATCCTACATATTCAGATGCACTACATGTTGGACTGTAACGCCCAAAACATAATTTTACATGGGAAAAGCTAAACATCATGCTAGCCAAATAATGGATTTCAGTGTTTATCAACCACAGCTCTCCTGCCCCAAATGTCAAGTGACCTATGCTAGGTCAACCAAGCTTTGAGGGGTCTTCACTCCACTGCTTCCAAGCCAAGTACAAAGATAGATGAGATTGTCACAGTTCCTACAGAACATACATACACAAACATAAGCACACACACAAGCTCTACCAACAATAAAACTCCTTACCGACACCGAAGTAAGAACACTCATAGCAAATATGCTACTAGCTAACTCAATTTCCGTTATGGGCTAAAAAAGATTAGAATCTGAAGCAAACTAGTTATCGATGAATTTATACATTGGTAAATATCACATTTTCATTTATAGTGACTGTATACATGTGATATTTTCTTATCAAATAAAACTGGGTTCTACTTAAAATACTTATTTCTTCTCTAATTTGTCTTCAGAGTAGAAACAGAGTGTGGCATAAAAACCTGTGTTAATGGGCCATGCCACTTTTTTCTCTTTTGTTCTTTTTAAAGCAACTGCAAAATCATTCCAATGGCTTTGCTTATGGTTATTAAAGAATTAAATAGCGTAACCTCGTTTTTCCATGCCTAGGCTCAACTAGAAAGAAAAAGTTAGTGAATTATGATTCAAAAGTGTGGTTAGAAATTAATTTTTAAACAATAACTGTATTGAACAACATAGGGCATGACATATTAGTTTGTAAAATGGCAAAACTAAACATTAATTCATATAACAATGAGAGCAAATGGTATAATAACCATTTAATGGTTCTTTATTGTTTTCTGAAGAAAAGGATTTTATTCCCCCACAACCCTATATTTAAGAACATTTCATATCCGTAGACACTTAGTACACCTGTATTAAGCTAGAATTTCCTTTATCTCTTAAATGACAGCAAAGAGCTGTAAGGACCAGTCGGTTACACCGTGCTGCAGAAATCACTCCAATTTCATGCTTCTCTAATGCGTAGCGTCTATGAAATTACCTGCACGATCACAGTCAAAATTTTATTGCCATAAACTATCACTGCATGACTCCTCTGCCATGCAAAATATGCTACAATTTTAATTAAAATTGATTTAATCACAAATTTATTAAATCATAAATTTATATATAGTAGCTTTTAGAGGAACACATCAAAATCGGCTCAGATTGTAACAACATTTTTTACATACAAAACTTAAAAAAGGATGTCTTTCTCTTTACTTAATGTTTAAGAAATGAATGGTCAAAGATTTTTAAATTTTTCCTTAATTTAAATGGTTTCTTCAAAAGGCATAACCTCCAAATGCCAATGCACAGTTAAAGATTTTGGTTTTCTCAAAGTTACTAAAATCTTTATAGACACCTTTTCTTAAGAATAATAAAGTATGATACAGAGACATAATAAGCCTTAAAAAAATACCTGAGAGGTCTTGCCTGGGGATTGCCTGCTTCTACATATGGATGTAAATAATCCTTTATGTAGAGATCAGCAGCACTATTAGAATGGGTGCAAATGAGAATCCTGCTGAAATAAATGGTGCAAATAAAAAGAATGATAAAACACAAAACTATTCAAGCAGTATAACACCAAAAAAAAGCAGCGGCCATTTTAATATAATACATTTCCCGCAACCTACTCAGTAACCTCTAACATATTATGCAATTACGCTTTTAGGAAATTATTGTTAAAGCTTAATTACTCTTTAAGCTGTAAAGGAGATCAGTTCCCCCAAATTATTTTTAAATCTATCATAGAAAATTATTTTTTAAAAACCCAACCCTTTTGGCACTAACATTTATCACAATCTCTTAGCAGACTTGGCGTTTTGAGGACTATTTAAAAGCTACCATTCTCTATGTTGCCCATTTTTAAAAGCAGTACATTTTCAGAGAATTCAAATTTTAGTGCTTTGGGGTTTGAGTGTGGCTCTTTTTCTTTATTTGTAATTTTTTAAAATTTTTGCCAGCAAGATGAAAACTGTCTCGCTAGCCCTTGCTTTGTCTTCACGACAAGGACAGAAACCGTGGCCTGCTGATGAGACCGGGGCACACACAACGCCACCTCACCTGGTCTCCTGCTGCTGGAGGATGTGCTTGACGGCCTGAGCCAGGGTGAACGTCTTGCCGGTGCCGTAGGGGCCGATGATGAGGACGGGGGGCAGCTGTACCGAGAGTGGGGTCGTAACGGCCAGGACGGCCTCCTTCTGTTTTGCGTTTAGCCGAGGGTCCAACTGCTCGTCCCACTGTCTAAAGAAATGAACATGTAAGTTATTTTAAACACATGCATCTTATTCACAAGCAGAACATGGCACACAAGTATCCTGAATGTTACTGAACCGTTAAAAATACTGAAATAACATAGCATCTGTAAAAACAAATGCTTATTCTAAAACTACTTTTTAAAAAATTCCTAACAAAGTCGGTGTAGGGTGTTTCACTACTCGGATCAAAATTCACTTTAGTTATCCTGTCCTTTCCAAGTGCAAAAAGTCTGGGAACTAACCAAGAGATATCACAACACACTTCCAGTCTAGTTGCTATGTAGCAGCAGTTTCTTTGTATAGCAAATAAAATGGAAAAGGGAAACTAACTGATTTTGAAATTATAATCCATTGAAAGATCTATCAGTAAAATTTAAAACAAAAGAAAAAGAAAAAAACCTGTGTCACTGGTTAAGAGATACCAAACTTTTATAAAGTTCTTAATTGAAAAAATAGCAGGGTTTTTTTTAAGGCCAAACAATATGAAACGTTTTCTGATTTTTTTTCACGCACACAAATAACATACATATGTCCTAATTTTCTGGGTAGAGAACACCTGTCATGGCAACACAAATGGCTGTTGTAATGAAATCTATCTTATTAGTGTCCCTTCTATGACTTGGCTAAGTATTGAAGATTTAAATGGACGGCAGATGCTGAAAGGGATCAAAGTAAGTGGAGAATCAACAGCATTCTTTCTCATAACTACAATTATAATACTAAATATTGCAACAACTATGGTAAAAATGAAAGAGATGTAAACCAAAATAGGAAGGGCGTGTAAAGAGACTCTTAGAAAATTTGCAAAATGCCTACAAAATAATCCTGAAATAGGAGGACACAGTTTAGAAGCAAAATGCCCATTCTGTGAGGCTACACTCTACTTAAACAGAAGCTAGTTATTTATGGAAAGTTTTCTTAACTCTTTCAGTTTTAAAAAATTATAACCAATGCTATATATTATGATAGATAACTTCAAACAAACAAAATTCTCCTAATGTAAAACCTTAGAAAACAAATTTTAAGCATATAAACATGTCATTATTTATTTTTCTGAAAGTTAACTTTTTTAAAGTAAAAAACAAAAGGACTCTGACCAGTGGCACGAGATTTCCTGGAAGCCATTCACTAAAACTCCAAAGAATCCCTCAGCATTAACCAGTTTCTTTACTCAAAATTCTGCCAGTACCTAGCAATGCTCCATCTCCTATAAATAAGGAAACTGCTTTAGGTAGGTACCAAGTCCAGAGCTAATACACGTGGCAGGAACTGTGGCACGGTTACCCCCAAACCACCCGCGGTGCCCGTCTCTTCCTCCTTCCACTACTGAGCCCAGACAGCTGTAATACTCCCTTGCCAGCCTCTGTGGCTGGAGACCCAACTCTGGTCAATGAGACGTAAAAGAAGTCCCTCAGAAGGGCTTCTATACCCAATAAAACAAAACAAAGCCTCTCTAGAAGAAAGCCTTCCTGCTGCTTTGCCTTCCTCCTTCACCTTGCTGGAAAAAGCTCATGATAAATAAAATTGCAGAAGCCATCTTATAATCATGAGGCAACAACAGGAATCACAAAGAAAACGAATATGCTCTCTAAGTAGAGAGAAAAGGGAGACTAGGTCTGCAAAGGTACTGCTGAGCCCCCGTACCAGCCCTCAACCACCCAGCTCCGGGCCTCTACTTCTATTTGTTTAAGCCACAGTCAATCCAACAAACTGTCGCTTGCATCTATACCTGACCACTATGATTCTACAATAACTGACCCCAATGGTTCCTTTATCTGTACATGGAGATAATGAAACTTGCATCAGATAGATATTTTAAAGGATCAAATAAGATAATGCATGTAAGCTGTTAAGAAGAATAACTAAAAAAAAGAAAAAAAGAATAACTGAGCAATAAGCGCAAAATTAACTTTGACTTCTATTACTATAATATTTTCTGAGGATTTCAGAAAAATAAGATATTACTTGACCAGCACACACTTTTGAAAATCAAAGAATGTTTTTAGAATACCCTCTAATCTCTCAAATTTGGGGACTTTAATGAACTTATGAATGAGATCGATATTAGATTATATACATAAGTATAAATCTAAGAGATTAGTGATAGATTTACAGGTATAATTCTAAAATATGTCGATATCTCTGTTTTATTTATACAGACCATTCTACTTGTCAATTGTTTCAGTGCAAATAAACGCTTCAGAGTAGATCAGAAACTTTACCAATGTGAGTCATCTCTATAGTTTCTGGTCATGAATGATGAACATTTATAGAAAGCCAATAAGTAAAACAAATTGTCTCTATTTATTATACTACCTGCTTAATAAAGGGAAGAAAATTTACAATAAACATGATGGTAAAAGTCATCTCTGATTTTCACAATTAAAACAATATAAAGTCTTCTCAAGTTTACTCTGAATAAAATAAGAGTTATTTTATTCCCTGAACCAAATAATTCTAAGTTCTTTTTTTTTTTTTCCTGGTCTGACGCATTGTTGTAATTAATTTATAGACTATATGCTCAAGAGTAATTTCTCAATTTCATTTATCTTTCTATATTCCACCTTATTCCAGAAAAGATTTTAAATGGCTAATAGCTTCTCAGCGTTCCTAGACCTAGATACATTTTAATTACTATTTAAATTACAGTGGTATGAAATCTCTTCCTGCTTGAAGGTTTTCTGCTACTTGACATTTCCTTACGTCTGCAGTTAACACTTGCAATCAGTGGTATTTGAATATACTGCTATACACATATATTTTTCAGAAGTGAACATATCAAGTCAATGCCTATAAGTTTATTGGTATGGCCTCACATTTGAAACCCTAATTTTCTTCTTTAAACATGATATTCTTATTAACTTAAATGTGTCATATATTAATAATGTGCAAGGTTGTGTTGGAGATTCAAAGACAAATAAGATGTGGTCTCTTCTAAAAAGCTCAGTCTAATGAAAACAGCAGAAATGTACTCAACTGATAAAAATTAATTTTAGAGAAATTATGCTTGAAAGTACAAAACTGACTGAACCTAGCACATACTAGGCATCAATAAATATTAGTTGAAATAATGAAACGGAAGAGCAGATTCATTTACTAGAAGGATAGAGCCCTTGGGCGGGACTAAATTTTAAAGGACAGGTAGATCCTCCAATAGGTCAACATTGGGCAAGGATTATTTCAGGGAGAAAAAAACCACAGATAGAAAACACAGGGCTGCGGGAGGCAGAAATGCAGCGTTCAACGAGTATAAAGTTTCCGTTTTGCAACATGAAAAGGTTCTGGAGATAAACTACACAACAATGTGAAGACACTTCGCACTCTTGAACTGCACACTTAAAAATGGTTAAGATGGTAAATTTTACGTTATGTAGAGTTTACCACAATTTTTTTTAATTTTAAAGAATTTTTAAAAAGATAAGGAGGCAAATAAGTTCAGGGCAAATTAAACAAACGTCAAGGTAATTCTATACGGCTAGAACATGAGGATTTAGAGGAAGAAAGGGAGAGTAAGAAGAAAAAAGTAGAAGAAATCTGAAAAGATACTGCTGAGAAGCATTGTCAATGAGACCACATAATATGAGTTTTGCATTAGGACGTCAGACTTTATCTGCATCTCAAGGAGAAGCCCTTCAGAGGTTTATAAGCAGTGAAATGAAATGAGTATTTTAGCAAACTAACTCTGGAAGAAGTATGTGGGTCGGACCACAGAACAGAGACACAGACAGCGGGACTGACAACTGACAAGAAGGCTAGGGAAACAGCCCAGCCCTAAATTATGCCCTGGCTGTAGGGGTGGAAAGAAGGGAAGGATGCAGAGAAGCTGAATCCCATAAGAGCTAAAAATATGAGATGTCACTGGATTTTTACAATTGGTAGATCACGGATTACTTTCAGGAGAGTGAGGAAGTAGAAGACATTACAGGATGAGTAGATAAGAATATCACAATTAGGTTGACTATCCTTGCTCAAGAATTTTGGCAATAAAAAGAAGAATGAGGAAAGCGAAAACAAGGGAGAAATGATTTGGGTTTTGTATTATAAGGCATATTTTGATTTGTTCTGTTTTTAGGACCAGAAGAAATGAAGTGTGAGGGGAAATGATATAAGTCGCTTCTAGGCCTGGCCCATAAAAACTTCCCACATGGTCCTCTGTGCTCCTGCTTCCCCTGCCTGCCAGCTCATGTCAGCACCCAGGGTGGCCTTGGAAACCACTCAGTAAAGATACCAGAGCCTCCATCAGAGATGGAACAGGGTCACCCTACCATGACTAGATTGACACAAGTGATTAAAAAATAAACTATTTTGTGGAGCCCCTGAGATTAAAAAAAAAAAAAAAAAAAATGGTAGAGTGAGCTGGGCATGGGCAGGGGCCAAGAGGATAAAATCCAGTAAAAGAATAAAAAAGATTCAGTCATAGAGCTGTCACTACAGTTAGTCTGGAAACAAAATAGAGGTATCATATTTAACTACATGTAAAGATGTGTAAAGAGAATTAAGCAGAAAAATACTTACATAACAATTAACTTTATAGCATCTTCCACGATACTTCCTCCATTTTCCTAAATTACAAAAATGTCTTCCCTATTCAAAAATTATTTTAAATTAACTATTTGAACCATTTAAAAAAGGCCCTTGTTTCCCTATTCAGCTTCTACTCAGGAATATTCCTAAATTGCTTGGCATTCTATCAAATTAAGGCCGTTGAGAAAAGCAATAGAACTTATTTAGACTCTGAGGAAAAGTGAAGAAAATCGATGATGAACTTCAAATGCTTCATTCTAAGGGTTCTTGTACTCTCTTTTCTCAACTAATAACATGTCTCTTGAAGAATATATGGAGACTCTCTTATAAACATATTTGAGTTATTTGACACATATTAAATTTAAAATGTATATAACTTCTGGAATGAGATATCTCTTTTTTGTACCTGTTGGGACTCCAAGGTATGGTTGGGGTCATAGTGACGTCTGGAAACAAAACCCCAGTGTCCTTGATCCTGTCTAGCGCATAATGCATTTCACAGAGGGGTAATCGATTTAATTGAAACTGAAGTTCAACCTAAAAGACAAAATTTTAAAGATTATTTTAAAAAGCATTAAAGCAAACACCAGTGCTTTTCAGCTTCCTAGAATGCTCTGTGGAGATCCCCTTTTACAGGGGCCAAGTTTAGAGATGCCTTTAAAGTGTAATCATAGTGTAATAATAATTATTATGCCTAATATTTGCTTTGTTTATTCAGTGCCAGGCACTGTAATATGCACTTTACATAGATTACCCCATTTAATAGCACCAATGACGTGTATACTATTATAAACCTCATTTTTCATCTAAAGAAACTGAGGCACTTGTAAATTACTTAATCTTAAATAAAGATCATCTGATTCCACCATTCCTATGAAGAATATATTTGATAAAATTAGTAGAACATCTGTGAAATATCATCCCTCAAGGGTTAAAACAAGGCCTATGACACTGTATTGATTTACTATTAATGGATAATATTCACCAAATGCTATATTTAAAAAGAAAAAAAGAGTAGCTTTCCAGTTAAATATGGCAGCCTGAGCACAGTTCACCTAAAAACCCATAAAGACAAAAAGAACAGGAGCAGATACAACTTCAGATAAGAACTGCCCCAGGATCTAGCTTAGTTTGTTTTAATCTGTTCTTCCATTGCCGATTTGAAACAGAAATCAGCAAGCTTGACCTTGTATAACACTGGAACATTTTAGATTTTACTTAAAGAGAATCGATTTTCTCTGAACGTTATCAAAGGTCCAACTCTCCACCCACCAGAATCAATACTTCAAAGTCAGCTGCACTTCTAGCTGTGGCAGAAGGGGGGAAGTGAAAGCAGCAGGAGAGGACCTGCTGACGGGGAAAGTACAGACACCGTGAAGCTGCCACACTTCAGGACATACCTGTGCGTCACAGTCAGGCCGAAGATTAAGTTCTTCACAGCATTCCCTGGATATCCTTAAAAATATATATTCTTTTGTTTTTTCTTCAATAGTAGCTTCATAAACCTTCTCTTTGGTTCCCTGGGTCTGTACTAACTTCTCTTTAGGGACTGGTAATAAATAAACAGCATTGACTTTGGTCATCACCAGCCGTCCCGCCAAAGTATCTTCCGAAAGTGTCTCCGAAAGCTTAAAACGGCCGAACAGTTGTCCATTCTGAGCATACTTTGCACCTCCAGAAACTCCAGTGAGCATGAAGCTTGCTAGAATCTGCAAGTGCACCTTCAGGTTGAACCTAAGTCAGCAGCAGAAAATGAGTTTGACTATTTTACATCAAAAACATTAAAACTAAGTAAGAGAGTAAAACAAAATAAATCAAATACAAACATAGAAAAATTCAAGGTTCATTATCAATTCCACTCCACTGAGCTACAAATTATATACTGTCTTTAATCCGAGCTGGAAACAACAGAACTTTAAGTGAATGAACTCTGCAAGTTTATAAAAAGGCAGGCTTAGGCGTGCTGAAGAACACACACATATTTTTAAGTCTGAGCGCATTTAAAATGAAGCTAAGCATGGTTTTTTAATAAAATGAAACATCATGTATCAGTTAATATGAAAGTCTGTTTGAATGTATCATGAGGACAATCAAGACTTTAAAATCACCTAAAGCCAGAAGGAAATGTACTGTATTGAAACCACAACAGACTTCTACTAAACTGCTGCTTTCCAAGTAGACCTTACCAAGATTCTAACCATAAAATTTCTCTTCCCCTAGCGCTGACAAGTAACATCCAGAGCACATTTTTACTCATGGCTACATCAAGGCAGGTCTCATGCCCAAATTATGGGAAGAAAAGTTAAAGGCTATCTTCTTAGACAATGGCTGGTGCACTCGCTCCCACTTCCATGAGCACGCGTGAGCATGAAAGAGAACGTGGCTGTGCAAGGAGCACAGAGAATCGAGATGAATTCACACAGTCAAGAGAGAGGAAGTGAGACAAAGATTTCAGTAAATGCACAGCTCTTCCCCTTTGCCGTTCCGAAATGGCGCCGTGAGAGAGAAGACAAAGTGGCAACAATGGGAACGCTGTCTCCTTTCTCGTCACAAGGTTTAAAGAATTTGAATGAAAAATTTAATTGTTTTATAATCTATATACCCATTTGTGCAAAAGGCTACTTTTTAATGGTACTACTGAATTTTCTTTTCAGATCTTCTTTTGGATACGTGAGGTCAAGAATGTCTTATAAATTCTTAAGGAAAAAGAAAAAAAACCCTTTTCTAAAACATTATACACTTCTGTAACACAAACTTTTGTACTGCTGACAATATTAGAGAGGAGAAGTCAATGCCTGGCTTCAAAGGACAGGCTGACTCTGACTCTCATTATTGGCTAATGCATCTGGTGACTTTAAGTTGAAGCCAATGTTCACTTACGATTCCAAAAATCCTAGGGCTCTTAAGATATATGTTAAATCTACTCTGCCTGTGTGCCCTATAAATGGAACAACAAAGCCTGGATGACAGCACATCTGTTTACAACATGGTTCACTGAATATTTTAAGTCCCCTGTTGAGACCTACTGCTCAGAGAAAATATTCCTTTCAAAATATTACTGCTCACTGACAAGGCACCTGGTTACCCAAGAGCTCTGATGGAGAGGACCAACAAGATTAATGTTGTTTTCATGCCTGATAACACAACATCCATTCTAAAGCCCATGGATCAAGGAGTAATTTCGACTAACAAGTCTTCTTATTTAAGAAATATATTTCATAAGGCTATGGCTCCTATAGACAGTGATTCCTCTGATGGATCTGGGCAAAGTCAACTGAACACCTTCTAGAAAGGATCTGCCATTCCAGACACCATTAAAAACATTTGTCATTCATGGGAAGAGGTCAGAATATCAACATTAACCGTAGTTTAATAAAAGAAGCTGATTCCAACCCTCATGGATGACTCTGAGGGGTTCAAGACTTCAGGGGAGGAAGAAACTGCAGATGTGGTGGAAACAGCAAGAGGACTAGAATTAGAAGTGGAGCCTGAAGATGGGACTGAGTTACTGCAATCTCGTGATAAAAAGCTAACAGATGAGGAGTTGCTTCTTATGGATGAGCAAAGAGAGTGGTTTCTTGAGATGGAATCTACTCCTGGTGAAGAGGCTGTGAAGACTGTTGAAATGACAACAAAAGATTTAGAATATGACATAAACTTAGTTGATAAAGCAGTGGCAGGGTTTGAGAGGACTGACTCCAATTTGGAACAAGTTCTAACTGTGGATAAAATGCTATCAAACAGTGTTGCTGCTACAGAGAAACTGTTCATGAAGAGTCAATCGATGCAGCAATTTTAAGAAATTAAAATAAGACAGCCACCCCAACCTTCAGCAACCACGAACCACCCTGATCAGTGAGCAGCCAGCAACACTGAGGCAAGACCCTCCACCAGCAAAAAGATCATGTCTTGCCGAAGGCCAGACGATGGTTGGCATTTTTTAGCAATAAAGTATTTTTAAATTAAGGTATGTACTTTTTTTTTTTTAGACATCCTGCTATTTCACTTAATAGCCTACAGAATAGAGTAAACCTAACTCTTATATGTACTGGGAAATCAACACATTCACGTGACTTGCTTTACTGCAATATCTGCTTTACTGTGGTGGTCTGGAACTGAACCCACACTATCTCTGAGGTGTTCCTGTACAGTCCAATCCTTATAATTAAAATGTAAGGAACCAGTATGAATTCCCCCAATACTACTTTCATGATTACTTTTCAAAATATGTGGTCTCCTTCAGTTTTTGTACATTTGTTCGACAAATAATCACTGAGTGTTTGCTCTCCCACTGACAGAGGCCTCCTGAAGAGCAGGGACCACGCGTCTATACTGCCAGTGCTCGGCAGCAGTGGAGGCGAGCAAGGCACTATACACTAGGGGTGCCAAGATGAGCACAGTTCTTCCCTTAAGCTCATATACCAATACTGGATAACAGCTACTGAATAACAACCATTTCACTACCTGGCTGCACTCAGGTACCCCTCTGTATTTCAAACATGAAAAATACTATCCAAAGGGGAGATGTTAAAAAGGAAAGAAAGGAAAGAAAAGTGTTTCCAAAGTAACTTACTTGCTGACTTCCTTATACTGGGCTATCTCCTCAATATAAAGAAGGTCATGCAACCGGGACTGATAGTTGGTCTTGGTCAATGATTTGTCTAAAACGGACTGGGTAAACAGCTGGTCAGCAGAGAGAGGAATTTGGTATCTGATAAGAAGGCTCTTCTCCAAATCAGTAGTTTCATTAGGTTCAAAATCTATAATAGTCTTAGAAGAAGAATCCCAACGCTTAGCCGTGGTTACCAGCTGTTGTTTTGCATGCATCAGGTACTCAAGATCTAAATGGAAACAAAAAACACATTTATAAAGGAACACAACATTAAAATTCTCAAATAATACACTGTGCATTTTGGTAAGAGAATTCTGTATGCTAAAGTTCTTAAAAATGAAACAATATAAAACCCCATTTGACAGAGTGTTTTCCCCATATCAGAAATATTTTTTTGTCTAGGTTAACAAAATAACATAAATAGGAATTCATGTAAAAAATATTTTTTTGTACCTCAGGCTAGGTCATACCAGAGATAGTTATTAACATTTTAAAAATACAGATTAACATTTAGAACTTAACTCTTTAGTCAAGAGAAATCTGATCTGCAGGAAGAAAGTATGGTAAATTTCTCATAAGACAAAATCTCATCAGGTGATAATCACTTTTCTCTTCCTACTAGAGAAACAAAAACCTTTCGTGTTTTTTTCCCACATTAAATTCCACATTAAAAGTGATAAAAAGTACTATTCAAATGCCATTTCAGAAAAATCCAGTTTAGCCTCAGTTAAATTGCATGGTAGGTAGGGCACAATGTCAAAATGAATGACTGATCAAGTTCTCACAGCTCTGGAAAAAAAATGCAGCAGAATACCAGCACCGGGTGAAACACATCGTAACGTAAGTCCTGAGCACTGGGTAGCCTCACTCTATCCACAGTGCATGTTAGTTTTCTATTGAGTGGAACACACATACACCTACAAATATGAAACTTGACCAAAAGGGGAAGAAAACAGTTGCTTAACTAACGCACTAGGCCAAGACCCAGTTTTAATCTATAACCGAATCGGGAAGATGGTTTTAAAACTCCAGTTAAAACTTTAGGGAGAAATAATAAAACGTTTAAACAGAGATCAGTCTCCAAAGTGCAAAGACAAGTTATCCTGTGCTATCTCTGAAATGAGAGCAGATTGTATAATTGTCTTGTCTTGCTTTGTGACAGATTTGGCTATATTTAAATGTTATATATAAATTATAAACATATAAGTATAGTCATCCACCAAGAGAAATTTCTCAATATTAGAAAATAGTTTATCCCAGTATCATAATAAAGATTAAAATGTAAAAGTCCTAATTTCTAATCTTTGTTCCTTGAAAAGGCACTTTTACATGCCAGTTTGATTATTCATCAAATGGCAATATAAACACAACTATAACCATCAATATATAAAGGTTGTCTTCTTATTAAAATTTTGCATTTTTAAAATCCTCTGGATCAGATAATGATGGCCTGTTTTTGCAATAGCCTCACGAGAAGTTTCATAAACTAACCACATTTTCTTCCTAAATCACTCTAAAATTGGGTCCTTCCTATCCTTTCTTAGATCACAGCTATAAAAAATATTTAAATTATGCAAAGGCCAACATTCCTAAAACAGATTATACCATCACTAAAGATCAGATACTATGAACAAAATAGCCAGGATGTACATAATTTTCTTCCCTTAATTCAAAAGTCAAAAGGAGAAACACTAATGGTACAGAAACCAAATAACCAGCTCTTTAAAAAAACCCACTAAACTCTGTGCAGTATTAAACAATCTATTTAATATGTAATAAAAGGATGTCTATTCTTTGGACATAGGGAAATTATATTTCATAATTTTATCTTAAATAAGAAACTGATTCAGACTATACCTACACATCAATATTATATTCACATTCTTTAAAAAGTCACTAGCGACTCCTAACTGCCATTTAAGTAACTGGGATAATAACAAACTTAAAATGGTACAGCTTTCCTTTAAAAAAGCTTTTGTATCACCTATTTAATAGACAAAGCAAATTTTACAGAAAATCACTCTACTCTGGGCTAAAAGTATTCAGGCTTTTTGGGAAAAGTGGCATGAGAAATAGTATCTGTTTTTCTCATTTTACCTATTTAGTACCATGATTCCCACCCTGATTTTATGAAATTCTTAAAATGAATGTCTTTAGCAGGTAGCACAACAATTTCAAAACAATTCTGAAACAATGTTAAATTTTATTCCATCTTTTTAATAACTATAAATACAATATAGGAGAGAGGAGACCTAGGGGAGCAGAGAGAAGAATCCTGGGAAAATCCACGTGTACCAGCATCAAAAAGTCTCCAAACCACTGACCTTGGCCATTAACTCAGGCATCCAAGATGGACGGGGGCCAGTGACTACTGGGCGTATCTTCTGCAAAAACCACTTCTCTTTCCCTGCTCATGTGCAACTTGAGACAAACTTCTGCCTCCAATCCTCTCAGTTATAAAAAGCTTCTTATTAAACCTGTTTAATTACCCACCTACTTACAGCGGTTAAAGGTCATTAGGTCTTAAGAGCTCCTCTTTAAGCAAAGGAGGAAGCTGAGGCTCCCCCAGGGGGACACTGGACACGCTAGTCGTGGGGCTCATCTCGCCCCCCGTGCAGCACATGCACCAGCTAACACGCAACCCAGACGTGAACACTGCTCAGGGCACCTGAGCCAGTCCGTCCATGGCTCAGAAAGCGCTCTTCCTCAGTCTAAACTAGGCTAAAATTAAAAATAAAAAAAACCCAAAACATTCTGGGGAGATGAAAAGTGAACAGGTTAGAATCAATATGCCTAAAATCACTTAGGGAGAGTTTAACACTGACTTATTAAGCAACTCCTGTAATAATAAATCTGAAACGCTGACAAAGTATAAACCCACGGAATTTGTTACCCTGAGGTATGACAGGCAGAAGCTACACATGTATTTTAAGAGAAATTCATAGGAAAAAGGTAAAGATAATTAGAACACACCTAATTTCCTGACGATAACATATGGGAAGGACTCTTACTGTGAGAAACAGAATTCAAGGTTGGAATAACTAGTCTGACACAAGATTCGCTTCTCAACTTCCCTCACCTTTCTGATTACTGTGAACAGCAAATGCTCTCATTTCAGCCGCACAGTTACTATTCTAATAAAGCATCCAAAGGGTTGGTCTGTCATATCTTGAAGTACGTAGTACAGCAGACTTGAAAATTATCCTAAACAGACCCTGGACCGTGGATAAGAAGTTAGGAGAAAAACATGCAGTGTCCTACATACCCAGCACACAGGCTGACACACAAGAGGCATGCAGTAAATGCATGTCAAATGTGGGATTTATTAAAAACAGGTATATTTATCTAGGACTTAAAGAGAATGAGATGAAATGATTCCTAATTCCAAAACTGGATACAACACTCTTCCTTAGGAAACATTTTGGTCTGTGGCTTTACAAACCTTGACAGCTCAAATCAACAATAAAACAAAATCCCAAAGGAAACCCAAACTAGGACTTCAGCTATCCATTTCAACATCGTTTCTTTCACTAAAGCAGCTACTCAGACGTAAGATGAACATCTCTTAGCTTATCCATGTTGTCTGTTCTCTTAATGAGGCTAATAAAAAGTTAAAACAGCAGAGTAACATAGGAGTACCTCACACTTTTTACCCTCTTCTACTCAGTTACATTTATCTTTTATTGACAAATATACTATTTTTTGTTTGTTCTGTTTTTTTTTTTTTTTCTTTTAGGACACGCCATGCAGCATATGGGATCTTAGTTCCCTGACCAGGGATCGAACCCATGCCCCCTGCATTGGAAGCGTGTAGTCTTAACCACTGGACTAACAGGGAAGCCCCTATTTTTTAAATCAATTTTTCTATTAATTTTCTGACCCTATAATAGTAAACATTATATATTTATATATATATAAACATGTCCTTAATTTACCAACAACTTTGACAGCCAGAGATAATTTTTAAGACATACTAACTTTTAATGTTAATTTTAACATACATTGCTGGCCTAAAAGTAATGTGTAATAAATATCATTTTCAAATTTAAATATAAGAACTAATTTCCAACATGTAGCTTCCAGATATTCAAAGCAGAATTCCAGATCAGTTCTGTCAAGCAAAACATTTCTATTACTCAAATTGAGGCATAGGGGCTTCCCTGGTGGCGCAGTGGTTGAGGGTCCGCCTGCCGATGCAGGGGACGTGGGTTCGTGCCCCGGTCCGGGAAGATCCCACATGCCGCAGAGCGGCTGGGCCCGTGAGCCATGGCCGCTGAGCCTGCGCGTCCGGAGCCTACGCTCCACAATGGGAGAGGCCACAACAGTGAGAGGCCCGCATACCACAAAAAAAAAAAAAAAAAAAAAAAAAAAAAATTGAGGCATAAAGCGTATAATGCAGTCTGTGTTCTAAGCCAGGGGAAAACTCACTAACTTCCTTATTTTGTAAAATGTCCTTTGCCACAAGTTTGTGAGAAGCACATCTTTAATCCAAAGAAACTTTTTTTTAGTTCATATAGTGCCTTTTTCTGTACCTGAACCTCACCAACAAGGAGAAAACAATGAAAAAGACGACATCAATTGTAAGAGTAGTAAAAACATCAAAGACAGAACTAAAAATGAGCACGACAGGCCAGCTAATTTAAGTAATGACCAAAAAAAGCCAATCAAATGTCATCTCGCTTGCCTCAACCTAGATTTAAGTTTTTCTCTTTATAATGTTCAAAATATCAGAAAATACATTTTGTAGATTTTATATTGTTCTCTTGTAATATCTGTTTTTCCAACGTCCTTGAGAAACAAATTTCACTATGTGAAACTGTTTTAATGTTTCCAAATTAGTTCAAGAAAATGCTTGATTTTATTCAATTATTTTCCATAACATAACAACTTAGAAGGAAGACCTTGTTTAAAGGAAAATAGGCAAAGATATCAAACTGCAAAAAGGTCACTAAGAGAAAGGATACAGTATTATAGAAAGGGGGGAGGGTATATAGCATTGGTCCCAAATGGGAGAACATCCCTGTCTGTATTAATTCCCGCTACCATATCTGAATCAAATATAAATTTTACTATATTTTCAAACCGATATATCAGAAACATCAGAAATGAGACTCTTTATTTCTTCCAGTTACCAGTCTCAAAACGTCATTTATCTTGGGACAACTTCTCCTGCCAAGATCTCTAAGTGCCGTGGCCTCAATAACTTGGGTCTTCATCTCCGCTTTTCAGTCCCTTGGCTGCACCCTAGGCTTGGTCCTCACTAAAAAAAACAAAAACACAAAAACAAAACAAAACAAAAAACCCTTCTCTCTTCCTTTTTCCTTTCTGTTTGCAAACCAGAAATTACCCTAATGATGGCTAATGATAACATCAGCAGCTACTCTCTACGAAATGCCTACCTACTATGTGCCAGATACTGTGCAAGGTTCAGTTCTAGCTCTCACAATAATTCCCTATGACAGATATTACTAGCTCCATTTACCAGATGTTTTCCACATGAAGCTCAGAGATGTTAAGTTCTCTGCCCAGGGTCATACAGGAATTAAGTAGAAAATCAGGATTTGAATCCAATTCTATTTAACTCTGAAGTCTGTCCACTGCTCTGTTTCTCCAACTAGAAAAGGAGCACATAGCTGGGGCAAAAGTAGCCAAAGCACCCTCAATCTCTCAAGCCCATGAGGGTGCCCTGAAATCCTCCTCATCACCACTTCCCTTATCATCTGTTTTA
The DNA here is from genome assembly GCF_026419965.1 of Kogia breviceps. NCBI lineage: Eukaryota > Metazoa > Chordata > Mammalia > Artiodactyla > Physeteridae > Kogia > Kogia breviceps. The sequence goes on from NC_081328.1 coordinate 57,744,411, forward strand.
ACAGTATCGTTGTCTCTTTTTATTGCAGATATTTAACATTTTATATTATTAATTAAATAGGCTTTTATTAACTAGTACAGATTTTGACAACACTTACAAACTTGTTTTTATGGGAAATGAGTCGTGAGTTAAAAGCCACAATCTAAAAGCAAACTATTAAAGTACAACCCACATGTAAGCCAAGAACATCCTTTTAGAATTATATTTGAGAGTAGGAGATGCATGTATCTCTATAATTTAAAATCTGCTCATGATTTAAAAAGGGTGCAACCTAGTAGTTCTCAAGTTCTAGTCTCTAAAAGCAACGTAATGGCGTAAGAGTAAACAAACCACTGCATTCAAGAGAAATCCAGCCTGCGTTGTGTTTGAAAATAAAGCTTTATTGGGATGCAGTCACACCCGTCCATTTACATACTGTCTATGGCAGCTTTCTCACTATAATGCAGAGCTGAGTGATCGGAATAGAGATCACCTGCCCTGTAACACCTAAAATATTTACTATCTGGCCCTTTACAGAAAAAATCTGCCAACTAACTGCTCTATTAGTAAATATAAATCAAGTATTTTTACTTCATCAACTACTGTATCTGTTTGGCTATGGGAATTAACATATTTTTATTCCAAAGTGTAGTAAAAAGATGACAAAAGCAGAACACAACAGAATAAAAACAGGTAAAAGGGATCAAAGTAAATGAGAAATATGGGTAAAATGAAGTATGGTTAATAATATTAGCACATATAGAAAAAGGTAACACGTACTTGTTCAATTTTGGCACAAATGTTGCTTTAACCCTACTCAGAGCTAAAGGTAAAGGGGACAGAACCAGTTCCACCTGTTCGTTATGTCCAAAAAATAAAGTCCTAGCATTTACTCATGAAAAAAACTTCTAGGTTCTCATAAATGGGACACTGTGGACATAATGAAAAACATCCTCCACAATATGCTTAGTTATAGCCAATATAACAGCAAGTTTCATACAGCTCTGCTATATGAAGTGTTTGTTAAATAAATATTTAGTGCTCATGAAATAAAATAAGGCACCTACAAATCCAACCAAGAGCCTAAGAAATGTAGGCTAACATGACCTTCCCTTATCCAGTTGGATCTTGGCATAAAATTTAGCTTTAGGCAGTAACATGACAATTTACAGAGTAATTCACCGTCTTCTGCAGGTGCCTTCACGTTAAAACCAGGGACCTCTTCCCAAGAACATGAAGCAGATCCTATTAAAGGTACTTTGGTCTCCTTTATACTAATAAAATCAAGTTATGAAAGCTTATTTTTAGGACTTTCCATTCAGAGATAATGTACTAATACCAGCAAAGTTAACTGGACCATGAGTTGAACGTGGAAATAGACACTGTAGGTGTAATTCACAATTACCACTGAAATTATGTTCTACCTAAACTAATACTGAAAGGTTTTACTGTGCTAAAATCATCAAATGGAGCTGGTAGACCAAAAGAGACCCGATCCTCTACTCACACAAGCCTGGGGGGCCTCCCAGCAGGCTTTGCCTGATGACTGCACAAAGAGACCCGGGCATAATGCACACCATGCTAATCCCATTACACCGTAAATGAGTCAATAATAAACTTGGGATCTTTTTCTTTACTATTCCCTCCCTGTCCACGGTATATTTAGGGGCCAATACATATCTTTTAATGTTGCTGTTATAGTGCCTTTTAATACATCATCATCGGGGGAAAAAAGTCTAAATTTTACCTTCTGTAGAAGCTGCATCAATCATTACTCTTTGCATGAGTACTGGTTCCAATCCGAAGTCGAAAACTACGGTTTGGCGAAAAGTTCCAAATATTTCTGTGTTAAATGCTATCCCGACTTTATACACGTAATGATCTAATCCATTTTGGGCCATCTTTCCTCCTACCCATTCTTGGCAGTTTTCTGGGACTTCTTGCGATACCTGGGTAGCACTATCTCCGGCAGATATGGCAATGATACTAAAGTGAGGGCGATGAGCGTCATACAGCAGTGCCACACGGTACAGCACTCTTGCAGGCTACAAGGAAGTCAGAATAATTTGTTGAGTACAAGGGGGTGAAAAATCCAGTTGTAATTGGGCTCTTCAATGAAAATATTTCCATAAGGGACTTTTACTTTCCCATGCTTCTAAGATACTATGTTAAAAATACAAGCTGTACTCATACGCCATTTAAGAAAAAATAATCAGAGTGGTTTTAAAAAATCAGTTGTTAAAAATGATATATTTAGGATGTCAATTATACCTCAATAAGGCTGACATTTTCAAAAATGATATATTTATGCTACATTACTAACCTCCCTGCTCTTTCTGTGATACGTTCATCTTTCACTGTGGCAAAAGCTTTCACCCTGTATCACTACCACCTCCAACTTTCCATACCCTTGGCCTAAAAAAGTTTTATCTAGCCTCAAGGAGGAAGTCTTCATAGGACAGCAGTGACCTCTGAAGACACTGGATTGGGTTCAAGGCCGAAGCTAAACGTTCCCAGATTTTTCACCCCAAGATGCAGACGGTACAGTGGAAGAAACGTCACCAAAAAGCACACAAAACTTTTCCACTGCATATATTCACAGAAATATTTTACTTTGCTTCATTCTTAAACTTTGAACATTACAATTCAGGATGGGAAGCACTGCAGAAAATGCCTCATATTAAAAACCCGTTATACAGAATTTGTGATTTCATTAAATCAAAATTAAAAACAAACTCATTGTTTGAATATCTTAGAACCACGAGATTAAACAATTCAATTTTTAAATAGTTAACTACAAGCCGTGAACCCCATCCTATGTTTTAAGTTTGGAAGACAACATGTCGAAGATCTCCTCACCAAATAAATAAATAAGCAAGTATCTAAACATCTACAAAGCTTTTAGCTCAAAATCTAAGAAAAACCTGTACCCTTCATGATCAAAATACAGAATATGCTTTATCACAATATAGAACCTAAATAAAAATGTACTTAGAATAAAACATTTTCAATGCTCTTTCAACACACAGATTTCAAGGTCCAAAAAGCCTTTATGAAAATTGAAAGACATTTATATTCTTTAGCTATCACAAAATTCATACCTTACAAGTGAGGGCAAAGGTCCATGTCTGGTGAGACTTTTTGGTGCTGACAGTAACGGACAGACCAGGATGATGCTCCACCTTTACTCCTTCTATACATTCACTAAGCTGAAAACAGAGAGCAACTAATGTTACGTTTTATTCCTAAAAACACAAACACACACTTCTGGCATGGTAAATAAATGTCAACGGTAAAGATGCTGATGGAACTGTTTACAAAGCAAGGTATTTTATACATTAATTTTCAGTTACTTTTATAAGCACAAAATATAATAAAGCTAAAATAAGAGACATAAGAAAACTAACAACAACACAACAACAAATGGCAATAAAAACTCCCTGAATGAAGACAAATTAATATAATACCTGCAAGTCTCCAAACAAATGGCTTAGTTCTCCTCTTTATTTTAGCAAATGGGTCTACTTTTGCTACTAAAAACACTTTATCAAGAATCAAGTGTTTCATACAGAGGATAGGGAAATAAACCAAGATACAGCACGAAATAAAGTCGAGACTCAAACAAGGGCACTGTTTAAAACAAACAAACAAAAAAATGCAGTTTATTTTCCTCACCACTTTCTCAGGAGATAATGAATTCATCCACTTTTCTATCAAGGTTTCCATGTAACTGCCTGAGAGCTGTTTATTCTCATTTTGCTGTTTCAATTTTATCAACCGTGAAGCATATCTTTTCTGCCATTCTGCTAGTTCTTCCTGGGAATGTGCTGAAGTACACTGGGCACCATACCTACAGATTCCTTGCTCTAAAAATCTAAGTAGAATAGGAAAGACTGTTTTATCATATACTTTGTTGGACCATTTAAAAGATAAACTTCCAGCATTTGCCCTCCGACTCTCCAATAACAAAAACAAAACTTCATCTCCTGAAAGGCCATATTTATCACATGTCTTGCACCGAAGAGGAAGAAGACGTTTAGAAAACATTTTCAACAGTTAATCAAAACAGCAACCCCCCCCCCCCATGTTCACTGACCTCTTTGTCTGGAATAAGGGGATGACAAAGCAGAGCATATTCATAACCGCCCCCCACCCACAAAAACTGGCATTGCAAAGGTAGCTTCCTTCATGATCTAACAACTCTGTGAGACAATTCCTCTTAGAGCAGAATTTTTCTAAAGCAACACTGACATCAAGTGGATTAGTTCGTCAAGCACAGGTATGCCCTACTTCCCAAAATGATACGACCTAGAGAAAAATTTCCACATACTAGAAATTTTGTTCTGGGGGGGAAAAAAAAAAAAAAAGTAATATGTCACTGAATTAACATTTCAAGGCTTCTACTTTTCACCTTCAAATGTAATGCCTTCACTCTTCTCTACATTACTATTGCCTATATTTCATTGAAAATATTGGACTATATTAATTTGCTTGAAGTTTTAAATAAATTAAAAATAAAAGTTTTATGTAAGAATCACAATTAATTCAATAGATTAAATTCTTCAATGGGTAAATTCATAATCGTTCATTTTAAAGGATACAGAGTTAATATTTCACAATGTTTATGACTCAGAAAATTCAACTGATAATTCAATGGTCAAAACAGATAAAAATGCAAGACTTTGATCAGTAACTTTTTTTTAAGTTTTAAATACTCTATAAAATAATAGATCCAGCCAGTTTTTAAACATTCAAAAATTAATAAAAGATCTTCTGAGAGAAAAAATGAAAATCAAACTATAAATAGCAAATGGATAAAAGCGATGTTATGTTATAGATAATTTTTCAACTGGAAAAATATGATAATAAGAAATACAAAATGAACCAGAGCACAGTGTAAATTATCAAGTGTTTCACCCTATCTGAAAAGACGAGTGTATTTAAAGCTTTTCTTGATGATACATAAAGTACTTGAACTTAAATTATGCTATTTATTAAGTTCTCTTATGCTTAAGACACATTTAAAATCATGCATTTGTTTCTCTTCAGTATGTCGTAATAAGCCAAATATTTCTTTGTCTTTCTACTGCTTTGCATTAAATCATTCCCCTCAAAATTGAAGGTCTGATAGTCTCATCTGGACTAGAAATTTTCTCATACTTCCTTTGCACAGGATCGCGTTCTACCTCTCCTACAACATTGATGCCACCAGGATTTAAAAAATGTACTACCTAGTTTATTTCTACAATAAAATAAAACCTGACCTCTTGACTATTCAATTATCAAAGCTGCATAGCAAACTTCCTTCATTATCAAAAGCAACCTAGAGTAATTAGAAATTATATCTAAAAAACCAATAGTTTCTAGTTCTTATAAAAAGAACCTTTCTTAATGTAACTTTAATAATTCTTTCTACCTTAACATATAATTATTAAATTTTGAAAGGTTAGCCCTTCAAATATAAATTACTCATAAATTCTATATAAGAGTACGTGATAATAGATTTTCTTTTTTTTTAGAAAAGTGATTAAAATCATTTAAGATTTATCTATTTTATGCTCCATTTCAGTTTAAATAAGGTAACTTCAACTTTAATCACCATAATTTAGGTAAATTTCACATAAACAAGAGACCAGCAATTAAATTGAGTCATATTAATCCAACTGGTATTACAGAAGTCTTAACAATCTCCATTTAGATCACTGTTGTTTATAATTAAAAGAAGGATCATCAATATGGTTTTGATTTTTATTATTTAATGATAATGACCATTTTGGCTTCTGTTTCAAATTGAAAATAAACCATTTTACTCAATTGTTATGCTTCTTCCTTCACATATTATCTTCTTTAAATCTGAATCACTACTTTTCAAAAAGTGAAGGAAAATTAACTATCCTTTGAATAAAGACATGTCATTGGTTTAAAAAAAAAATTCACGTTACCTTTTACACAAAGTATATTCCTCGCTGCTTGTGATTCCCCTAGGTGGTGGGCGGAAATGCCAACCATTACAAGATCCTAGAGAGTAATCAGGATATAGTCTTATCATTTGAGGCTTGCTGATAATTCTGATATTTTAATGTGTAAGAAATACTATAAACCCTCCATACACATCATCTCAGATGATGTAAAAAGAACATGACATGCTTGCCTCTACCAAGAGAGTCATCTACCAGTCAAACGAATTATAAATCACTTAGCCATATGAAACTTAGAAATCTCTGAAGAAGCAGTCACACAGCAGCTAAGACAAATCAATGACCCTTACTCTATCCCAGCGACTGGCGGACACACTTCCAAGTGCAGTCTCCTGCCTGGCATCTAAAGGGGAGATGTGTTGGCATGCTTGTCATTTCTTTAAGTATGAGTCGTGTCTCTATTAGGAACTATTTCAGGAATGAGAAAATTATGGTATCCTGGAAGGAAATTTTGTAAAACAAATTCCAGTACTGCATATGGAGTGAGAAGAAGTTCCACATGACCATCCATGCTCCTTAGGGTCTGACACATGGCACTGAATAAAGTAATCTTTTTTTAATAATTGAAATAAAGTTCAAAAAGGTGAATTCTGAGATAGGAGCTAAAAAATAACATTAGTTTCCTTCTGAATACAATGAGTTTTAATGCACTTGGATAAAAGTTTCCAAATAAGCCAAGGAAAATAAAGCGTCCGAGAGAAACGGCCGAGCTCTAGAGGCTCAGCAGCAGCAGCAAGTTTCCCAGGACCTTGCAGCCGTTTTCCACCTCCTCAAAAGTCGCTGTGCTCCCCGCCCCCAAAACATACTCCGCCCGGCTGAGCTTAAAGCTGCGTTTCACCCCTTCCTATCTGCGTGACTGGGAAAATTACCGAACCTTAATGAACATCAGCTTCATCACCTATCAAAAAGAGGAAGGAAGGCTCTAAGAAGTCAGTGCTCGCTTCTGTGAAAGCCACTGCGTGGCAGACATCATTTAGCAAACGCTCAATGAATGCCAGTCTCTCTTCACCTTCCTCTGGCAGGAGAAGAGGAGATCACAGACTTTTCATTGTAGCAGGAACAACTCAGCTTACAGGTCAGAACTTCCAAAAAGTAGTACCTGTACTAGCCTGTGATAGAGAGAAAGGAGAAAAGACCTCCCTCTACAGATTGCTAAGAGCAGGGTTCAAGTTCAGAACTGCGCACATGGAGGAAAGAAGGCACAATAGGTCACTTCCGGGGTAACCTCCCATCTCCGTACTCTATTACTCCATGACAGGGGCTAGTGAACAAACTGCTTCCATCCGTACTACTACTTAACATTAAACCTTTATATTCTCTCCTGTACCTCCACTAACATGTAATCTAACTCAGAAATTTCCTCCCAATGACCAATAAAGAAGCAATGCCCAAAATCACAGCCACCAGAAGTTATACAGGTTCGTACTTACCCTCTTCTAAGTCTTCCACATGATACCCAGAGAGGACGTTACCAGTTGCTGTCTGCAATTTTTCAAATGAAAGAAATTTTTATAATAAATAATAACAACTGTTGATGTTGAATTAAACTGGACATTCTTAACATTTTTTTAAAAAGCTTGAGACTGAATATTTAGAAATTTTTAATAAACATTAATATGCAAATGGTATTTTTTGCCCTTTGCTCTAGTTTCCATATGTAAATATGGAAAAGAAGTACTTCTGTGGCCCTCATTAAGGAAACTGACAGAGATTCCTTCCCTACATAAAGATTACCTGGGAGCAAGAGCAGTCTCGGTCCCCAGGCCTGAACCCCGTGGAGGAGGCACCTTCCACCCGCGCATGTACGGCACTCTCCTCTGCTAACGTCTACAGTGTGACCAGCCGCTGAGGGGCCTCTTCTCCTGCATCAAGTGCAGCACCGCCAGCACTTCAGGACCTGGGAGCATATCCTGGCCGAGCCCCCTTCGCTGCTCTAGGATGAGGCCTTCTCCCACAGTGGAGCCCACGGCTGGGGGCCCACTCACCCCGACTTCCCGGCTTTCTCGACCGTCCAGTGCACCTAAGTCCTTCCTCTGCACCTGGGGCTATAACTTTACTCGAAGCTCCACAACCCCAATCCCAACTGAGTGCCGGCTGGGGGACAGTGAAGTGCCAGCTTAACTATTCTACAGCATCTTACGTGCTGGGTCACTGTCGGCCATGCACAGATCCACCGTCAACAGCCTTCAACTGCCTTTCTGCGTTCCTGCGCCTCAGAGCATCTGGCACATGATGAACGCTCAGTAACTCTGGGTGGGTGGCCACCCATGCACTCCAAACACGGTGTGTTTAAATAAAATTCATCCACTTTAACCCCACATCTCATCTTCCTTCGGTGCTCCTTATCTCAAGTTAATGGATGCATCTTCCCCTGAAAGAGCCGGGCGGAAACCCTGAAAGCCATCTCAGACTCCGTCCTGCTCCGAGGAGTCTCCAAATCTCTGCCCAACCAGGTCTAGAATGCCTCGCACGTCGGTCTCATCCCCAACCCCCCCGCCAATATCCTAGCTCTGTGAGAGCGCCACGACTACTTGTCACATCTACCGCTGAACCAACGGACTGCCAGCTTCGTGCACCAAGTCACTCCTGGGCCTTTCCTTAGCTGCCTCTGCCCTTTAACCTCAGTTCTGACACTAGCCTCCCTGGTTTCCCGGCAGGGTGTTTCTCTCTCCTTTCCCCGCTTGTACTTCCATTACAGAACCTACTGACCACAGGCTGCCCTGTGGGTACATTAGCTATGCACATCTTGGGCTGGCCCTTCAGATTGCTTTGAATGGATTTCTCAGCCCTCCAAAACCCAAAGAACCTTGAACAGCACACGCACTCAGTAAATGCTGAACTGAATGAGGAGGAGGAAATGGTATCCCAAGACGAAATTTGGAATATCTTGTACCATAGAAAGAATGGCATAAATGCTAATCGGGTATAACTGAAACAATAATATCACCATAATTTTCATGTCACTGATTAAACTGGACCCTTTTTAGGTTGGGCTGGAACTAAATCACTATAACACTGTTTCAACAGGAAAATAAATGCCTTGTGATTCTCAAACTGCTTACTAACAAGTTTTAAAGACAATCCATTCTTTTTGTAAAATGAGGACTGAATATAAGAATACATAAGCTAACAAATAAATCAGGAGTAATTATTAACATTATAAGGACTCCATGTGCACCAAAAAGGTATATTAAAAGATCGTTTAAAATTCTATAAGCGAGATCTAAGGAGCATAGTCCCACACTAGCCCTTAAAATATGCTTCTAACTACACAGAATTTATAAATATAAGAGCTAAAAATTCACTTTAAGTATGAATTGAAAGTATCTCCTCTAAAAAAATTTATCAAAATAAATTTACCAAATATGTGAGAAAAAATGGGAAAAAAATGTTTTGGTGATGAAGTAAAGCTTAAAGCATTTATAAACTGTCAGAAGGGAAACATGCATGGTGTATTTCACGAGTCAGCATCTACAACAATCTGCAAATGGGCAGAGTATGCCTGTGCTGACACTGTCCTCCTCTGGGGTCTGGTAAAGAGCACATCCTCATCGTAAGAGCTGGTAAAAAGGAGAAGCTCAAGCCTGGGCTGAATATTTGGCCACGGTGGCTTTTAGTTTCCGGGTATTGTGTTTAGTTTTGTTTTGTTAACACCCTTTTTATATGCTTAGACCCTAAGACAGAAAGGCCACATCAGTCAGTTTGTGATCTTCAGTCTCTACTGAGACCTTCAGGGAAGGCAGCCAAAGTTCACGCTGCTCGAATTCCTGTAAATTTACAATCAAATCTGTTGATTGGATATTTGAAATTTTTCTAAAGAATATGTGTTGTTTTTCTTTTCATTAGTCAGCCTTTAGTTCCATGTCTTTATTCTAATCTACTAGCACTTACAGGTTAAACATCGGCTCAGCCCAATCTTTAAATAACAAATTGTTGCTATTTTTGAATATGTCAGGTGCAATAATAAGTAAGGGTAGCATTGTTTGTTAGCTTTTTCTAGATGGATTTTTTAATAGTACCAGTTCACTAACCAAAAATACTACTACTCTGGTTACACAGAAAAGAAATTATAAACAAAATTTAAGTCACTTATTCCAAAAGTACAGTCACAAAATGAGAGTCAAGTGATATTTGTGACCTTATACATAACAGGATTATAAATATTAAAAATAAAATTTTATATATATTTGTGTATGATTATCAGATGTAAAGCTGCTAATTCAACTAAGGTAATAAAAGAGGAGAACAAGGCCCAAAATCATCTTACTTTATGTTCTCATTTTAAAAGTTTAAAACACTTATAATTGTCATATTTTACTTTTTAGAAATTAAAAGACTACATATATACCAGAAGGGAAATGGCTTCGAAGTTAATTAGAGCTTACTGATTCTCAGTTAATTCATAATAAGATAACATAAGACTAAGAAAATAACATTTTTTTAGAAGGCTATTTAATTGTAGCAAAACAAACAGTATCTTTCTGCAGCTTATATAATTCACGATGACTATCTTCTTTGCTTACTTATTTGTTGGTATGAACTGCGACGTATGATTAGATTTGAAGTGGGAAAGTAATCTACGGGAGGTCAAGGTTTACACCTGGGGGCTCTTCTCATCCTCTTGGCCTGACGGGAGCACGCTTATCGCACTCTCCACGAGACCAGCACCTTCTCAATTCTCAACTCAGCTTAAGTGTCTCGTCCCCTCACCACCATTCCAGTTATTTTTCCATCACAGAAAGTTTCTTCTTTTCCCATCACAGAAAGCTTCGTCTTTTCCCTCATACCACTTACCTCAATGTGAATTATACCTATACTTGTTTAATTGATTTATGTATTTATGGTCTGCCTCCTCCCCAAGACTCTAACCTCCCAGAGGTCAGGACCATGAATGTCTTGTTCAGGGCTGTACCCTCAGCACTAAGCGTAATACCTAGCACACAGCAGGTGCCACTTTTTAAATAAATAAGCCAATCAATCTATCACTTTATGTGGGCTTCCATTTATGATAAAAACTGACAAAAATGGCTATTTTTAAAATGAGACATCTAAATAAAAATACTTTTATATGCCTGTATGAGGAATAGAAATTTGAGACTTACAAAGCCACGGGCCTTTTACATGCCACTGCTGTCCCCGGCCTTCAACTGCTTCACCAGAGCACATTTTTATTCACCATTTACCCTGATACACATTATTTCCATCAGCTAAACTCATTCCCTAAAAATACTCCTCAAATCACAGACTTCTATTAGGTACTTAAAAACACAGAAGGCTTGAGGAGTATCTCAGTTTTAATAACAGAATTTTCTAATAGCCAGATGTAGTTAAAAACTAAAATTTCCCCATTATCTTTCCATTTATTGGCCAGAGACAGCTAACAAAAATTAGGGACAAAACAGAAGACCTGGGATGCAGAGGCACCTTGATAGGAAGCAAAGTTCCTAGGATGGGACCAAGCCTGATTACAGAAAGTCTAAAGGTTGCACTACCCGATCTTTAAAGCCTTGCTGATGCCCAGTGATTTTCCAAATTTTAATAAAGAACATGTACTAGCCAGACTGAGTTAAACTCTTCCCAAAGAGATCCACTGAAATAGTCTTACCTCCGTTTCTGTGAGAAGTATTTTTAGTCTTGTCAAATCTTTTGTTACCATCCCATTCTGAAAGGGCAAATGAAAAACGGAAAAACCAAGTAGTATATTAGTTCTTTACTATGGGGACTTAACTCTTCAGCTGTTTCTAAGGTTTATCTGTAAAAAGAAAACCAATGCTATGCTCATCTCCCATCCTCATTACCATTAGAGGTGATGATAAAGCTAACCATCTATGCGCAAAGTTAAAAAGATTAACAGGACAAAAGATACAGTGTGCCCTAAAACACTGTATTCACCTTGTCTAAGCATTTAAGATTAATTTAATAAAATATTCACAAAGGGTATCACTGAAGAGCAAGATAGAGTAAGAAAAAAATAAACCTCAACTTTTTAAAACTCCTTTTTCCTAAAACTAAGAGGCTATATTTACAAAATGAACTCAGTTACTTATGACTCAGATTCACATACAATGATCACACTACTTAAAGATGGTCCATTAACAAAGCTGTTGAAGGAAAATACAAAAAACATTCACTCTTCTGAAATTCAAATTTCACTTGAGATTTGAAAGCAAATTGCTTCTTCCTAATTTTAAATTTAAAAATCTACAAACAATAAATGCTGGAGAGGGTGTGGAGAAAAGGGAACCCTCCTACACTGTTGGTGGGAATGTAAGTTGATACAGCCACTACGGAGAACAGTATGGAGGTTCCTTAAAAAACTAATAGAACTACCCACGAATCCCACTCCTGGGCATATACCCTGAGAAAACCATAATTCAAAAGAGTCATGTACCACAATGTTCATTGCAACACTATTTACAATAGCCAGGTCATGGAAGCAACCTAAATGTCCATCGACAGACGAATGGATAAAGAAGATGTGGTACATATATACAATGGAATATTACTCAGCCATAAAAAGAAACGAAACTGAGTCATTTGTAGAGATGTGGATGGACCTAGAGACTGTCATACAGAGTGAAGTAAGTCAGAAAAAGAGAAATATCGTATATGAACGCATATATGTGGAATCGAGAGAAGTGGTACAGATGAACCAGTCTGCAAAGCAGAAATAGAGACACAGACGTAGAGAACAAATGTATGGACACCAAGGGGGGAAAGGGGAGGTGGGATGAATTGGGAGATTAGGACTGACGTGTATACACTGCTGTGTATGGAACAGATAACTAGTTGAGAGCCTGCTGTACAGCTCTGTGGTGACCTAGATGGGAGGGAAATCCAGAAGTTGGGGTCGGGGGGTGGGAATATGTGTATACATATGGTTATTTCACTTCACTGTACAGCAGAAACTAGCACAACACTGTGAAGCAATTATACCCCAATAAATTAAAAAATAAGATAAAATAAGTAAAAATCCAACAGGTAAAACTGTGTAATATGCTTAACTTACATAGAAAAGTTCCTTAAGGATAGAATTATCTAAATAACAAAGAAGAGAACTATTCTTTATCATTTATTTAGAACTAAATACCCATACAATTTTGCTATATTAATAACACATCTTAGCTTTTATATTCATTTGTTAAAATAGTGACATCCAAAAACACTGTTAAACCAACTAAACAATTCACTGCAAAATAATTCCTTAGAAAATAACTAAATTACCCTCTGAGACGGGTCATTACATTGCACTCAACAATATACAAAGTACTTTCCTAATTTCCTTTTTTTTTTTTACCAAATATATATTTATTTGCAGTGAAAACACAACTTTGCTCCAGCTTTCCACAATTTGTTAATTCAGAAGGAAAATATAGAAAACTCATGCTGTATAACAAAGTATACATATATTTTCCTGCTTTCACTGTTTTTCATTATGATTCCTGAAAACTATCAGCAAATTCTCTACCAGTTACCAACTGGTAAAAAAAAGTTATAATATCTCTTTTCTTCCAATTTCTATAGATTGCCAACTCTAAAGTACAAAAAAAGTAGTCTTTCAATTATCTCATCCAAAAACAAACAAAAACTCTCAAAAATTAAATACTACATACAAACAGTTATCCCAAAGTCTGAAAAGAATTAGATAACTCCATCAGAGCAGTCATGAATATTAACTTACACATATGACATCTTCAGAAACAAAAGTAATTATTACTTAGTTTAGATAAATTTAAGCATTTTATAAAATAAATTGTTGAATTTAAGAACCCTATAAGATCATATGTGCACAGGAGCATTTTAAAACTCAAAAATATTTCCAGGTTCTGTTAAATTACACCTTTAAAGAAAATCATTTAGTTATTCTATACTTTCAAAGTTTAAAAAATATCTCCAATTCTTATATATATTATCACAAACTACAAGAATCCAATGATTAAACATCAGTTTGTTGAAGAGAAAGAAGCATCTCAAGATACTTATGAACTTTGATTTCGGACAGAGCCTAGAGGAACGTAGGTAATACACCTGAGGAGTCAACTGGACGAATCCGTTTTCAGACGTTCAAATTTAGAACTCATCAACATACCAGGGACTCTCCTGTCAGTGACCTGGCAAGAATGCTGGACACAGGCTGGAGCTTTCCTTTGAGCTGCATGCAGCACAGCACTGCTTGAAAGGTACCATCTCCCTTGGCCAGTCCTTCTCCCAGCACTGTCATGAAAGAACAGCCATCATTAACCACATGACATTCGATACACACTTTTCTCAATTTTATTATTAGCGCACTATCCCAAGCATGACTTCTTTTATGCTAAAAGAGTAACTGTAACCACCTAGAGGAAGGCAGGGATGTTTCAGTTCTGTCCATGACATGCATAAAGCCAAGAAAAAACGTGGGGACGATCAGCATACCTAACCTACTACAGCCTATAGTCAGGTAGGATCACCGCAAAATCATGAGGAGAATTCATCTTACAGCTCTCCAGTGAAAATACTGTTCAACCTATGATTTCTGGGTAAATGAGGGCTTTTAAACTGCAGAGAGAGATATTCGCTGAATAAAGTTCTTGCATTTTTGACAAAGAGACCCAGTGCCATTAAAATGCATAAGAATAGAAACTGCAAATCTCAATATTTTGATATTCCTAAGCAATTAAGAATTAGCTTTTATCAAAACCAGCAAGATTAACTAAGAACCCAATGGTCAAATGGCCAGAGAAAATGCTACCCAATTTGTCTGCAAAGGTTTACTGACTTAATTTAATACAATCACAAGGAGAACATATTTCTAACAATACAGAATATACTCATTTTTATGCCATGTCATCTGAGATGATCTCTCACAACTGCTAATGGTTGAACCAGTAAAACAATCTGTACCCTTCTCTTTACTGCTAAGTCCAAGATTCTATTTTTAGTTTATACACACTTCAGCTTCCTTTGCAAAAAGATACTTTGCTGAAAGAAAGTATTTTGGAAACTGCATTTTTTCTAATTATTTTCAAGGAAATATTTTGTTTAAGTATCAATATAATATACTGCATTTAAAGTCCATTGGGTCCGTCCTTAATATATATATATATATTTTTTAATAAATGTAATTATTTTATTTATTTATTTTTGGCTGCTTTGGGTCTTCATTGCTGCCTGTGGGCTTTCTCTAGTTGCGGCAAGCAGGGGCCACTCTTCGTTGCGGCGCGCGGGCTTCTCACTGCGGTGGCTTCTCTTGTTGCAGAGCACGGGCTCTAGGCACATGGGCTTCAATAGTTGTGGCACGCTGGCTCAGTAGTTGTGGCTCACGGGCTCTAGAGCACAGGCTCAGTAGTTGTGGCGCATGGGCTTAGCTGCTCCGCAGCATGTGGGATCTTCCCGGACCAGGGCTCGAACTCATGTCTCCTGCATTGGCAGGTGGATTCTTAACCACTGCACCACCAGGGAAGCCCTGTTCTTAATATATTGATTTTGGTTGTACTGAATATATCCTTTTGTTATATGGTTCAATTTTTTTTATTACCCAGATAACATAACAAAAGAACATTAATAAAATTCTACACAGAAGTTCACCATATACTTACCACTCAACCAAAAACCTGTTTTCACTTATTCATGCTCTCTTCAAATTCTGATCAATATTTACATAATTATTACATGACTGTAACTGCTATAAAATAACAGTTTATATCCTACTTTACTTCCCCTTGACACATTCAGTATTTTCCGTATTACAGTGTTTATATGTATATTATTAGCTATATAATGTTCCATCAAGTAGATACATCAATTTACTTAACTATTCCCTTGATCCAGAACAGTTCCAATTTTTAACTATTAAAGAGAACACTGTAATAATCATCTTTCTGCATATATACTTTATTGAATCAGATTACTAAATTGAAAGTTGCAGTCTCTGTATTCAAGAAGGTTTTATTCAATTACTTTCAGTTTAGGCCAACCTGCTGTCACACCATCCATGTTACAGACCACTTATCTCCTCAACTGACAATTCCAATACATGAATAACAACAACGGAGCGTCCTTAAGGACGTCTCGAGCATCTCAGAAAATTCCACAGTAAGCCCACATCTCCCTCAGATCTTACGATTCCTGAAACTATTCAAATATGCCCTCTGGCAAGTCGTTTTATCTCTCTGGTCCTCAATGCGGTCATCTGTAGAACTGCAAGATGAAAAAATGTGTTGCAAGGATCAAATAATATAATGCAAGCATTAATAAAATGCTCTGAAGAAAAATGACAGTCCTACCAAGGTCTGGATCACTCACAGTCGCTAAGCCTGTTTCCTCCCCCGTAAAATGGAGGTGACAGTAGCTACCTAATAGTTGTGGTAAAGACTGTGTTAATTATATGAAGTTTCTAGCACAATCTCAAGAGTTCCCTAGATGTTATGTTCCCCTCTAAAAATTATAAAATAGTATTAAGAACTGCTGAGGAACTATCCTAGTTCCTTTTCAGTAATTGGGATATTAAGAAACTAGCTGTCCAGAGCTGAAGAATGTTTCAGGGAAATGAAAAAAATGTAAAAATATTTCAATCTCAGATGACTATGTCATGTTTAAAGAGTATTAAATGACAGGATATTTTACAAGCACTTTTCAGAGATCTTTGGTTTTGTACAAGGTATATGCTGAATTTTATTTTGCAAAAGTTCTTCCATTACATTGATGTCTAAATGTCTCCATATTTGTCAAAATTATGTTTCCCTTTCCTCTCTAAACATTTTAGACAAGAAACACTACTGATGTACTTTCTTCTAATGGCTGTCTTTAAAAGCAATTCAGCTTATGTCTTGTAGGATCCCGCATGAAGAACTATGGCAAAGAAACAGTCAACTACTATAGAGAATAAAGCTATCCTGCTATGGTGTCATATGATAAAATCAAATGGCAGTGCTGCCAATCTGGTCCTGTATTACCTTTAACATCTTGAAAAAGCCTGAAAGAAAACAAAGTATGGCCTAGTGTATTCTTAAATTTGCCTCAGCTATAATAATTGAACTTGCCCAAAGAGATGACATTAAAACATAACCTAATCTTGGGCAATTGTTAAAAAAGTTATGATTCCTTACAAATAAATTCTCTTCCCCCAACTATCTGTGAAATTCTACTGTGAGCACATAACTCCTTCCTTCCCCTGGGAGTTACAAAGGAGAAACCTGAACACCTTAGCTGCGTTGCTAAATTCAAGTCTCTATCCCTTCTCATTCTTAAGTTTTTGTAAGATTTTCTCACACTTGAAATTTGTCTTACTTGGAATGTTTTGGACCAGAATATGAGTAATCTTAAAGGAGTACTCATTCGGGCTTCCCTAGTGGCGCAGTGGTTGAGAATCCGCCTGCTGATGCAGGGGACGCGGGTTCGCGCCCCGGTCCGGGAAGATCCCACGTGCCGCGGAGCGGCCAGGCCCGTGAGCCATGGCCGCTGAGCCTGCGCGTCCGGAGCCTGTGCTCCGCAACGGGAGAGGCCACGACAGTGAGAGGCCCGCGTACTGCAAAAAAAAAAAAAAAAAAAAAGGAGTACTCATTCAACTGTTTCAACAAAAACAGCTTCTGTAAGTGTTTGACAGCCCCTGGCTACCAAAAGGAGAGGATCAACGATTCAAATGTAATTCCCCTTGCCTGTAAAGAATTACCTGCAATGAGAAAGATAATTTAAAACAAGCTTAAAGTTCAGTAAATGCTGAGTATTAGTCTGTATTTTTTCAGTAACATGACCATAAAAGGTTATTTCTCTTATCAAGTCCTTAGTTATTTCTAAAGCCTTTTATTGAAGAGCATAGCCTAATCAAGGTAGTATTTTTCCAAATCTTTTGAAAGAAATTTTAAAATTACCATTAAACTAAATCCTTGAGTCATTAATAAAGTGAAGTTATTCACAACTTGGATATAATCACATTCTCAGAACCAACAGATCAGGAACTGAATCAAAAATGAAAATAGATTCATTTAATAAATATATAAAACAAATTTATAATTTATAAATAAATTCCTTTCCTAAATATCAGCCATTTAATTTGGGGGCAATAAACTTATTGCCAAACATCTAATGGGGTGGGGTTAGGGGAGGAGTTTATAAACAGACTCCAAACGGCAGAAGGCCTAAGTCAGGTTAAAATGTCTACTCATAACAAGTAACAAAAAGTATAACGTAAACCAGAATAAGAGCTCTGTGGCAAATTTCTCAGCTGGGGCCATTTTTCCAAATAGTTTTTTTCCCACCACCCTTCTCCTCTGTCTCAACCCTTTTCCCCTTTGCCTTCTCTTTACTTCCAACTGTAACACGTAACACTTTAAGAACATGCGGACCGCAGCTTTTGTGGCATTTTATGTCCTTCCTATCAAGGTCTTTTGCAGATAAAATCTTTCCTTTTTAAGACGCTTTTGGAAAATGAAAAGCCCTAACAGAATTCAATGTCAGGTATGACACAGACCGCTTCTGAATATTTCACCTCCAGATTTACACACGACAACGCGCTCTCTCTCTCCCCCCCCCATTCTCTCCCTCCCTCTCCCCCCTTTCCCTCTCTCTCTCCCTCTCCCCCCCTCTCCCTCCCTCTCTATCTCTCTCCCCCCTCATTCTCTCCCTCTCCCCCCTCCCTCTCTCTACCCCTCTCTCCCCCTCCCTCTCTCCCTCTCATTCTCTCTCCCCCTCTCCCTCTCATTCTCTCTCCCCCTCTCCCTCTCTCTCTCTCCCTCTCTCTACCCCTCTCTCCCTCTCTCTCTCTCTCCCTCTCTCCTCTCTCACTCTCTCTCTCTCTCCCCCTCTCTCTCATTCTCTCTCCCTCTCTCTCCCTCTCCCTCTCTCTCTCTCTCCCTCTCTCTCTCTCATTCTCTCTCTCTCTTTTTCCCGAATCCCTGCTACCCTGCCCTTGCTCCCTCCAGTATTCGGTCCTTAACCCGCTCACAAAATCTCTGTATCTCTTGTACAGCCCTCTTTTGTGTGCCATAAACTTTGAAGCTGAGACCTTACTGTATATTTTTGAAAGTACTCTTTCCTTCAGCTGCAGCTCAGCGTAAAGGCTCCTGGACTCCTGAGTAGCCTGTTGTACTGTGTATGCGTTAGAAAGAGAGAGAGAGACAGCATGCTGCCTGCAGAGCCTTCAGCCTCCTCGTTAGAAAGAACCCTAATTTCCAAGATGCATTTGCTATATCATTACAGGAAAGTTAATCTCTGTTAACTGTTCAAAAACTGGAAGAAGGGGGCTTCCCTGGTGGTGCGGTGGTTAAGAATCCACCTGCCGATGCAGGGGACACGGGTTTGAGCCCTGGTCTGGGAAGATCCCACATGCCACGGAGCAACTGAGCCCATGTGCCACAACTACTGAGCCTGCGCTCTAGAACCCGTGAGCCCCAACTACTGGGCCCACGAGCCACAACTACTGAAGCCCGTGTGCCTGGAGCCTGTGCTCCCCAACGGGAGAAGCCTCCACAATGAGAGGCCCGCGCACCACAGCGAAGAGTAACTCCTGCTCGACGCAACTGGAGAAAGCCTGAGTGCAGCAACAAAGACCTGATGCAGCTATAAATAAATAAAATTTAAAAAAAAAAGAAAACAAAAAAACTGGAAGTTGGTTCTATTTTTTAAAAATCAACTTAACTGTATTTCTTATCTTAAAACCCTTTCACTGCCTTTATTTCAGCATCAGAAGTCAGTATCTTGCTATGTCCGTTGTAAGCACTCAGAGGAAATCCTGAGTGTGGAAAATCCTCTGCTAAGGCACTCCCTTACTTCATTGTTTCCATGGCTGATTTGCTTACCTCTTAAAAAAATAATTTGCTTACTGAAAAGAACTGACATTTTGCTCCTCTTCTATCTTCTTTGCACTATGCGAGAAGGCTGTGTTTTCAGGTGTTCACAGTAATCTTAATTTCAGTGTCATCATCCTGTCCGTCCGTGTCTGTCCGTCCTCCCCCCACCCGGCTTTGGTATAGTTTTTACTGAGATTTTACAAGCAAGGTACCACTCATTTTAAATCTTCTCTTTTTATGTTATACATATAATTTGAGCTAAAATAAAATTAATGCTAGTATTTATTCCATGAGTGAAAAACAACATGAAATACATTTATAATGTCACTCATGACTATAACTGACACTCTACATAAATAAGAAAAGGTCTAGAACAGACAGTCATACAACCATGGTGAGGCTCTTGCAACTGAGCTCAAAGGACGTAGTTCAAAGACTACTGCTTGCTTAAATATCTACTCATACAAAAGAGAGTCTGCATACTTAGAGGATGGTCTCCAACTTAACATAAATATTAAAAGAACACTTTCCTGATTTATATTCTATCCCTATCAACTTACACATAAGAACTTTACTTAAGACAGTTAATAGGCATTATGGGGAAATGAAGAGTGGAAGTTAAGGTCCGATTCCAGAAAGCCTTAGGTTCCTGCTGAAGAACACACTGTGGTACAGCCATGCTGTGGAATACTACTCAGCCATAAAAATGGATGAACTACTGATACACACAAAAACCTGGATGGGTCTCAAACGCCTGGTGAGAGAAAAAAAGTCATCCTTAAAAAGATCACGTACAATATGGTTCCACTACGTGGTATTTTCAAGATGACAAAATTATGGAGGTGGAGAAGAGATTAGCGGCTGCCACGGGTTACACAGGGAGGGAAGATGGTGAGTGTAAGCGCAAAGGGTAGCACAGGAGAGATCGCCCCTGTGACGGAACGCTTCTGTATCCTGACCGTGCTGGTGGTTACCTGAGTCTACACACAGTACGATGAACCAGAATCACACGTATTCATTGAGCCAATGTCAACTTCCTGGTTCTGACATACTACAGTGATGTAAGATGTAGCCAGTGGGGGGAAAGGTACATGGGATCACTCTGTACTCCATTCGCAGCTTCCTGTGAATCCATAATTATTTCAAAATAAAAAGTTCTTTTTTAAATTCCTGTTGGAGAAATAAAGCTTATATACATGAAAATTTTTAAATAGTTACTGCAAATGGATCTAAAGAACCAGTAATTATGAAATATTATTGAACCGCATCCCTATTTAACATTCTGGTCAACAGGAAAAACTGGATGAACTAGAGGCTTAAAGATCCAAACTCTTGTCCCACTCCACTATTATCTACATGATCCTGAGCCTCAGTTTTTTTCATTTCTAGAATATAAAATACGCATTTGCCTTTGTCCCCCCCCAGGTTTATTACACTAAATAGAATAATGTCTGTAAAACCCTAAAGAATAAATAGGTTGTACCTCAGGATAAAGAGAAGGAGCATATGGCCTTTCAGATCAGAAAGGCCTCACTTCAAAGTCACAGCTCCACTCTGGACTGTCTCCACGCTCTTAAGCAAGTTACTTAATCTCACAAAATCTGTTTCCTCGCCCATAAAACTGGAATGATATTACAGTGTGATTAAACAAAATACTTCAGAGGGTCTTACCCAGAGATAATTCTGAATAAGTATTGTTACCCCTATTAACTATTTTTCCAAAACATTTTAAATTACCATAAACTATAAAATCTATTTAATCAAAACTCTTCAGAGAAGGAAAGTATAGAAGGTTCAATCAATCATGTATCAATTTGCCTTTTGTAATACAGTCAGCATTTATTTAACAGGGCTTTTTGGTTACTGAATCACTTACTTCACAGGGCAAGTATCAATATAATAAATATCCACTGATGGCCCAAACTCCTTTGTTTATATTAATTTCTCAAATTAATGACACTCTCACCTAGGGTTTAAAAATCTTGCAGCCTTATGAAAAAATATTCATTGATGTTATAATGACTGAGTTTGATCTACACATTACATGCAGCACAAAACTCTTAGTTGATAAGACTATCTTTTGATTTCACTTTCTCCATTTACCTCATTCCCTTTTATTAGTGTAAAAAAATGTGAGTTTCCTATATGATGAATATTTCTGAATATCTCTTTCTGAGGAAGAAAAAGAACCCTTACGTTATGAAAGCTCTCCTGTTACACCAAATACGGCGTATGTTCAGATAATGAAGACAGACCTGGCCACTGTCGTCACGGGCTTGACAACCCTCACTGTCCAGAACACAACACCAAACTCAGAACTAAACTCCATGAGCTTAAAGTCTGTGTAGTTTATGTTCAGGATGCCCTTGAGTCCTCACTCAGAATCTATTTATTATTTAAATAGAATTCCAACTATTAAATCTTATGACTCTGATTAGTTCCTGGCTTAAACAAATCAGCCTTAAAATAAAAACATTTTGGGAACAACCAGGTAAATCTGATTATGGACTGGTTTTGGATATTAGGGAATTATGGTCATTTTTATTAGGTTAATAATAGTATTGCGGTTATACAGTTATGACCTTATTTTTTAGAGATGTGTACTTAAGTACTAAGGAGTAAATATCATGATGTCTATAATTATTTTTAAATAGTTCAGAAAAAAATTAATGAAGTAAAGATGGCAAAAGGTTACAACCTAAGTTTCGAGACTATGAATGTTTATTATACTCTTTCCCCTAGTTTCCTGTATGTTTTAAATTTTTCATAATAAAAAAACTTTTCAATGTTTTTAACTGCATGACAAAGATTGCCTGTCTGGTTTCCTACCTCTGCCTCCGCAAGTGAAATCAGGGTGAGGAGCAGCAAGTGGAGCAGGGGGAGGGTGGCTGCGATGAGGCCTGTGGAGAGTTGTAAGGGATGCCTACTGATAGCCTGACAGTGAGGGAACAGACACCAGGAAGATGCTCTAGCACATAAAATTCCAACAAAGCTCTGGGGCCACTGAGGCAGGAGCCGTTCCGGCTATCTAGAGTTACAAACCAATATAATAATTAACAGAGATTGAGATTCTCGTGTTGCTTTTGATTACTGACTGCTTAACTGTGGTATTTTACCTTATATAAAAATAAGCTTGCTGTACACTTGAAACTAATACTGTAAATCAACTGCATTTCAATTTAAAAAAACACAAGTTACCAAAAGGTGACAAGAAAAAAACTTACACGTACATAATATAAAAGCAGAACTCTACAATTAGCGATATACACACGTAAACTTTGCCAATATTCCCAAATGTCTATTTCAAACGACAAAAGTTGATATACATTAAATAAGCACTTCCATGTTCTCATCACATAAATGGTAACAAGGAACGCACAGAGTGTAATCAATGAACCCTTACTGCAAGCTAAACGATTTTCTGCTTTTCCACACAGTACTGCAATGAAAACCATTCCACATACAATTTCTTCCTTCTTTTGGAATATTTACTTGGGACGGAATCCCAGAGCTAAGATTAGTGGGTCAAAGGAACGAACACGTTACCAAGCTGTATTCCGCTTCATACTCTGCCACCACCACAAGCATACACTCATTTCACTGCAACCTTATCTTACACATTGGTTACACTTTTCTCCCCACATTACAAAGACATAATCAGTATCCAAAAACTGCACGTAATTAATGTATACGGTCTGGTGAGTGTGGACATACGTATACATTCATGTTACGATGATCACAATCCAGGTAACAGACTTATCCTTCACCTGCAAGGTTTCCTGGTTAAAGTTTTATTTTGGTAATTCAGCAGCTGTAAAATAGTATCTAACTTGAAAACGCTAAGTAAAACAATTAACAAAAAATGCAGCAATTTTCCTTATGTTCCTTCACCCACAGCATTTACCCTTTGACAACTCTTCACAAGTCAGTTACTCTTCTGGGACTTTGTGTGTCTCCAAATGAAAAGCGTCCACCTCACTAGTACTCAAGGAAGGGAACATTAAAGAAAGAGGGGCCATTTCTGACACTCAAGACTGTCACAATGTCAAGACTTAGAGGTTCCACTTAGTGAGATCACAGGAGACAGGCATTCAAGTATATTTTAACCTAGACATCCAACTTTTACAACTCCTTAACCCAGATCTCTAACTTTTGAGACTACCATAAAGAAACCAAGGCAACAGTAAGAAAGAATGTATGTTTATTACGGGACTATAACAAACTAGAAAACTAGAACCACCTGAATGCCCGTCAATATGGGAATAGCTGAATAAATTATGGCACCTCTATGCCATGGAATATTCAGCAGGAATTGGAGCTGATGTATTATTAACTTAAGATGTAAGATGTCCGTGATCTATTGTTACAGAAGAAAGCAAGAAACTTTGTGATGATCACATAATTCTTTTTTAATTTTTAAAGGGAAAACCCTACCTATGTATGATAAGCATTCGTGCTTATCACTACAGAGGAAGGTGAAGAAGATGCAGCAAACTAATACCATGGTTCCTTCAGATGGGGGAGAAGGGGAAGTGGGTCCCTTCTTCATATTCCTCTATATTATCTGACTTACTATCTGGTTTGTTGGTAACTTTTAAATGTCCACAGATAGTAAAGATTTTTTTAACGGAAGATTGTACTAGATATCTCTCATGGCAATTAACTCCCAAAGTATACAATTCTATGAAGCAAGGTTTACAAAGAGGTCACTGAATCTTTAATGAACAGTTAAATTATGTCCAATATGCACCAGAAGTAGATAAGATGGTTTTGTAAGGTTAACAGCAAAAAGAGCTAATACTTTTTAAAGTTTTGACACAAAGGAGCAAATAGGAAAAAAACTTTTAACTTATGTTAGACACCTCAGCCCCCCAACCCCAGCGTGGATAATTGAGACACTGTATTATCCAAATCACTGAGCTGTACAAAGCTCCCACCAAGAGCGTGTGAGAATGTACACTGAGCCCTCCTCCCACGCATGTCTAGATTCATTCTAGTGAACTGGCAGCAATCTCCTAGAAAAGGATTCCTATTCCATGAGTACCAAAGAGCAGGAATCTTATTAATCAATTTCCTGCCCAAAAGAAAACAGGAAAAAGCACTAAACAGCATTCTAGTCAGTCTCTGCTTTCTAAGGGAAATCTTCTATTGAAGGGGAAAAGAACATTTTAGGAGGCAGAGGCCCAGCTTTTCAATTTATCCAAGCTTAACATTTTAATCAACATGTGTTATGTGCTACAGTTCTTAAAATATGGCTCTTTATTGACTGAAAATACTCACACAAACTCTAAAAGGGCATTATCACTGTTCCCAAGGCAGTGGCAGCAATGCCAGCACTGGTGATTAGGAACAGTGCGCACGTGCGCACCCGCCACAGCGGGAATGCCGCCATCCAAATGAGTCACTAGCACCACCGCGAGGTGGAGTTTTTAAATATTATAATCACTTTTGAAATTAGTATATGAAAAAAACATATCTTAAACACTGCTCAATTAAATAATTCAAAATCTTCTCAGCAGAAAAGAATCCTGCTTTTAAACATACCATGCCTACAATCTTCATCAGCTTGCCCATAGTTTTTCTGCAAAATAAAAGATACAAGATAAAGTTAAGTAGTTCAAGGGCTGCTTAAAACAGACTTTATCAAAAAGCTCAGCTTTGTTCCAAAGTTTAATCATTAATGTTGCAAATTTAATACTCACAGAGCAAAGCTAGCTCGTGTGCCGAGGGTTACACGATACTCTCTAAACAAACATCATGGTATACACTCCCCCAGGCCGTTTGTTCACACCCCTCCCTCTCGCCCTGTCTGACCTCAAGTCACCAGAAATCTCCTCCGCGTCCTCATTCTCAGCTAATGACTTTACTCAGTAAACTGCAGCCCCGAGAAGAGACTTGCCACGGATGGCCACTGCCACGGCTGCCTACTTCCCGGCACACTGTGCCTTCCTCCTGTTACCAGGTGAGCCAGCCCCGTTCCTTCCTGAAGCCCATCCTACCACGTGTGCAGATCTGCTCCAGGGCCTACTCAAGAACAGTGCTCCAGCAAGCTTCTTCTATTTCTCCTACATCATTAATTTTTTGTTTTCTAACAGTTCAGTCCTATAAACAAACATGCTCTTATTTCTCTCATCTGAAAAGATCCTTCTCTTGACTTCACTTCTCCCACCAGCTACCATTCCATTTTTTTGTGCTTCAATGGGGCAAACTCCTCAAGAATTGTCTATATCATGTATTTCAATTCCCTTCCCTCTGACTTCCTCTTAAACTCTCTTTTATCAGGCTTTCACCCAGCACTCCACGGAAGCTGCTCTCACGCAGGTCACCAGTGACTCTGCCAGTGACACCAGTCAGATACACTTACATGTACCCATTTAGACACACTGTCATTTCTCAGTCAATTCTCATGACTCTATTCACAGTAATGGACACGGAACATTCCCTCATTTGGACAGGCTTTCTTTGACTGGTTCCTAGGACATCTTACTCTCTTAGTTTTCCTTAACCTCACGGGCTGCTTTTCAGGATGCTTTGCTTCTCCTCCCAACCTCTTAAACTAGTGCCACAAGACTAAGCCCTCAGCCCTCCCCTTCTCTCTACCTATACTCATTCCCCTGCTGATCTGACCCAGGTGTAAGACTTTATATACCATCTATAGGCCACAGGCTCTCACATTAACATCTTTAGCCCAGACCTCTCTCCCAAACTCCAGACCTGCATATCCAACTGCTTATTCAACATCTCCAGCTGGATATCTAAACGTCATCTCAAGTCAGTATGTCCAAAACGAACTCTTTCCCATCTCCCCACCTACAGCCCTCTCGTCTCAGGGTAAGGACACTGCACGCTTCCACTTGCTCTGACAAAAGAGGGCGAAGTAAGTAAACTGCGACTGCTCTGTATCTCTCACTCCTGCCTTCAGTGCATGAGGACGCCTGCTTCGTCCTATCTTCACATTGTAACCAGAACAAACCACTCCTCCATAAACTACTATAAACTTCTCTATAAACATCTCCACCGCTAGCATTCTGATCTGAGCCGCTTCACCACTGGCCTAGATTATTCTAATAGCTTCCAAACTAGTCTCCCTGCATCTGCTCTTATTCTTTCACAGTCTATTCTCAACACAAAGGTCAAATAACTCCTATTAAAGCAGATCATGCCACCCCTCTGCTCAAAATCCCACAACGGCGCCCCATCTCAAGGAGAGCAGACACCAGCCCTTACAGCGGCCTGAAGGGTCCCACAGGATCTCGCCCTGTTGCGCTCTCCCCCTCGGGCACTGTACTCCAGCACAAGGGCCTCCCAACCGTTCCTCAGATGTGGCAGGCGTGCTTCCTTCCACCTCAGGAATTCCACCCTGACCGTTCCCTCTACCTGTAACGACCTTCTTCCAGATTTCAACATGGCTCGCTTCCTTACATCCTTCACATCGCCTTATCATGAGGCCTATCTTAGCCCAATTTAAAATTGCAACCCTATCCCTAACCCTAGTAACCCTCTATTCTACTTTTTTTCCATGCAGACTGTTACCTTGTAACAATCTAAAGTGTTTACTTATTTATAATGCCTATGGTTTATTGTCCGCCCCCGCTACTAGAAAAAGTACTATGAAGGAGGGATCTTTCTCTTTCTTTTTCACCAAGGTACAGCAAATACCTAGAACAGCGTAAACATTTGTTGAACTGAGTGAATAATATTTGTTGAAATATTTGTTGAATGGAGTGAATAATCCAAAATGCTATACAACAGTAATACTTTCAAGGCTTAAAAACACAGTTACTTGCCATCAGAGATAGTCAGCAATCACTAGCCACCTCACCCATGTCCTCAGCCAGATGTGGCGATCTGTAGAAGCAGTGAGATCAGCAATAGTCCCCACTCACAGGAAACAGCCATTTTACATGGTTCAGCACTGGCTCGTTGACAGTGTTTACTCACCAGCTGCAAAAAGGAGGCAATTCTGTAAAGAAGACTCTCGATTTTGATGCTTTCTATCTCCAGTGGACACGGCCCTGTGAAGTCAGCCATGGAGTACTGGCCAAGAGAAAGGAGGGCCTCTGTGCAGTGCTTGAGGGTCATTTCATAGTCCTGTCTCTTAAGTGATTCACACGCTTGTTCACATGACTTCTCAGCTCTTCTGTCTTCCATGACTCAGGGACAAAAATCCTAAAGACAGGGAGAAAGAACAAGTAAGAAAAGGTTTTAAAAACTTATTAATTATCAATTCTAGCCCCATTCCTAACTCAACTGGCTCAACTATCTATCTGAATAGTTACTCTCAACCAGCCTTTTGATCAAGGTCAGAGCTGAGCAGCAACTATTGATGCTACAAATTCTATACTTCTCTTCTATTTTATGAAGTCTTTACTAAAATCCAAGCAAAATATCAGCCGTAAGTCAGGATCATGCCAACAATACATCAAATTTATAAATGAAACATGATGCTGAATATTACAAAGTGTAATAAGCCATGAAGGCGTCTCATTTTTTTTTAAACCAGAAGGTGCAAAAATGTTTCCTATCCCACCCTCCTATTTTCGGTCTTATAATTCTGTAACTGAGACTGCAGAGAATCAAAGTCCATACCGTGTAGGATTTTTCCCACCAGTATAAAAAACTGCCTCAAGGGCAAGTTCGAACTGGCTATTAATTCAGTTCAGCAAACATTTCCTGAGGCCAGGCCCTGTGCTAGCAGCACTAAACTCAAAGAGGAAGCATGTCATCACTGCTTTCAAGAAACTCAGATTCTAGCAAGACAAGCAAAGCACAAGTGAAAAATAACAAGAAATACCTTCCATCTGCCGAAAAGCATGAGCTGGCCTCAAAAGAAGAACACAAGTTCGTTGTGCAGAGATGACAGGGAGAGCATAGGGGAGTTTTTCAGAGAGAATGCACAAGAAATCACCAAGACAAGAGAAAGCACATGATAAACTCCAGGTGTGTCAGAGAAGGAGGGAAAGGAGCTAAGAATGCCCTCCAATGCCGCAAGAAGTGAGGGCTTCACTTCATAGCAATGGAGCATGACGGGAGGTGTTTAAATAAAGAAGGAACCTATCGGTCAGTCCAGTGGTTGGGGCTCCGCGCTTCCAGGGCAGAAAGGGGTGGGGGGAGGGTTTGATCCCTGGTCGGGGAACTAAGATCCCGCAGGCAGCATGGTACAGTCAAAAAAAAAAAAAAAAAAAGAGGGAACTTATCATACAGAAGTCCTATGAACAACTGGTGAGAAGCAGGCATTGCCATTAATAACAGACCACTAAGCAGTCCAAGAAATAGAGATTGAGAATTCAAGCGCAGCCCCTACAGAGGCAACCCGCACTGTGAGCTGCAAAGGCGGGTAAAAGGGGCGCCGCCCAGCTCCTTCCAGGGAACCACCCTCGGCACCTCAGCATCAAGCCACCATAGCTTTGAACTGTCACTGAGCTCCTGTGCTTTAGCTCAATTGATTTTGTGCCTCCCTTAGCAAGACGTGTCCTATGGTCACTGCTTCTTCGCTTTACACCATTTCGGCTTATTTAAGGTTCCATGGGAACGCTCTGCTTTCAGACATCGGGGGAAACCCGTACTCATTGTCCTCCCGCCTCTCTCTGGCCTACACATCCACTCTCAGCCTGGCCTTTCCAGCTCTGAAAAGGCAACCTGGCTCCGCCCTCTGCCGCCTATATACTGCAGTGAAGATGAGGGGAGAAGCTGCCAGGCAGACAAAAGGCAGCAGCAGTGAGTGAGGCCTGATGACAGACATCGGGAGAGGTCCAGGCCCCTTCAACTTTTGAGATGTTTGGTATAACAAAAAATGTAGAAACACCTAAGGGATGGGATGAGAAAGAGCTCAAAATGGACTTCAGTATTTGTTAGCATTTGTTAAATATGGGTGGTACACACATGGAGTACAATGTAATATTCTCCACTTTTCTCAGTACGAAATTTTTAATTAAAAATATACCAAAACACGGTTTTTTTAAATTACAGGATATTTAAAATGTTTATACATTTGACAAGTTAACACAACACAAAAAATGAAATCTAATTGTTATTCACAAGGTAATCCAACAAATATTTAGAGTATTGTATCCTCAGGCATTACGTGGCCTCCCTTTAAACTTCCTCAGCTCTCCCTCAGTGGGCTATGATTCCCAGTTTACTTTAAGGGAACTTAAATATTTAAGTTATAGTTGGTGTTTATGTCCCTTATACAAACATGCATTAATTTGGGGAAATCAATTATCAAACAAATATCAAAAGTAATCATTTCTACACTACTAACGTGACTTTGCCCATTAGAGATCAGAATGGCCTTACAAGATCATCAGTAACTTATTCTATAGGCCAGAGTTGATGCTATTGACATTGTGGGCTGAACAATTCTTTGTTGCAGAAGGCTGTCCTGTGTTTCATAAGATGTTTCAGCAGCATCCCGGCCTCTGACCACTGGATGCCAGGAGCACATCTCCTGACTTATGACAACTAAAGATGTCTGTCTGCAGACATCAGCAAATGTCCCCTGGGGGGCAAAATCATTCCTGGTTGAGACCTACTGATATAAACAAGCATATAGCGTTTGCCTGCCAGATAACAGCAACAGAAGATGGATAAATCCATGGATTCCAAAGGACCTAGAATTAGCAAATCTTCTCTATAAAACTCCTAGCCCACATCTAGAAAATATTACAAAAAGAAGTAAAATGAAAAGAAAAACTAACAACACATGAGCTAAACTCTTTACTAGGGAGAGAACACAGCACAGGGATCCAAAGCACAGACCTGGAGCCAGAGGACTTACATTCAGAACTCACCAGCTGTCACTCACCAGCTGTGTCACTCACCAGCTGGGTGACCTGGAGCAAATGACTTATAGCCTCAAGCGCCTCAACTTGCTCACCTCTAAAATGGCAAGAAGACAACTAATACCTGCCTCCTATGGTTATTTATTTTCACTTAAGAAGTAAATGAAATAATACGTGTAAAGTGCTTAAAAGAATGCCTGGCATACAGCGAGTGCTCAGTAAGTGTTAGCTATTGTTATTTCACTAAAATTCCATATTTTCAATTTATATAAAGTGGAAATCAGTTTACAGATTTCAACATACAACACTGTATTTGTACAAAATAAAATATCATGATATGTAACTACTTTACTTGACAGAGGAATTATTTTCACCCATTTTCTTCATCTCGATAAAATAATAATGGTTATGATTATGCGATCATAATAATGATTATGCTCTCCAATAGCCATTGGAGAAACAAGCGTACTTGTACGTCGCTGACAAAGACAAGCTAACCCCTAAAACTGGCTCTGAAGGGGAGATCACAAAGCCTACCGTCAACATTAATCACCAAACATATTAGCCAGGGAAATTTCAATAAAAGTAACACAGAAGTAGAGATTAGGGACAGAATTACTAACTCCGGGAGCTATGGGGGGAAGTGACTTAATTTCAAGAGTTAATGTCTCTGATATGTAGGCTCAGGTGCCCACCTCAGCACTGGATATGAAGATGCCTACCACAATTACGTTTGTTAATTAATCAGGTCGCAACAGTTCACTTCTAACTGCGGTCTCCCTGAACCTCACTGCGGATACTTCTGTAGTGTAGCTCTCCATACAAGGCAGGTCTCTGGTAACTGTCTTCCCTGCTTCTTCAGAAAACAGCACGACTTGGCTACACATACTCCTGAAGTTCAAGAGCCTTCTTGAAAAACATAAAATATAAACTGCCAGCCGAAGTCAAATTGAGACAATGTCTCAAGACACGCTAAAATGGACTACAAAAAACACAAGAGATCTGGGCTTCCCTGGTGGCGCAGTGGTTGAGAGTCCGCCTGCCGATGCAGGGGACACGGGTTGGTGCCCCACTCCAGGAAGATCCCACATGCCACGGAGAGGCTGGGCCCGTGAGCCATGACCACTGAGCCTGCGCGTCCGGAGCCTTGCTCCGCAACGGGAGAGGCCACAACAATGAGAGGCCCGCGTACCGCAAAAAAAAAAAAAAAAAAAAAACAACACAGAGATTTAGAAACTACCTCTATACGAGGCCAGCTCCCAGACACACCTCCCCACGTAGCCGACACTCTTGGCCAGGATACACGGATACACGCATGTCTACAGCACGCGACCCTGCCACGTGGCAGACAGACACTGACCAAGCTGGGTCTTGTACAGCCTCTGCCACAGGGAGACAAAGGCCCGGAGAAGGGCGCTGAGTCGCTTGAACCCACCAGTATGGGAAGAAGCACCACGTCCACCCACTGCGAGGGCCACCCCTATTTTGCCTCGACTCTTTCTCTTCCTGTTAAAAATTATCCAACTTTCACCAAAAGAGTAAACAACACTAACTTTCTGCAAACTCCTGCCCCTGTGGGGAACGGCATTCCTGGAGGATGTAACTTCACAGACAAAAAAGGTGGAATCAGTAACCAAGATTCTAATTTAAATCCATTAACCCCTGTGATCTGTTGCCGATCTACAAAAAGAGCCTAATAGCACATTACTCGTTTGATCAGCCAGCGTCCATCCCTTTTTCTGGTAATAAAAGCCCACAAATTCCCTCAGAGTAGGCACCTCTCCCCGACTCTCGGTCAGCGTGGCTCTGGTGGGGTCGACTCCGCCGAAGAGCCACGGGTGCCATATGACCAGAACTGGCTAATCCCAGTCTCCCAGCCTCAAACAGGGATTGGCTCCAGGTCAGACATGTGACCCCATAAGAGCCAATGAGACACCACGAGACTTTTGCTGAGGCTTCTGGGAAAGAGGCGCTCCTTCCGGCTGAATCTAAACGCTGACAGGCTACAGGGGGTAAATATGCTACAGCCATTTTTCTAACATAAAGTTCCTACAACTGAAGTCCATACAGGAAAAGGCAGAGTTGACTCGTGGGGAGAAACTGAGTCCTGATGACTTTACTTGAGCCCTGAATCCAGCTAGCTGTGCCTGACTTTGCAGTTAGGTGAGCCTAACTCAAATTTCTTTCCAGCTTAAGCTAATTTAGGTTGATATTTCAGGCAGCGAATTGATATATATGTGTGTATCTGATTAGTACCTCACAGGATGTGAAAAATGGAATGAACTGATAGTTGTCTTGTAAAACAGTGTATATACACATGATTATTAAAAACACTGGTCACAGGTATTGATTAATAATAAGTGTAAAGAAAAAAGTGGGCATGGGAGAGAAATGACTTAGTGTGATATGTGGTTATTCTGACTCTTTAAAATATTCCAAAACATTTGTTTTAACAATTTTATCATAAAGCTATTTCAGCAATAATAATAAAAATAATAACAAGAGCCATTTGCTGAATGCTTACTGTGGGCCAGAGGCTGCTGAAATGACTATATTATGTAATCTACTTGATCCCTCATAATGACCTTACAAGGTGGATGTTATTATTATCATTCCCACTAACAGATAAGGAAACGGAAGCACAGAGAAGTTAAGTTACTCACCCACAGTTACACTGTAAATAAAAGGCAGGATTCAAATGCAGACATTCTGATGCAGCTCGTGCTTTTAGCCATGACACTGAATCTGAACCTACACTCAAAGTTCTAATGCTGTTCCAGTGAAGGAGAAACTCAAACTCAGGCACTCCCCAAAGCATCAAATGTGAATGTAATATACCATTATTTTAACCCTGGAAGAGTCTTAAGGACTAATTCCTACATAGTTCTGCATTATGAAAGTATACATATTTAACCACATTAGTGATTATCATTTTTTTTTAAAGTGTGAAAACCCTCACAAACCTAAACCAATTGCATCCTTTGGTTAAACAAAAGTCCTATATGTTCCCAAGACTAAGGAGTATATTAATTAGCACTCCCTTTCCAGAAAATAACATTTGCACCTTCCACAAAGTCAACTTTATGAGAACATTCCCATCACTAAGTTACTTTTCACCACTTTTATATAACAGAAACTTATTTTAAAATCTACCCATCTTAGTATAATATAAAAAAGAAAAAAAATTTATGAATTGGACTTTCTCAAAATTAAAACTTTTTGCTCTTTGAAAGACACTATTATGTTAGAAGGATGGGAAGCCAAGCTAAAGACTGAGAGAAAACCAACTGCAAATCACATACCTGAAAAAGGATTTGTATCCAAATATATAAAGAATTCTCAAAACTCAACAGTAAGAAAACAACCCAATTAGGGGCTTCCCTGGCGGCGCAGTGGTTGAGAGTCCGCCTGCCGATGCAGGGGACACGGGGTTCGTGCCCTGGTCCGGGAGGATCCCACATTGCCGCAGAGCAGCTGGGCCCGTGAGCCATGGCCGCTGAGCCTGCGCGTCCGGAGCCTGTGCTCCGCAGCGGGAGAGGCCACAGCAGTGAGAGGCCCGCGCACCACAAAAAAAAAAAAAAAAAAAAAAAAAAAAAACCAATTAAAAGCTTGGCAAATAAGCACATGAAAAGATGTCCGATGGCATTAGTCATCAGAGAAATGCAAATTAAAACCATGATATTACTATATACCTATTAGAATGGCTAAATTAAAATCACTGATAATATCAGTGATGTGGAATAGGTGGAATTCTCATACACTGATAGTGGGAGAATATAAAATAGTACAGACACTCTGGAAAAAGTGTCTTCTTATAAAGTTAAAAATATACTCACTATATCACCCAGCAATCCCCTCTCCCCAGAGACAGCTACCCTAGAGATAGAGAAATGAAAACTATGTTCGCACAAAAGTCTGTACACAAATGTTTACAGCAGCTCTATTCGTAACTGTTAAAAACTGGAAACAACCCAAATGTCCTTTAATGAGTGACAATGAAAAACTACTCAGTAATAAAAAGGAATAAACTTTCAATACATGCAATAACTTAGATGAATCTCAAAGACAGAGTAAAAGAACCAGTCTCAAAAGCTTACATGTATGATTTCATTTATATGACATTCTCCAAAAGACAAAACTATAGGGATGGAGAAAAGGTCAGTGGTTGCAGAGGTTATAGGATGGCGACAGTTAACTATAAAAGGATAGCATTAGGGAATTCTGGGGGGTGATAATATTATTCTGTATTCTGATTGTAGTGATGGTTGCACAAACTACACATATTAAATTAACAGAATAAAAGAAAAAAGTTAATTTTACTGTATGATAATTTTAAGAATAAAATTTTAAAATTTTTAAAATATGAATCTCAATGTCAAAATGGACACGGTTTTTAAAAACTGGAAAGAAATAAAGAAGGATAAGTTTGTTAATAAAAGGAAAATGTATACATTTCCCTTTCTGCAAACGTAGGTTTTCGAGGCAAGAGTAGAGCCTCAGAAAGAATGTCTGCAAACAGAACAATCACTAGTTCACTAGGTACAAAATGTACGATTACTTTTGAAGAATCCCATCACAGCTAGATAATTGGTCCAGGACCAAAAGTAAATACTGGAAGAAAAATGAAATCAACAGTGCACCACAGAGGTGGTCGGCAGACTGGCCTGGACTCAGACGTGTTCAGTAAGAGACGGTAAGAAGGGTGGCGATCTGTAAGCATCAATCTCGTCCCACCGTGGACTTCCTTCTGCGACAGTATAAGGATAACCACCAGATCATCTTGAAATCAAGTCATGAAATGTACTTTTATATTTTTAAAAATCAATTATTGTCCTTAAATTAACTTTTCTTATTAATTTAGTCATGGTCCTCTTTTACTTCTAAAGAATTAAATCTTATTTGATTAGAGACAGACTTCAAAAAATAAAAATAAACTGTGATCAAATAGCAGGAACAAACAGTAGTAACTAAAATTTCTTTAATCTAAACTGAAGATGATTTCTGTATCTCTGGTCTTTTACATTTGTCTCCATTAGGGAAAAAAAAATTATCTACCTCATAATTAACTTGGCTGGAATGAATGAGACTGCATCTGTAAAGCTTTCAGAAGACCTGTGAGCTGTGCTAAACATCACCACTACCCACCTGAGCAGAAATTACTATCCATAAGTTTCTTTATATAACGAACGAAACAAAAATGTAAACAAAAGAAGAACTACTAGAAAAAAAATTAGAGACTCCTTTTTTTGAGTCAGTAATTTGCCTCATACATTATTATTTTCCCTGTGGAAACCCAATTATTATCCTGAAAACAAGACCATTTTAAAAAGTAAATGCATTGTGACAAAAGAAAGAAAAGGCAGATTGATACATTATTAAAATAACTCACATGCCATACCCTGAGGAGTAAGGAAGCCAGGGCAGAGCAGGCCCCCTTCTCCTCAATGGACCGCGCGGCTGTGGGAAGACGCTGCAGCTAGCAGAAGCGAGTCACACCTCCTCAGGGAGGAAGCAAGTCACAGACCACCCTAGAGAGGGCGCCCATAAACCGACGGCCACGCTCATTACCCAAGGTCCAGGCCACCCACAGGCTGACTGCAACCCAACTTCCCACCGTTCCCACACAGGCCCCAGGGACCTCAGGCCTCTGAGGCTCTGCCAATGCCCTTCCCTCCACCCAGACATCCTTTCCCTCCTCTCTCCGGACCTGAATCCTGCCCAGCTCTAAATGAACACTTCAAGGCCTATTTCCCTAAGAATGCCTCTCTCAAAACCAAAATTACTTCCTATAGAATGATCTGCCTCTTACTCATCCATTACCTTGGATTAAATACATCATGTAAGATGCCTTATCTGACCAACACAACTATTTTATAAATAGGAGCCATGTTTTATATCATCTATATCCCCATGACAACCATTCAGCTCACTAAAACCATTCAATAAATACTCTAATTGAATTTCCGAAAGAGTTGACCTAAAATAACCTAAATGCCAAGCATTCCAAGATCTGTCCTGAACCAAATTCACTTCTCATTCGAATGCCAATGTCATAGACAGGGATGTTGTATTGTCTTTAAATGTACTTGCCTTTATCCAAAACTAGAATCTGTGATGAATCTATGGGACACACATGTAAAATATTCTGCAAAGTAAAAAAGATTTATTTATTGTACTGTGCTTAATATTCAGCCAGACTTGCATTTTTCTCTAAAACTTATAAAATTACTGAGTATGCAAGAAGCATTAGAAGAGAGACTAAGTCTATTGAGAAGAAAACTCGAAGAGAAGGTCATCAATCATTTTCTACTTTGAATAATCTCTTTCATAAAGAGGTAAATTCTCCTAAATTCCAGAATGAATGGAATTCAATACAGCAAAGTAAAATGCTTTAAATACATAAAATAAATATCTTGATGGACCTTCCACCATCTGTTTTAGTAACTTAAATTATAAAAAAAAAAACCCTAAATTTAAGAAAATTTATATCAAGAGCTAAAATTGAGACTTTTTTTTCCCATCTATTACTTTGATTTTCCTGACCCATTTTTGAGAACTGTCAGCATTCTGGATCAATAATTCCAAATTATTTC
Source organism: Kogia breviceps (assembly GCF_026419965.1). Lineage (NCBI taxonomy): Eukaryota > Metazoa > Chordata > Mammalia > Artiodactyla > Physeteridae > Kogia > Kogia breviceps. Next base: position 57,781,511 of record NC_081328.1, read on the forward strand.
TTGAAGAGAGTCAGATTCCTCCCAAGTCATTTAACATGCTTACTAATCAATAAAGATATGAAAAAACAAAAAACCCATATTTATGAAGCAAGCAAATTATATTAAAAGACTGAGAAAAGGTTGCTGCTTGCCAAGAAAATTTTATTATTATAAAACATTTTCTGGGCTTCCCCGGTGGCGCAGTGGTTGAGAGTCCGCCTGCCGATGCAGGGGACACGGGTTCGTGCCCCGGTCTGGGAAGATCCCACGTGCCGCGGAGCGGCTGGGCCCGTGAGCCATGGCCACTGAGCCTGCGCGTCCGGAGCCTGTGCTCCACAATGGGAGAGGCCACAACAGTGAGAGGCCCGCGTACCACAAAAAAAAAAAAAAAAAAAACATTTTCTGTCATTTGTATTTCTTCATTTTCCCTTCCAGATTATCTGTGTAGCCTTGTAAACACATCATAATCCAAAGCAGTTGAGCTTTATAAATAAAATGTAAATCAACGCAAGAAAGCCAACTGCATAATTAAAACAAAAGCGTACCACGACCACCATCATCCCAAGCAGATTACAAAATAGCAAGCAGATTATAAAATAATAGTCTATAAGCCTGCTTTTGTAAATATATATCAATATGCGTTGAATATCTTATATGAAAAGCCAAGACATGGAGATGAAACAAAATATTAAAAGTAAATATCTCCTTCCCCCAAACCCTAACTCCATTCTAATCATGAGGAGAACATCACACAAACCTAAATTGAGGGACAGTCTATGAAATACCTGAACCGGGACTCTTCAAAATTGTCATTAAAAAAAGGAAAGTCTGGGACTTCCCTGGTGGTGCAGTGGTTAAGAATCCACCTGCCAATGCAGGGGACACGGGTTCCAGCCCTGGTCTGGGAAGATCCCACATGCCGCAGAGCAACTAAGCCCGTACGCCACAACTACTGAGCCTGCGCTCTAGAGCCCGCGAGCCACAACTACCGAGGCCACACACCACAACTACTGAAGCCCGCGCACTTTAGGGCCTGTGTGCCGCAACTACTGAGCCCAGGTGCTGCAATTACTGAAGCCCACGCACCTAGAGCCCGTGCTCCACAACAAGAGAAGCCACCACAATGAGAAGTCTGTGCACCACAATGAAGAGTAGCCCCCACTCGCCACAACTAGAGAAAGCCCGCGCGCAGCAACGAAGACCCAACGCAGCCAAAAATAAATAAATTAAATAAATTAATTTAAAAAAAAAAGAAACAAGAGACAAAAACAAACTATAGAAATAAAATACATTTTGGGGAGAAAGAGGAAAAATTATACATGGACTTGATATCTGATAGTATAACTGTTGGTATTACGGAATTATCTTCTTAGGTGTGATAACGGTATTGTGTTTGCGAAGAAACAGGCCCTCATTCTTGGGAGACACACGATGAAGTATGAATGAAATGCCATGTAAGATGTCTGCCACTCACTTTCAGCTGGCTCAGGAAAAAAAAAATTCTATTTGACAGAGAAAGAGAGACAAGGCAAATTATGACATAACACTAACAACTGGGTATTGATTATACTATTCTTACAACTTTGCTATAGGCGTAAAGATTTTCATAATATAAATTAAACTAAGTTTTCTTTAACTTAAAAAAGATTCAAAACCCAAACTGATCCAGAAGTTATAATCTTCTTGTAAATATATATTTTATTTTATGCTGCTTAATTCATCTCCTCCAAATTAAAAAAAAAAAAGATTGAAAAGGGGTGACTTATTTTACATAGTAAGGAATTATAGCTAACATCCAGGAGTAATATTTAGGTTTCCTTCAAATTGATATTGAATACAGTCTTTTTAATAATCTGAGCAGTTTATACTGATCTTGGGCTCATTAATTGCTAACTTACCTAGTTTTTTAAAATAAATGTTTATTCGAATACAATTACCTTATCCCTTAAAGAAGCCAGAAAGAAGATTAAATAACCCAGAAGACACAGTTGCAAACTGTAAAGAAGTATAAGAAATAGAGTCACTGGCAGAAGAGAAGAGCAGATCTCTTGCAAAGCTGCATTCCATATACCCTGCCTGGGTCACACATAGTTCATCTTGAGCCGAAGATCCAGTATAGACCCATCTGCCCAAAATGCCTTTCTCCAACTAAGAAAGAAGTGAAAATGCTAAGACATACGAGAACATTCGTTGCTGTCTACAGCTAATTGAATTAGAAATCTTTAATACCATTTCTAGTCCTGAAATTCTGTTATTCTACATAAAACACCTTTAAAAACAAGTATATATTATCATTTCATACCCAAGAGGATGGCTGCTATAAAAAAAATAGAAAATAATTGTTGGCGAGGGTGTAGAGAAATTGGAACGCTTTTACATTTCTGGTGGACATAAAATGGTGCTACTGCTATGGAATACAATATGGGGATTCCTCAAAAAATTAAATACAGAATTACCATATGATCTAACAATTCCACTTCTGGGTATTTCCCAAAAGAACTGAAAGTAAGGACCTGAACAGATATGTATACACCCAAGTTCACAGCAACATTATTCACAACAGCCAAAAGGTGGAAGCAACCCAAGTGTCTATCGAAAAATGGACAGATTAAAAGAAATGTGGTATTTACATACAATGGCATATTACTTAGCCTTAAAAAGGAAGAAAATGCTGCCACATGCTACAATATGGATGAACCTTGAAGACATGCTAAGTGAAATAAGCCAGTCACAAAAAGACAAATACTGTATCAGTGCACTTATATGAGGTACCTATGGTATGAATGGACCCTATTCAAATTCTTAGAAACAGAAAGTAGAATGATGTTCGCCAGGTGCTTGAGGGAGAGGGGAATGGAGGGTTAGTGTTTAATGAGTACAGAACTTCCATTTGGGAAGATTCCCAAGTTCGCAAAGATTCTCCAGACAAAGTTCTGGAGGTAGATGGTGGTGATGGTTGTGTAACAGTGTGAATGCACTTAATGACACTGAATTGTATGCTAAAATGATTAAAATGGTAAATTTTATGTCATGTATATTTTAACAATATTCAAAAAAACACCCACAAGTATGCAAGCCATAATACCCTCCTAACCCTCCTTAAAAGGAGTGAGGCCCACGTCCTAATCCTGATGCAAACTGAAGGAATACTCACGGCCCATTTCCTGATCTTCCCTGCCCACGAAGGAGAACCAAGAGCTGGCAGGGCAGAGCCAGAGCCCGAGGCAGGAGATTGGTCCTATGTTAGTCCCACTGAATAAACTTAGAAAGGCCCAAACAGAGGGTAAGGCCCAAGGTGACTGACAGAGGCAGGCTAGGGAAGAGAAGGCAAAGGCAGAAGGAAGGAAATCCTGGAGAACACGGGCGGCTGATGGGACTGGGAAGGGACACCAGAGCCAAGAGGAAAAGCAGGATCCGAGAACAGGGGAAGTCGGAGAAGGGAACTGCCCCGAGGTGAGGAAGGAGCGCAGCAGGAGAAAATGAAGAAGAGTCGTAAACAAGGAGACTCGTTCAAGAAGAGGCTCTTCCCAAGCACCGGCAGGAAAACGGCTTCCGTCCACCGAGGTGGCCGTTTGTATCTAAAGAAACCGAGAAAGCTGGTGAAGCCTATAAAAAGTTAGGAAGAAAAATACTTTTCTAGGTAAGAATATTAATATACCTCCATCCACAGAGAGTTAACTATGTACTGCCATCTTTTTCATTTGTTTTTGTCTTTTTTCCTCCCACAAGAAGAGAACACTTACTTGTTTCGGAATAATTTCAATCAGGGCTTACCTTTTTTATTTGTATCAAACACGAGTGCCATGAATGAGCTAAAGCGTTCTAATGGCACAGGGGTAAGAGTGCAGGCTTGAAGCCAGCTCTGCCTGAATCTGAATCCTGCCATTGTGACCTGAGGCAATCTGCTTAAACATTTGCTTTGATTTCCAAATCTGCAAAATGGGAATAATAACAAGGCTACACTTCAAGGCATTGCTGCAAGAATTAAATAGGGTAAAATATGAAAGCACTTCGAACAGTGTCTGGCCCACACTAATCTCTATTAAGGTACTAGCTTCCTATTATACTCCAGACCTAGAACATGAGCTCCAGGAGAGCTGAGATTTTTGTCTGTTTTGTTCCCCGTTGAAGCCTCAGGTACCTCACATAATTCTTTGTTGAATAATAAAAATGTATTGAATGCCAGCAACACAGAAGCCCAAAGGAATAGCACCACCTTTCTGTTATTACCAACAACTAAAATCTGCATAACACTTCAGGCTCACAGCTCAGAGGGTTTTCTACACCTTATCTCAGGTGATTGTGTGACACGGCCATTATTACCTCCGTCTCACAGACAAACGAAGGCTCAGAAGACGTTAAGTGATTTGCCCAGGAATTGTGGCAATTAATACTACTTCTGTTCACTCTAGACCCGCAACCAGAAAGCTCAGAACATCCCCTACTGAACTGTTCAACTCTCCTCAAGTACAGATACCCGGAGTTCAAGCTCACCAAAACACTTGATCCGATTTGCTTCAGTGTAATGATGGAGAGGGAGGAAACCGGTGAAACAACATTAGTAGCTATTAAAGTTGAACAACGGGTACAGTGGGATTGACTATACCCTTTCCACTTCTATACATCTGAGATTCTCCATAATACAAAAAACGTAATTAAACAATAAACTCTTCACTCGCAACATAAGCTCTGCCACTCGCAGCTTCCTCTTGAGCGCACCTGGGTGCGAGGAAAAGGAGGAAAGCGCCCCAGCGGAGAAGCGCCCCAGCCCGAGGCGGTGAAGAGAGCGCTGGACTGGGAACGGGGCCGCTTCCGGCTCTGCTCTGCGGTGTCCAGCTGCGAGGCTGCACTGGTCCCTCTAACTCCTCTGGGCCCTGAACTTGCTCATCTGTCCCTTCAGCGTGAAGATTCTGATTTCACCTTTCTACTAAGTCCTTCAACTCAGCACACAACGCCACACTCGTCTGTTCTCTACCCTACCCCCCACGGCCTGTCCCTCCTGCTGACTTCGGCGTCCCTGCTGCCCCGTTCTGTCGGCCGTCCTACCACAAAACCCTCGGCATCATCTCCGCCTTGAGACCTAGAACTGACCGCGCCCCGCCCCTCCGGCCCCACCGGTCACCAGCCCTCTCTGCTCAGCCGCCCGCCCGAACCTCTCCGGACTGCACCGCCTCCTCTCACTCCCACGCGCACCACCTCGGGCGCTCCTCACCCCGCCCCTGGAGTAGTGCCGTGAGCCCCCCTGAAACCCTGTCTCTAGCTCCTCCTCCCTGACAAGCCGTCATATTCATTCTCCAACACCCAGTCATGGCCTCTCCACCGCGTCTCTGTCCACTGTGTTCCTTCGTGTAACCCGGGGTCCGGGTAATGCGGATGCTCAGTTTCCGGACGCCCACCTCATTTCCAACGGCACCCCGCAGCCTTTGCTCAAGCGACCCTCCCCTCCAGAATGCCCTCTTCTTGCCGTGGCGCCTGGGGTTCACAGTGGTGCAACTTAAATGCCGCCTCCTCAGCTGAGGTGTTCCCTTCTATCCCCAAGGGGGCAGTATCAGCCCCTACACTGAACCCCTCTTACAGAACCCTTCAAATTCCTATTCTTTTTTTGGTGCCCCTACTCTCTCTACTAGATGATTCATTCCTCGTCAGAGGAAATGATGTTTTATTCATCTTTGTATCCCTCAGAACAGAGCTTCTCAAAGACTGTGCCACGGCACTGTGGCGTGCAGTGAATGAGCCGAAGATGTTCTCATCAGTGATCCCCTCAGCCCTCCACAAAGCGACCTCAGCAGCCAAAGTCCCAAAGAGTCAAGCCTCAAGCAGCCTCAAGCCGCCTCCTCCTCCAGCCAAGTCCACGCCACGATGGCTTGAGAAGCACCGAGAGGGCGCAACACGCGGCGCGCAACGGATGCGCACTCGACCTTTGCTGAACTGGGCCTCGGAATAACTCACCTGCTCCCCTTCGGCCACTGTTCTCAAGGAAATTTACCATCTAGACCAGACTTTCTCCGAACGTTCTCACTGAACGTGGTCTGATCATCTTTTTAATAATCACCTGTTTATTAGCTGGTTAAAGCCCACATCGATAGTTTACTGATTAAAAGAGCAAAGGATATGAACAAACAATTCACCGCGAAGAGACTCAGAGAAAAATTCAACATTATAGAACAAAGAAGTACAAATGCCACTTTACACTATTAAATAAGCAAAAACTTTTAAGGAAAAAATGTATTTATATCCAGTTATGGTGAAACAGGTACATCTGTATATCTGTTAGTAGCACAAACTGGTATAACATTCTTGAAAAACAGTATGGCGATATATATCAAAAGCCATAAAAACATTCATACCATTTAACACAATAATGCATTCAAAAATTTACCCTAGAGATATAATTAGCCGGAAAAAAAATACAATAATATCTAACGTAGATTAAAGTATTAACTGAAAACCAGACAGCAACATAAATATCTAACATAAAAAGATTTAAGTAGGGCTTCCCTGGTGGCGCAGTGGTTGAGAGTCCGCCTGCCGACGCAGGGGACGCGGGTTCGTGCCCCAGTCCGGGAAGATCCCACGTGCCGCAGCGCAGCTGGGCCCGTGAGCCGTGGCCGCTGAGCCTGCGCGTCCGGAGCCTGTGCTCCGCAACGGGAGAGGCCACAGCGGTGAGAGGCCCGCGTACCGCAAAAAAAAAAAAAAAAAAAAAAAAAAGATTTAAGTAAATTATTGACGGCATGACTTGATGAAATATTTTGCAGCCTCTCAAAGTGTAATCATGTCAATTAAAATTGTGACAACTATAACATGGAAATGTTTCATAATCTAATAGGAAAAATTCAAATTATATGCATCATAATTTCAAGTGAGTACAATAATATATATAGATAGATAGATAGATATCTATATATATATATATTTTTTAACAGAATGCCAAAAAGAAAATCAACTGTTTTAGGGGTAGTAACCCAAATTTTTGACAACTTACTTAATAACAATTCTTAAATTATTTTATAATTTAAGAGAGAAAGTTCTACCATACTGAGGAAACTAGGGGTCCCAGGATGCAAACTTGATATAGTCTCAGGAAGAGGTCCACACCTCTCTTTTACTGCCCGCTCTGGCCTTAACAGAGGACTCTCATGCACGTCTCACCACAATGACCTATGACAACGCAGACCCCAGCTTTCCAAGGACCAAGAAACCAGCTCAGCTGGCCCTCTGATCACCCCCATGAACCTGTGGGGGGTGGATCGTGCAAACGACCCTAACTCAAGCCACAAAGAACCCCCACAGTAATGTTTTACTTTGACAATCAACAGGTAGTCAAGCCTAAGTTGAATTATAAACCCTAAAAGTGTATAGAGCACATTGTCTCATTAAAGCCTCTGGGGCTAGTATGAGAAATAGATCAAAAAATAATTTTAGGGCTTCCCAGGTGGCGCAGTGGTTGAGAATCCGCCTGCCGATGCAGGGGACACAGGTTCGTGCCCCGGTCCGGGAAGATCCCACATGCCGTGGAGCAGCTGGGCCCGTGAGCCATGGCCGTTGAGCCTGTGCTCCACAACGGAAGAGGCCACAACAGGGAGAGGCCCGCGTACCACAAAAAAAATAATAATAATTTAAAATAATAATAATAATAATAATAATTTTAGCACTGATGCCACACAAGGACAATATTAAAACAGTCTTCTCACTGTTCTTCTGTAGTATTACCATTTTCTTAGTTTAATACTGAGTGGCCAAGATACTATAATGGACTAAGAAGATTAATTACTGTGAAATAATAAATACTCAAGACTAAAATGTCATTCTTAGGGCATTTCAGCAAAAAACAAATAATTTGAAGGACTAATACAACCATTAGGAAAAAAGTTTAACCTTTTGTTTCCATTGATATGTTCTTGGTATCTAGATCCTCAAAAATGCAGATATATACAGTCATTCATGACAATGCACACATAGCAAATAACAGGGAAAAGCAAACAATTTAATACTTAACCCGTTCATCAGAGCACTGGGTGATCAACACTCAAGAATGTTGACACAAAAACTGAAGGACCTCTGAAGATCCAATCAGATGCAGATAGGTTGAATCCCTGTGCAGTTACTCATTCAAAACAGAAGTGGAAGATTAACCCACCCTCACTTCTCTTCAAACAAACTGACGGAGCATCAGGCAGTCTGTCTGGAGTACGTTCGCCATCACCCAGTCTGCTCCAGAAGTAGCCGATGCAGTCAGGTCACCACGGCCGCGCCAGTGCCCTACTTCCTCCGCCTGGTCCCACCTCATCTTGCTGACCAGACACCCCCCTCTAGATTAAGTCTCTTTTGTCTTTTCCTCAGGCATTACCAAGTCATTGCTTTGTAAATAAGCCTCTACCAGACCTTACTCACCTGCAGTTCACTGCACTGGGTATCACCCAAATAGCCCATCAGAGCTCTTTATAATTTCTGAAAGAGAGAGAAGGAACCTTTTAATACATACTAGAAAACACCACTGCCAATGTATCAGTTCTGAAGCATTTGTATCCAGTGGTCACAGCATATGGTCGTTTGGTCCATAGTACTTCAATAAAATGTAGCATAACCAGCCAGGACCAAGAGTCCTGAGATAAGGGTCCAGAGATAAAAGTTTGGTTTAATGTTGCTACAATTAGCTGTGTGACCTTGGGCAAGTCACTTGACTTCTCCAGGCCTCAATTTCCTCATCTGGAAAATAAGACAGACTAGATAGAAGCAGCGGAGCATACCGCAATGGAAAGAGAACGCCCTTTCCAAGGCACAACGCCAGCACCACGACTTACTAGTCTTGCGACGTTATGTTCGCTAATTCACATTTAACCTAAATTTCCTCTGCAAAGCAGAAATAACAGCTATCTTGGAGTTGTTCTGAAAACTAAAGGAAAGATAATGAGTTATAAAAAGTCTATAGTAAGTATACTGTGCATCTCATCATAAAATTCCACAGATGATAATTACCAACATTACTCCCAGCCCTAAGGTTACGTGAATTCAATTTCCAAATATTTATTTCCTTACAAGATCAACAAATCAAAACTTTACCAACCTGACAATGCAATTCACTGTTTGAGTGTTTCACTAACAATTCAATTACAGTTATCTTAAACTAATGGCAGTTTAAGATTATCAATATTAATTAACATCACAGGAAACGGGGTGGAATCATCCCTGCCTAACATCTAGACGGGTTCAGCGGCCGTGCCTTCCCTGACTTCTCCCTCTGCTCTCACTGCTGCCCGCACACCTAGTAGGCAAGAGAGGCCTTCCAAACACCAAGTAACACCAACTGCTTTCTACTGTACGATTACGGGGACCGTGGCTAAAGATGGAGGAAGGAGAGCAGAGGCTTTTTATCTTTTTTCCTATAAACACTTAGCACTGCTCAGATTTGTTTACCATAGTAGACATCAGTTTTACATAAAAATAATTTTTTAAACTATATTAGTTACACATATTGCCTACTGAAAGGAAGCTCGCCTCACAGGAATATTTTCACCACAAGGAGAATATCGACAGAAGAAAGCAAAAAGGCAAATTCAGATGTTCCGAGAACACCTAAAATATGGCACAGAAATAACAAAAATCACAAACATTCACACGTCACAATGGTTTACTCAGAAAAATCTGCCGTGCATTCTTTGAAGAACCCAATGACGAATCAGGGTTTTGGGGGGGTCAAAACAAGTTGAACACACAAACTCTGGCTTTACCAGACAACTTCATGCCCTTGGAGAAAGTGACCCAGTACAATTTACACCAGTAAACAAGTTGGTATGACTATTTAGTAGTATGCTGAAAAACTTTCTATTTGCTTTAGGCAATTGGTAGTTTTGAAAATAAAGATATATACATATATAAACATATATGCACACACATATATACATATATGCACATATATATACATATATATAAATTAAAAATCTTCATGTGATATCTACTATTTATTTCTGAAAGAGGAATATTAACTCTATTAAATTCAGGATAGCTCAAAAGTACAATCTCAGCCACCAGTGAGGTGACAGACCACTAAGCTTTATGCTGCTCCTATAGCCAATGCTACAGAAGTCATCCTGACTACACCCTGCAACTTAAATGAACTACAAGCTGCTATGGCCACACTCTCCACACATATCATACTTCTGTCCTAGAAGACAATTCAAACTAGTACTTAGAAATCAAATTATATTTGCATGCACATTTATCTAAGTTTATGGAAATACACAGCCATAACAATTTGTTTATAATATTTAAAGTAGCTCCTCCCAATCTCTTGTTTATCCATCTACAAGTTGATAAACTTGGCCCCAAATCTACTATGCATTTAAAACTGCTATGCATTTAAAACAACAGGCAAAGGACCTTACTTCTTGTGCTGGGCCTGTATTTAGAATCTTAAATATAGTCTGACAGATAATTATAGACTAATTTGCATTTAATATCAATACCATGCCTACTTCTTAAACAGAGAACAAAAATGCATGTGTAAGATCTGGTCTACTTATTTGTAGGTCCCTCTGCAGTATTCTTAGCCTTTCATGAATATGCTCTATATTTTTAAACTACACAAGGCCCTTTGCAAGTAGGAATGATTTCCCCTGTTATTTTGGCATCACTCCCTTCTCCAGTAAAACACTGGACTGTCCATAAATGTATACAGACTTTAAAACAATGTAGATTCAATATTTATGGTATTAGAAATGAAACTTCTTGCTAACAACTGCAAAAATCAAGCACACCAGCTGATAGAGAGGCGCTTACTGACTCCCCAAAACTCCCGCCTTACCTAAAAATAGTGTCCCAGCTTCCCAGCCAAAAGGACAGACTAAAAAAGCTATGTCTTCATTCAGCTCAAAGACACAGACCCCCGCTTCACCACAAACTTCAGTACTATGGCATTTTCCATTTTAGAATGCTTCGTGTGACAACCTGTTCGGTGGCCAAGCACCAACTTCACTTTGAAGTGAATACTAACACTTCACATGGTCTACACGTGTGAAAATTGTGGAAAATGTCCTGACACAGCTCAGGCCAAACAACGCTAGCCACACAAGATTACCTATTTCTAAATATTCCCTTTTGGATTATAAACAAACATCTCCATAGGCCCAAAAGTAGATCATTGGTTCTTTCCACAAAGTAATATGTCAATTAAAAAAAAAAAAGATAAAAGGTACAGATTGGGAGGTCTAAGGCGTGAATATGCCTCCATCTGTAAGCTGAAAATAAATAAATTTTAAAATCCATATTTGCTCTGCTAAGAATAAAAATAAAAATATATGTAATACACACAAGCACTTCTGAGTTTCAAACACAAGCAAATGTGGTGTGTGCACTTACAAAAAGGTCTTGGTTTATGTCCACCTTCCCCTCCCAGGTTTTTTTTTTAAGGCACAAATGTCAATTGTCTGCCTCAATCTGGAATAAAATAAAGCACAGCTTACTCTTCTTAAACAGATGTGTGATAGAGATGAAAACTTTGTGAGTGGATTTCAAAATTCAGAGGCTGCCCAGATGTGTTGAAGGAAAAAACCAAACCCTGCAGCAACCAATCTACCATAGCAACTTACATTTTCTCAATAAACCATAGTAAAGTATTTTACAGACACACACGCTCACACACACTGTAGCAGAGTACATCTACAATGCCTAAAATAAAAAAATAAAAAGATATGTTTTTAAAGTTGAGAAAATTGGTTGTGAAGAATGTAAAATTAGCAAACCACTCTCCTTCTCACCAGTACAGAATACTGAGCATTCATTGACACTATATTAATACTGTTCTATAAATCCAAAGCCTTATAAGTTAGACTAAATAAAGCAACACTCTGAATTCACACACTACATGTGACCAGAAGATAATGACAAGCCAGTCTTGTCCCTAATAACCCAACCAAAATGCAACACTATCATTTTTATTTCCAAATTATTATGAGAGAGACAAGCACTGTTCCATTTTTCAGAAAATAAAAGCAGGATTTGCCTGAAATAATTCTTTCCAATGGAAAGGGTGTACTTTACACGAGTCCCACAAACTGTAGACACACAAAATCCACATACACAATCACTAACACTCAATGCAGACTAAGTGATGGACACCAAAGCACAGATAAAATTAAGACATTCAATTAAAGTTACACAAGGGAATTTAAATAGGCAAACTATAATTACCCCTGGTGAAGATACTAATCAAGGATGGCTGCAAATAACATTTGGCTCTGGATAAGCTCCAGTAGCTGAAAAGTTTGGTATACTTGACACAGTTGTCCTTTCCAAATCTAGCCCTGCCTCTACTCCCATTTGACTGAGTGAGTGATTTGGAAATAAAGATGGCCCCATCAAATTACTTAGTTTCAGTCTCACCCTCATGACTTGATTAAAATAAAGAAGGAAAAAAGGTAAATCATTTTTAACTGCAGTCTCACCTTACACATCTCACCAGCACTGTAGTTCTTTAGTGATCAAGTACTTCATCCAATTCCTGGGATAAACAGAAAAGTAAAATGTGTCTATACAACACCAGTAAGAGGCATGATCAGTAGCAAACATTCTATCAGCCTGAAGTGAAAGGGCATATAAATTTCAAATGGAAAAAGTTACCAAAATGGTACAGTATGCAGCTTTGTACATGAGTTTGTTTGCTTTACTTTAAAACAAAAACATTTCCTCTCTGTGTGATAAAAGAATAATTATAAAGAGCTCTTAAAATCCAAACATAAAAATGTCATATCTGACTGACCTTACTTTCAAAAAATGAAACGAAAAAGAAGGAGAAAAAAGAAAAGATGAAGGAGAAGAAATCCATTCACACGAGTTTAAGAGAGGGCAAAATTAAGAACAAACTAGCCAGGACGACGCCTTCCTCCCCCCTCCCCCCGCCCAACTCTAGGAATCCACTGTCTCTGGAGTTACACATCTATTAACGATTTGCCTGAAAAGTGTAAGTGGTGAGGGTGAAGGAACAACAATTTTGAGTTTCAAACAAAACCTGAGGATCTCAATCCAAGAAGAATCCTGAGACCCTGATTTCCAACCCTGGCTGGAGGATCCTCAGCAAAGGGGAGGGTGCAGAAGGCTCAAATAATTAGGGGGGAGAGCAATCAAAGTTCCTAAGATAATAACTGCGGTCCCTTCGCTCAAGAAAAGGGAAGTCTTGAAGGAATCTCCAGGAAAGGATCGTCTGTTTTTATTTTTGTTGATGTGCTTGTGGGCCAATGAGAATTTCCGAGGAGGGGGCGGAGAAAGGGGGTAAAGAAAGTGAAGCTCAGGCAACAGCCCTCGGCGGGGGAGGGAGGGGTGCACCCCTGACCCACTTTTCCCCGCGCCCACCGTCCGGCCCCTGCCCCACCCCGCGTGGAAGTCCGAGCCCAGAGGGGGCAATCGAGCGGGGCGTGGGAGGCCTGCACGCTCCCCACCCCCAGCCGCGACCCGGAGGAGAGGAGCGTGCAAGGCGGCTCGACTCCCCCTCACGGAGTGCCGTGGGCTGGACAAACCTCCCGCAGGCTCGCGGCCGGGGTCTGCGAGGCCCCCTCCACGGCCTGGGTCGAGGGCTCTGCGGCCCCCAGCGGAGGGGAAGGGGGCCAGGGAGGGGAAGAAGCTGTAAACAGCCCCAGCGTCCGGGCCTCGCCTCGAAGAGCCCCGCTTCCCAGGCCCCGCCGCGGGCCGTCTGGGCCCCAGGCCCGCCCCGGGGCCGCCCCTCCCGGGACTCGGGGGACCGGAGGGGAGTCCGGCCCCCTCTCCGTAAGGCTCCGGCAGCTCGCGGAGCGGTCCCAGCAGCAGAGAAGGGGGAAGTCAGGACTTACCTGTCATTACTTTCTACGCCATCTTGGATCCACTTGTCAACGTCCCCACAAAGCATTATGGGTAAGAAAGAGCCTTTTAAGTGACTCCCCCCCCCCCCTCGGCCTCGGACTCCCGCCTCCCGCCGCCGGCGCCGCCCCTCGGGCCGCACCTCCAGCCCGGAAAGTTGCCCCGGGTGGCTGGGAGGCCCAGAGGCCTCCCTCCTCCCCCGTACTGTTTGCCTTTAAAATTCCCCCCCATGTTTAAAAACGTGGCTTTGGGTCTTTCCCGTCGCTCCTGCCCCGGCCTCCCTTCCCCCCCACCCTTCGCCTCCACGCCGGTTCCCTGTACCCCGCCGCCCTCCTGTCCTGGCAGACACCCCACGTCTGCATTTAATCAGCCCGAGGTTTCCCTGCTGCTGGCAGCAAAGAGCTGCTCATTGATTTATTTATGCGTCTGTTATTGCTCTAGATCTTCGGTGCCCGGAGGCGGGCTTCTGCTTCCCGCCCCCGGACAGCCGGGGGTCGCCCTCGGGGCCCCGGAGCCCTGGAGCCCCGGAGCCCGGCAGCCCTGCAGGCCAACCGGCGCTCTGACTGCCGCATCCGCGGATGGAAAGATGCCTCTGTCCTGCCAAACCGTTCCGGGGCCGTCGGGCTCCGAAACCTGGGCGGACACTGTGTCCCCGAGCCTACCGGCATCGCAGCGCGTTAGGGAGGGGGAGGGGGAGTACTAAGCGAAAGGCAACTTTTAGCCCTGTTGCCTCTCCCTTCCGCTGTCTCCTCCCCTCGGCCGGTAATGTGATCCACGACCCTCTAGATGGGGACCCCACCCCTCCCCTAGGAATGTGGTTTTGGGCTCTGAAGAATCCACTCTTTTACAGTCCGGGCTGCTTGCGAACTGGGACTTCCCGAGGCAGGTAACTCGGGGGCGCAGATTGCGAGCTCTGGCCGGAGAGCAGAGGCGCGCCAGGGCTCGAGGGAGGGGCCGGGAGAGGGGCCGGGGCCGGAAGGAGGGTGCGCCCGCCTTAGTCCACCTGCCGGGTCCCAGCCGGGCGGCGAGCGCTGGCGGCCGGGCGAGCGGAGGACTGCGGGCAGCACTCCGGCCCAAGGCTGGTTGGGGGACGCCCAGGTCGCCTGGCTGCGACGGGGCGCGCTGGAAGTAGGGGCGCCGAGACGCCAGCCGGGGAACCAGGCGAGCGACCCCGCAGCCCACGCCTGCCGCCTGGGCCTCTGCTCTTGCCTGAGGGCTCGCTGCAGGGGAGCTGAGCGCTCTCGCGATACTCGCCGCCCGCTTTCGCTTGCGCGGGCGAGCAGAGCATCGGCCCGCGCCCTCGCGCGGTGGCCCTCTTGCCCCGGGGCCCGTTGGTCAGTCCCATTGCCACTGGTCTCTGCTTTGCAGACTTTGGGGGCCTACTCTATTTGGTTTTTTTGTTTCCCCCAAGCAAATTTTCACCAAGAGGTGTCCAAGGGAAAATTCCTCCAGGACACCAAGACTTGCGAAATTGTGTTCGGTATAAAATGCTGTTGAAAGGCTCTGAAATTAGAAGAATGCACAGGCATTAAAGCCCTCCTTCGGTGCACGGGGAGGGCCTGGGGCCTTCGGGTCCACCCAAGGGTTTTATGCTCCTCCGGACCCTACGAGAAGCCTCTCTCTCGAGGAACCTGGACGGATGCTGACAGAAGCCCTGCCCCCGGGGAGCTAAAAACTCCACCAGGCAATTGTCCCGGCCAAGTGAGAAGAGTGGGGTGTAGACTCATTAAGGGATTGGCCCGGGGTCAGCGGTGAGAGAGGGAGCGAGGTGGTGAGTCACTGCGGGCCGGCTGAGAACGCGGCGTGCCGAGAGGGCCCTCGCCTGAGTCACCGCTTCTCTGAGCTCCGAGTGATTTGGGAAACTGGAGCCCGGAGCCAAGTTGTTGGACAATCCAGGCCCCGCCGCCACGCGGGGCCGTGGGCTGGGGGCGGAAGGCAGCGCTGCTCGCGACCTTCTGCCGCTGCCCGCTGGAAGATGAGCCGCCTCGCCCTTCTGGAGAAGGCTCCGAAGCCTCCTCCTTACGCGGTAGGCAGTCACTGTTTCCAGTCCAACTTCTGCACCTAGTCAGCCACTCCTATGCACTGACTTGTTGTTTGCTTTGTGTTTACCCGGCACCTTCATATGTGTGGTCTGAGTTTCCTGTAATTCAGCGCTCAGTAAGCTGAGGGCAAGGGCTGTACCTCGCCGACGTTTCTTCAGTAGGTGCTTTTCTTGGCCTTGCATAGGCCTGGACCCAGAGAAGAGCCTGATATATGTGACTGCCTGACCCACCCGTTCGTCCAATACAACGTGCATCCTGGCCCATCCTAGTGCAAGATGCCACCTGTGGCCTGAGCTAGAAAACCCTCCTGACTCCTTTCGCTGCCTCCACTCTGCCCCCTACTGTCTGCTCTCCATCGGACCAACCCAGTGAAGTCTGTGAAATGGTGTCACGTGATTCCTCTGCTTAAACCCACGGGAGGTGTCCTCCTCACACTTAGAATAAAACCAAATTCCTAACCATCGCCTACAAGGTCCTGTGTGAGGGGGCTCCTCACCATGATCCGCACACTGGCCTCCAACGTTCCCCTGCAGCACTGCAAGCCTCCCTCCGGCCACATCCTTGACCCCCAGATCCGATGACCATCATCCTTTTAGCACTCAGGTCTCAGCTCACATGTCCCCTCCTGCAAGAGAATTTTTATGATCCCCTTAACCAAAGCAGGGCATTCTCTATTCTTTTACCCTGGATTAGGAATGTTCTTGTTTGTCTATTTGTTGATTGTTTATTATCTGCCCCAGCCCCCTTGGAGTATAATCTCCATAAGGGCCCAGGCCTTGTCTAGCTTGTTCGCTCAGGGCCTGGCACATATATAGGCATTCAGCAAAGAATTGTTGAGTGAATGACCAAACCTTTATGAGAGCGAGGGGTGGTGGTGAAAGAGTGCAGAAGCATGGAATGAGCAGCTGAGGGCCCTGCCCGTCATCAGACCACGGGGATTGTACACTAGAGGCAGGCAGGTAGGAGCGGAGTTGGGGGGGAAACAGACCCCCTTGGTCACCATTAATGGTGCTCCATTCTGATTCTGATCTGATGAACCACAGCCCCAAATGATTCCCCACTCACGCCCGCTTCCTTCCCTCACTTTTTTTTTCCCCATCCCCAGCAATGGCCACATCTTATTCTGTCCAGACCTAAGGCTCAGTCCTTGGGTCTCTCTTTTTCTACTACACTGCCTGCCGTTCTCTTTCGGTCTCAAGGTTTTGAATAGCGTCTTTACCCTGAAAAAGGTAAACCTGTAGCTCAAGCCCAGGGCTTTCTCCTGAACTTCAGACCCTAATCCAGCAGCTTCTTAGCACCTCCACGTGACACTCGCATGGACGTCGCAAGCCTAACACGTCCAGAGGTGAGTTCTTGACTTTCCCCCCACAAACGTGCTCCACCACCGTCTTCCCTGGCTCCATCTCTCAATTGCTCAAGCCACCATCACTCCTGTCTTTCTCTCAAACTCCCTCTTCAATCCATCTACAAATCCTGCTTTGCCTTCAAAATGTATCTAGCGTCCAACATCTCTCATTACCTCCACTGTTGCCACTCTGGTCCCATGCACTTTTATCTCCTTCCCTTTGCCCCCATTCAGTGTATTCCCAACGTAGCCACCACACTGGTCTCGCTAAAGTGCAGATCGCATCCGAGCTCTCCTCTCCTCACACCCATCTGATTTCTTCTCATCTCATTCAGAGGATGAAACTAGAGTCCCACACGATTTGCTTTTGATTTGTTTGACCTCATCTCCTACCTCTGTCCGCTGGCTCTGTTTCAGCCATAATGGGCTCCTTTTTGAGTGTTTCCTCTTCCAGTGACACCGTCTCCCCTATATTCACATGGCTCACTCCTCTGCCTCCTTCAAGCTTTGCTCAGCCCAGTGAGTCCGTCTCTTGCCAGTCTATTGAAAATTTCAGTACTCCCCCACTCCCAGACACTATTTCTTTCCTGCATTTTTCCCATAGCATTTATCACCTCCTGACGTAATAAATAATTTGTTATGCAGTTTCTTGTCTGTATCTTTCCATGTGAAGAATCAGTTTGCTGATCACCAGACACTTGTGTTTGTTACTGGGAACTACATTTCCCAGCCATGCCCTTGCCTTCGGGGCCATGTGACTAGTTCTTGCCAATAGACGTGAAGCACAAGTGTGACTCTGAATGAGCAGGGCAGATCTGCATGACCAAAAATACATGCAAGGACTCTCAGCTGAGCAGACAACAGACCTTTATTATGTTAACCTGCTGAGAAGTTGTGATGTGTTCGTTATAGCATTTAGCACCTCATCACTGTACCTTGGGTACAGTGGCCCACTAGAACGGAAGCTCAGTAAGAGCAAGGGCTTGTGTAGGCTTTGTTCATTTGTTTATTCTCAGTGCCCAGAACAGAGCTTGGCATATAGTGGGTACCTAATGAATATTTCTTGAGTGAATGAGTTAATTTCCTTTTCCACTACCAGTCATGAAAATAAGTGAATGGTTGGCAAAGAAAGGACAACGTGAAAGGAATCCTTTGTTTGTTTGCTTGCTAAACAAGTAGTAACTCTGGATTTCTAAACAAGCACTGGCTACAGGTCTTGGTACAGCTAAATGGAGCTTCCTTTAATTCTCTTCTCCCCGCTTCATCTTTCTCTTTTCTTCTTCCCACTTTTCTGCCTTCTCCATCTCTATCCCTCCAGGTCCTCCTTCTCTCTCCCCTTCTCCTTCACTCCTTTTTCTTCAATGGATTTTCTTCTCTTTTTATTCCCACTTAATCTAAAAAAAAAAAAAAAATTCGCTGCCTGTTAATTTGAGCTACTGCGAGTACTCAGCCAGGATATCTACTCAGGTTACTTAAAATATAGACGTGGGAAATAACGTGGTAGAAATATTATGTCCGTGGACTCCTACTCTCCTTCTACCTTTAAAGCCCACATCATTTCTTCTTGAAATACAGAGAAGAAGTGATGGTGGTCCATATAATTCAGACTAACCCTCCCACTAAGGACTACTAAAACAAAATAGACAATGTATTCCACAAAACATCTGCTTGGAAACATCTGGTAGGTTAACAAAAGTGAAGACTATCAGGGGTAGACAGAACAGGGAGGTGATTCTAAGATTTGGGGTCCTTGTGCCCTAGGGTCCTTTGCTTTTGTCAACAACTTAAGTCCAGAGTAAGTATCACCTCGCACACGTTAAGACAACTGTTATCAAAACAAAAACAAAAACCAGAAAATAACAAGTGTTGGCAAAGATGTAGTGAAATTAAAATACTTGTGCATTGCTGGTAGGAATGTAAAATGGTGCGACCACTATGGGAAACATTATGGCAGTTTCTCAAAAAATTAAACAGAATGACCATATGACCCAGCACTTCCACTTCCGGGTATATACCCAAAAGAATTGAAAGCAAGGACTCAAACAGACATTATACACTCATGTTCATAGCAGCATTATTCACGATCGCAAAAAGGTGGGAGCAACCCAAGTGTCCATCAACAGATGAATAGATTTTTTTTTTAATGTGGTATATACACACAATGGAATATTACTCAGCCTTAGAAAGGGAGGAAATGCTACACATGCTACAACATGGATGAACCTTGACAACATTGTGCTGTGTGAGATAAACCAGCAGCAAGAAACAAATTACTGTCTGATTGTATTTGTGTGAGGGCATCTAGAGTAGACAAATTACTGTCTGATTGTATTTGTGTGAGGGCATCTAGAGTAGACAAATTACTGTCTGATTGTATTCGAATGAGGGCATCTAGAGTAGACAACTTTTTAGAGAGTAGGAAGGGTGATTGCCAAGCGGGGTGTGGAGAGGAAGGATGGGGAATTGTTAACTGGATACACATACAGCGTCTTCAGTGTGGTAAGATGAAAAGACTTCTGGAGATTAATTGCAGAACAATGTAAATGTACTTTACTGTACACTTAAATGACTAAGATGGTAAACTTCGTGTTACAGAGTTTTTACTGCAATTTTTAAAAATTTTAATGGTTAAGCCAGTAAATTGTATATGCATTGTACCACAACTTTTGAAAGAAGAACACAAATTTTAAAAGACAACCATGCAAAAACTACCAAAAGAAAGTAGGCATTATGGCAAAAAAAGCATGACTGGAAGTAAAGAGGGATGCTTCATAATGATGGTATGCTTCATTCACCAAGAAGACATAACAGTTCTGAATTTGTGTGTGCCTAATACACATAGCCTCAAAATATAGAAAGCAAAACCATGGACAGAATTGCAAGAAGGTAGAGAGCAAATCTACAAATATAGTGTAAGATGCATATATCAGTAACTGTTAAAACGATCAAATGGAGAGCTAGTTAAGAAGTAGATCTGAACAGCCGGATAAGCAAACCTTACCTAATAGACATATAGAGACTACTGCGCCCACAACTGCAGATCACAAATGCTTCTCAAGTCTACGTGGAATGTTGATGAAAATGCTGGACCATATAGCAAGTCTCAACAAATTCAAACGCTCTAAATCATACAGAGTACATTCTCAGACAGTGATGCAATTAAGCTAGAAAACAAGAAAACAAGAAAATATCTACATATTTGAAAATTCTATATACGCCTAAATAACTCGTGGATTTAGAAAATCACAGTGGGAACTAGAAAATACTTTACACTGGAAGTTTTTGAAAATATTATATCCCAGAATTGAGATGTAGCTAGAGCCAGGCAAGTATGGAAAATTTTTTAAAGCATGTAATAAAAAATTAGCTTGAAATAAGAATAAGCAAAGTAGGGGCTTCCCTGGTGGTGCAGTGGTTAAGAATCCACCTGCCAGTGCAGGGGACACGGGTTCAAACCCTGGCCCAGGAAGATCCCACATGCTGCGGAGCCACTGAGCCTGTGCACCACAACTACTGAGCCTGCACTCTAGAGCCCGCGAGCCACAACTACTGAAGCCCGTGCACCTAGAGCCGGTGCTCCGCAGCAAGAGAAGCCACCTCGGTGAGAAGCCCGCGCACCGCAACAAAGAGTAGCCCCCGCTCGCCACAACTAGAGAAAGCCCACTCACAGCAATAAGGACCCAGTGCAGCCAAAAATAAAATAAAATAAATACATTTTTAAAAAGAATAATTTAAAAAATGTTAGTTTTCTTTCTGAAGATATAAAGGAAGCTTAAGGAAAAAAAGAATAAGCAAAGTATTCTTCTGAGAGATCTCTTTAAGAACAAAGAAAGTGCAAATAAATGGAAACAGTCAAAAGTTAATTCTTTGAAAAGACTAATAAAATTAATAAACTCCTCATGGGACTAAGTAAAGCACAAATAATGCCAAAAAATGAAAACGGAAACATTTCTACAGATTTTTCAATCATTAAAAAGACATTGAGGGCTTCCCTGGTGGCGCAGTGGTTGAGAGTCCGCCCGCCGATGCAGGGGATGCGGGTTCATGCCCCGGTCCGGGAGGGTCCCGCATGCCCAGAGCGGCTGGGCCCGTGAGCCATGGCTGCCAGGCCTGCATGTCCGGAGCCTGTGCTCCGCAACGGTAGAGGCCACAGCAGTGAGAGGCCCGCGTACCGCAAAAAAAAAAAAAAAAAAAAAAAAAAAAAAGACACTGAGATAACGTTATGAACAGCTGTATGCCAATAAGTCTGAAAATTTGATTGAAATAGACAAGTTCCTTGAAAATACACTTTTCCAAACTGGCACAAATAGAAGTATAAAACCGGACTAGTCCTATATCTACTATTTAAAATTAGGTCTGTAATTTAAAATCTAAACTGCAAAGAAAACTCCAGGCCCAGACAGCTTCATCAGTGAGTTCACCGAGTTATACTCAAGGAAAAAATAGCACCAATCTAATTTTCCTTCAAAGAATAGAAAAACGAAATAATCCCTAACCATTCCATGAGGTCCGCACAACCTTGATACCAAGACCTAACAAAGACATTACCAAAAAGAAAAATAACAGGCTAATCTCACTCATAAACTTTAATGTAAAACTACACAAATGATCAGCAGAATGAATCCAGCAATATGTAAAGAAGTTAATATACATCACAGCCAAGGTGGGCTTTTCTATGAATGTTAGTTGAGTTTAACATTCAAAAATGAATCAGAGGGCTTCCCTGGTGGCACAGTGGTTGAGAATCCGCCTGCCGATGCAGGGGATGCGGGTTCGTGCCCTGGTCCGGGAAGATCCCACATGCCGCGGAGCAACTGAGCCCGTGAGCCATGGCCACTGGGCCTGCGCGTCCGGAGCCTGTGCTCCACAACGGGAGAGGCCACAACAGTGAGAGGCCCGCATACCGCAAAACAAACAAACAAACAAACAAACAAAAAAAACCAAAAATGAATCAGAGGGGCTTCCCTGGTGGCGCAGTGGTTGAGAATCCGCCTGCCGATGCAGGGGACGCGGGTTCGTGCCCTGGTCCGGGAAGATCCCACATGCCGCGGAGTAGCTAAGCCCGTGAGCCATGGCCACTGGGCCTGCGCGTCCGGAGCCTGTGCTCCGCAATGGGAGAGGCCGCGACAGTGAGAGGCCCGCATAAGGCAAAAAAAAAAAAAAAAAAAAAGAATCAGAAAAAAATATTGAATAAAATTCAGCACTATTTATGATTTTGTTAATTGTATGTACTAGCAAAGTAGGAAGAAAAAGGAATTTTCTGAGCTTGATAAAGTGTGTGCAAAATTTTCAACAAACACACCAAATAATGTAGAAACCTACAAGCATCATACCAAGTAGTGAACTGTTGAAAGCTCTCCCTTTGAACTGGCAACAAAGATGCCTGCTCTGACCACTTCTATTTACCATCATGATGGAGGACCAATCCAGTGCAGAAAGCAGTACAAGAAAAAAGAAAAAGGTATACGTTTGAAAAAGAAGAAACACTGTTTACAAGATGGCCTAATACATATGTTTAAAAATCCACAAGTATACAATTAGAATTAACAAATGAGGCGAGTAAGGTTCCTAATATCAATATTAAAATGTGTTTCTACATACTAGTATATACTATATAAAACAATAATCAGGTAGAATATAAAAAGTTTAAAGATATACATGCACACCAATGTTCATAGCAGCACTATCTACAATAGCCAAGACATGGAAGCAACCTGTCTATTGACAGATGAATGGAATATTACTCAGCCATTAAAGAATGAAATCATGCCATTGCAGCAACATGGATGCACCTAGAGATGATTATACTAAGTGAAGTAGGTCAGAGAAAGGTAAATATTATATGATATCACTTATATATGGAATCTAAAAAAAGATAATACAAATGAACTTATTTACAAAACAGAAACAGACTCACAGACATAGAAAACAAACTTAAGGTTACCAAAGGGGAAGGGGGCAAGGGATAAATTAGGGGTATGAGATTAACAGATACACACCACTATATGTAAAATAGATAAACATCAAGGATTCACTGTAGAGCACAGGGAACTATACTCAATAACTTGTAACAACCTGTAATGGAAAAGAGTCTGAAAAAGAATATATATATATATATATATATATATATATATATATATATATGTGGCTGAATCACTTTGCTGTACACTGAAAACTAACACAATATTGTAGATCAACTATAGTTTAAAAAAATTTTTTTAATAACGGGGAATCACCAAAAAAAAAATTTTACAACCATGGTAAAATAGTGAATACATAGGAAGGTATCTGTTGGAATGTGTAACAGAACCCTGCAGAACTAAGCACTGTGGGAATCGACATAAACCAGAGGCATCATGTGTGGCAGACATGGAGCTGTTGTGTAGACGCCCTTCGAGACAGAGCTTTCTGCTCAGCCATGCAGATGTGGCCTGCACGCAGCCTCCAGCTGCAGAGAGCTGCCTTGCCTGAGGTTACACGGGTCCCAGAGCAGCATACATCCAGTGACACACACGGGACAGGGACATACTGAGGGCCATTTTCAGCTAATGCACGCTATCCCAAAGCTCTTGGCCACTCCCTGCTGCGCTGAAGGAGTGTCATGGGGCCAGCACTGCTGTTTGACCCTTTGCTGTGCCTGACCTTGCTGCCTCCCGTTGCTTCCCCAAGGATCGAGCCCTCATAAACATCTTGCACCTCAAAGTCGGTCTCTGCCTCTGCTTCTGAAGGCTCACCCGTGACGGCTGGCTCAGGAGAGGTCTGAGGAAGCAGGTGATAAGATGGGGCTCAGAGCCAGCCAGCGAGGAGGTCCCCCTTACTGATGGTAGGTGGGTGGGACTCAGCCCTTGGTGCAAGGTGCTGTTTCTGTTGTTCACATCCTTCTGTTGGCACATGAGGAAGGTGTCCTGGTCGAAGTGAAAGCACTGGCAGAGGTCGTGTATCAGGCCATTGAGACTTACGGAGGAAATAGTTGCTGTAGAGGTGATTGGTTTGGATGGCTATTGATATGCATCATTGATGTTCTACAGAGAGATGATAAAGAGTTGAAGGTAATGGGCAGTTGAAAGCCAGGTTGCGTAAAATGAAGCTCTCGTCTCCTACAGCGACAAGGCAGAGAAAGCTAAGGACCAAGACAATGAAGGTTAAATGCCCAGCAGAGGCCGGTCAGGCCCTGGATGGGATAGAGACACATGGGCGATGACACTGAAGACTTGGGCTTCCTGGACTGCTGTGGGCCTTCTGAGCCTGCGGAAGTGGCCCACCATCCCCGAATCCCCAGTAGGAGCTGGCACCGCCACTTGCCGGAGCGCCGTGCAGAAGAGCCTCGGTTCCTCGGAACCCATCTTGGTCACCATGCCTAACACTAGCTCAGGTCACAGTCTGTGGCAGCAAGGGACATGCTGAGGGATTATATCCCACAAAAGTGCTGCAAGCCCTAGCCAGCATGCCAGGGACTGGATCCTACGGGTGCTTGATCAAGGGGGCCAGAATACCAATGTGGGTTCAGAGGAGTCTGTTGACTTGGGAGTGCCCTCCCGGGATACAGGATTCAACATCCCGGTAAGGGTCTCGGGTGCCAACTCACTATTAGAAAAGTTGAAATCCCAGAATTGCCGGGAAAGAAAGTGGAGGAGAAAATTTAAAAGCTTAAGAATGAGCTGTGTAGACCTGGAAGTGCCAGACACACCCAGTGCTCCTCCAGGGAAGGACACTCTGCCCGGCTGTGGGGGACGCACAGCCTGGGTGTGCAGCTCCCTGGCGCCTGCCTCAGCCGCTGAGTGCAGCTTTGCCTGGGGCCGCTCTCTCCCTGCCCTTCCCGGGCAGCCTGGGTTTCATGACTCAGCATGGACATTTCAGCTCAACACCGGCCACTCTCACAACAGTCAATGCTCCAGAACACACCAGGGTAGCCAAAGCTTTGTCAGGTCTGGATCTGATTTCTTCCTCTGCCCAATTCTACTGCTTTCCTTTTCCCTCATAAACTCTTGTGCTCCAGACTCCATTAAACATCTGTTTCTGGACACCCTGACCTGCATACCATACTCCTGGGTTTAAAGACTCAAAAAAGTTTCAAGAGGTCATTTCACCTGCAAATGCTCTATAGCTTATATACAACCATATCAAAATCTCCAAATATTGATCTTCTTGCATTATTTTGGTCATATAACACATTTATTTCCAAAGAGTATTGCCCATAGTAAGTTTTTGAAAATAGAAAGTAAACAAATACCCTGTGGGACTATATTCAAGGATTGACAGATTTGGAGGAGGAGCACTTTATATACTATACAATATATATATGGTCAGGACAAAAGCAAACATTGTAGAAAAGTGCAAAATAGACCAAAAGATACAAACACAATAGAATGATAAACCAATTCTGGAATTTATTAGGAGATGCAAAGGGCTAAGAATTATCAAGACGCTCTTGAAGAAACAAGAAGTAGGTGGACTTGCTCTACCAGATATTAAAACTTACTATAAAGCTACAGAAATGAAGACAATGTGGTTTGGGTACAAATACATAAAAAGAAGAGAGAACACAGAGACAAGCAGATCCTACTTGAATGCTTGATGTACATCAAAGGTGAAACTGCAGACCAGTGATGGAAGTCTTTGTCATTATATGGTTCTAGCACAGTTGGATGCCCTTACAGAAAAAAATGAAACCTTACCTCCACCCCACCCCATAAACAAAAATTCACTCCAGAAGGATTGTAGATCTAACTATGAAAGACAAGACAATAAAGCTTCTAGAACAGTACAAGAGAAACCAAGAAAAAATGGAAATATCCTCTCATCTGTGCTGTTCAATACAGGCAACTGAAGGGCTGAATATTTTAAAATTTCATTTCATTTTAATTAACTTTCATTTAAGTAGCCACAAGTGGCTGCCATATTGGATAGTTCAGAACTAGAAAGTAATATTGAAGACTGTCTTCATGACCTGAGGATAGAAAAGATTTCTTCAACAGCATGTAAACACCACTAACCAAAAAGAAAATAAATAAACTTAACTGCATTAAAATTAAGAATTTCTGTGCATGTAAACATATCACGATATACTTTTGATGAAAGAAAGAAAGAAAGAAGTAAGAAAGAAAAGGAGCAGAAAGGCAAGTCACAAGTAGGAAGAGATATTTGCAACACATAACAAAGGGCTCATATGCAGAATATATAAACAACTCCCACAGATAAAAAGAAAAAAACAAACAGCCCCAAAGTAGGTAAAAGACTTCAACAGGCAATTCCCCGCCAATAAAAAAAAATCCAAATAAACAATTAACATGTTTAAAGTGTTCAACCTCAGCAATAATCAGGGATATACCCATTAAAATCATAACGAGATAGCATGACACGCCAAGCAGAATGGCTAAAATCTAGAAGATTGACAAGGAGACTGGTGGTAAGAATGTGGACCAAGGGAATGTCTCAGATAGAGCTGGGTGAAGGTTTAGACTGGTATAACCACTTTGAAAGCTGTTTGGCAGCACCTGCTAAAATGAAGCTATGCTATAGCCCGGCAATCTCACTTTAAGAATATGCCGAACAGAAATACGTGAACTTGTACATCAAAAGACATGCACAAAGAGTGCTCATAGCAGCATTATTTGTAATAGCCGGAAGTTGGGTAAAACCTGTTAGCCATAGCAGGAGAGTAAGTAAACAATCAAATCATCATGTTGTACAACTTAAATATATACAATTTAACCTGTCAATTGTAATTCAATAAAGCTGGTAAAAAGAAACTATATAAAACTGTACCTTGTTAAAAAAAAAAGTGTACCTATAAAAAAAATAAGTAAACTACTATAGTCATGCAATGGCATACTACACAGCCATGAAAAAGAATGAACAACTGTTTTATTCAACAACATGAATGAATCTCACAAAGGATGCTCAGCCAAAAACACCAGTTACAAAAGAGTCCATACCCTGTGGTCCATCTATACAAAGTTCAAATGCAAGCAAAATTCAGCTATAGTGTTGAAAGATACATCTTAGCAAGGAGATGATTTGCCATAAAATTCCGGCCCGAGGTCACCTCCAGAGGGAGTTAGGGAGCATACGTGAGCCGTCCGAGCCGCCTTACATAATGTTTTGGAACGTGGGTCTTTGCTTTGTGATAAAACAATGAGCTGTCCATCTCTGTTTCATATGTTTTTGTGTGTGTTCTATTTCACAATTTTAAAGGTCGAAAGAAAACAGAAAAGGTTACAAAAATATTGGGCTGAATGTTTGCAAACCCTGTATGTTCTATATTTGAGGTTTTGGCTTTTTTTAAAAAAAATCAGCCTTGATGCTCTGTGGAGGGTCCTAACATTTACCTACTGCTCCCTGGCCAGACCGTTTGGAGTTGGGGGAAATAATCTGGGGGACAAGAAGTGCAGGTTGCAGCAAGAGCCAGTATGAGTGGGCACGTGGTACCAGTCTGCCCTGGAGAAGCGGCAGCATCTTTGCACCAAAACCACCACTGGATTTTTCCTGTCCAGCCCCAGCGAAGGCAGAACGGAGGGAGCAGGCCCTTAGTCGAGTTCTACGACCCTGTCACACACTCTTCCCCGCCGTCCACGAGGGATAAAGTCCCGAAACTCATTAAGCCGCTATGTAAGTTTCCGTGGTTGCCAGGGGTTGGGGGCAGAAAAGAAGAGGCAGCAACTGTTTGATGGCATATGGCGTTTTCTTTTGGAGTGAGGAAAATGTTTGGAACTAGAGTTGGGGGTGCACGTCACGAATGTGTACTAAGAGCCACTGAAGTGCGCACTTTGGTTAATTTTATGTTATGTGAATTTCATCCCGATTTAAAAACAAATACATAAAAATTTAAAACTCAGTGGATAGATTTAACAAACAAAAGACTATATTTTTCTCCTTCCTAATAAATGCAGAAATATTTCTTTCTAAAAGGATATAAACAGACTGTTAAAGGATTGCTGGCATCCCCAAACTTACCTAGTTGCTGTTTCTTGCTTTTTTCTTACAGGTTGTACAAAGCGAGTTCCTTAAGGTGTACTACATGATGACCCAACATACATATACATTGTGAAATGATTACCACAATCAAGTTAATTAATACGTTCATCACTTTAACCTTTTGGGGGAGGGATAGGGAGTTAGAACAATTGAGATCTACTCTCTTAGCCAATTGCAAGTGTATCTCGTACCATATGATTAACTGTAGTCACCATGCCGTGCGTTAGATCTTTAGGACTTAGTCATCTTATTACAAACTGAAAGTCTGTGCCCTTTGCCCAACATCTCCCCGTCTTCCCCACTCCTGAGCCCCTGGCAACTACCATTCTACTCTCTGGCTCGAAGAGTTTGACTTTTTGAGGTTCCGTGTGTAAGTGGGATCTTGCGGCGTTTGCCGGTCCGTGCCTGGCTTATTTCTCTCGGCATAATCTCCCCCAGGTTCATCCGTGTTGTTTCGCTTTTCAGTTCTTGTGCCCACCCCCTTTCCCTGTCGCCCCAGAAGGTTATTTTCAGCGCATGTCTGCGTGCACAAGCACCCCTGTGGGTCTGCCTTTGCCTCTGGTTCTCTGACCTTTTGCAGCCTCTCCCGTGGTGAGCACTGCTTTGCTGAGTCTGCATTTCTGCTGGCAGTCCTCAAAACGATCTTGACAGGAAGCCAGGCTTCCTGGGGTCCTGAATCAGCAGAGCAGGAAGGAAATAAAGGCCACAGAACTGTCGAAGAGGAAGCAGCCAACTTGAAGGCAGAACCCGTACCTCTCAATAGGTCGGGAGAAGAGTCCCATCATCGGTGACTAGAGGCACAAATTCTGCAACGAGTCACCTGAAATGCTGTTTCCTGCGATCAGATGACCCCGGGCAAGTCCTTTACCTTTACCTCTCTCTGCTGTCATTTCCCTACCTGTAAAATGGGAATGATCGTTTGAGGCTTACAGGCATCTCCAGCCATGGCTTGGATAGAGAAAGTCTGCAGCAAGGCTAGCTCTTAACTCCGTTCAAAGCTTTCAGTTTTAAAAAAAATACCCATCTCTTTTCTTCCTGCCTTTCACCCCCCATGTTCCAGTTAAGAACTGATATCACACGAGCAGACAAACAAAACAAACCAGAAACACCCTGGTAACCTATTTTTGCCATTCACAATTGAACCAAGACTTCTTCCACAGGAAAATGGCACTCACATTGGATAATATGATTGAGGACATTTTCTTCCTAGACCTTATTGTAACTGGCAATGGCATTTAGGGCTTACAAGTCTAACTCCCTTATTTCTAGTAGTTGAAGTTTTGGAGCGGAGCTTTTCATTCGCAGAAACAGCAAGAAGTACACAGTTCAGTGATGAATTCTCTTGTGGCAAGCCTACTGTTCAGGAGTGTTAGGATACTGGGAGATGCTGGGACTCGGAGATGGGTGACCTGAGCTTTGGTTTGCCAGGAGACCCTGGGCTAATTACTTCACTTCCCTACCCATCAAACTGGGGTGTTGGATTGAATGGTCTTTAAAGTTCCTTCAGTTTAATGATGAAGGATTCCACTCTTCAATATCACCCCCAAAGATAAAAAGGAGTCGTGAGGGTTTGGGCTAAGAATGAGCTAGGGGGGAGGAAAAAAAAAAAAAAAAAAAAGCCCCTAAGATCCTCCTTTTTAAAAAAAAAAAAATGGGCTTCCCTGGTGGCGCAGTGGTTGAGAATCCGCCTGCCGATGCAGGAGACACGGGTTCGTGCCCTGGTCCGGGAAGATCCCACATGCCGCGGAGCAACTAAGCCCGTGAGCCATGGCCGCTAGGCCTGCGCGTCCAGAGCCTGTGCTCCACAACGGGAGAAAAAAAATGTGTGTTTTAATTTTAAGTCAAATTTTACTTTCAGGAAAACAAACAACACTTAGGCATTTTTTGTTCTGTTTAGTTTAACTTTAATCTTTCTCCCCAGCAGATACCTCTTCAGTAGAAAGGTTTGGGGAAGGTTTCTTACACTTTCTACCTACAGGCCAGTGTACATACCTGAAAGGGCTCCCTGGAAGCTGCTTTGCCAGTTTCGTAGAAAGTCGCTGCCACAAAAAAAGAAAGCTTCCCATTAAAATGACTTGAGTAAATCTCTGGTGTCATTTCTGACGCTATAGGGTTAATCCAGTATGAGGACAGTGACAAAGTGCAGGGATTTTTTTTTTTTAATGGATTCCACATTCATAGCCAAGTACTTGGCAACCTGCCCTCTCATATGTTACGAAACAAAAATGTGTTGCCTTCAGTGTGTTTTTATTAGGCCAAGCAGTTTGCAATGCTTGGGATAGACTGAGACGCCAGGACTTTCCCGCTGCTGTGTCACTGCTCTGATTAGTATCTTGGTGTCCCTCGTCCTTTTAAAGAACAGTTTGAGGCCTCAGGGAAGTGACGTCCTGGGAGCAGCACAGGCCCTCAGCCGCGGCCCAAGCTCTTCAAAGGGGTTCAAGTCCAGATTTGCGTAACATTCCGCAAAACTTGCAGACATTCGCCAGTCTTCTACTCTGAAGTTATTGGCAAAGGGAAGGTCCACTGTCGTGAAATTCTCAGCAGCAAGGTGGAGCACATTTCCATAAACAAAGCAAACTCCAGTCTCTGCAGCCTTCTGTAGAAAGACTTATACCCAAAGAGAAGGGTCCCTTCCAGCTCTAGGACGCTATAATGTAACCATTTTGCTCTAAATGAAGTGCTTTATGAACAAGCTTGCCTATTCCCTAGGAAACTTCAAGTGCATCATTTTACCTCAATACATCTTTTTGCCCCATAGACTTGGCTGAAAGGTAAATATCCCTGATGATTCTCCCCCCAGGGAAGTATTTATTGGATGAAAGGCAGTTTTTTTCAAGGGGACTAAAGAAAATATCTATTGACTCAGGCCTTGTGAGCAGCTTTCCCAGTATTTAGCCACTACACTGGGCCCTCCAGCCATCCCCGCGATATCCGTGAAGGCGGCAGCAAAGCCATGGGTTGATCTATCAGGAGTCATTAAAACTCCCACTGGCACACAACTAGGGTTTCTTCTCAGTGTAGCCTAACTTCTTTTTCTGGCCCTGGAACTGTGTCTGCTCCCCCCACTTAGCTGGATAAAGGCTTTTCATGAAGTCAGGAGGGTCTCCAACACTACAAATGACTGCTGGTTCCTTAGACCAGACCAAGCTGTGCTTCCCGGGACTCTCCTCACGGGTGAGTAAGAGGCCACAGTCCCAGGGACCCCAGAGCCAGCCTCCAGCAGCTGGAGCAGCTGGACTTTACCCCCCGTCACCCCTGATCTCTCCCTTGTCCTTTCTTCCCAGTCTCCTCCTTTTTCCTGTTTTCCTGATTCTTCCCTTTCTCCCTATTCAGCTCGAGTCTTAGTCACTTAAGCAGAGGTCTTAGCTCTATTTCATCTCACTTCCCACAGCATCCATAGGGTTGTTTCCATTTTCTTCTCCTCTTTCCAAACAGCTCTTGTCTCCACTTACACGTCCTAGGCCACCCCCAAGTTTATTATCCTGTATGCCACGAGGCAGCCCCAGTACTGTCACCTGAGTCATAGTTGCCAGCGTTTCCTTACAGAGCACCTTTCTCTCACTTTGGGACACGGGAACTTTATTTCACATCCCACGATAACCATTCTCTTCCTCCTTGATTTTTGGATGGAACGTGACTGCCCAGAATGCCATGCACAGCCTCTCTTGCAGCTAGAAGTTGCCTTGGAACAAAGAGATGTAACCAAAACTGTTGTGTGCAGTGTCCAGAAAACGTCCTTAAATGGAGACTGTGGGACACCCTTCTTGTTGCTTCCCATTTCCTACTGATTAGAGATGTGCTGTCTAGAGCCTGAGTCACCAATTTGGATCATGAGGCCACACGCTGAGCACATCAGAGCAGTAAGACTTGATCTCTATTGATAAAGGAGCCTCCCTCCAGACCAGCCCTGGGCTGACAGGCTGCTGAGTTCTGTTCCTCGAGAGAGAAACTAAACTTCTATCCCATTTAAGCCACTGTTATTTTGGAAGATATGTATCCAAATGCACATTCTAACATATGGAATTTATAAATTCATATTGCACAGAAATCAAATGTATCTGGACCTATGCAAAAGGATGGGCCTTTTGCCAAGAGAGGAAAGAGAAAGGTGAGAGGTGCTAATGACTCCGAGCCCTTTTGATGAGTTTTCACATGTTTACCAGGCTCCCTCAGTGCCACAAATGACATCCAACAATGGCTTTAATGACCAGAGACAAAAGATATTGTAACATGTCTCACCTTTCTTTTTTTTGGCATGATGGCCAACTTCCCAGCAAATTGCAAGAGTAGTACATGGAGTTCCATCCGACCTTTGGCCACGTTCCCCAAGTGTTAATGTTTTACCACTTTCGCTTTATCATTCTTTGGACATCAAATTTTCTTTCCTGAAACACGTGAGAGTAAGTTGAAGACATATTGCCCCTTTGCCCATAAACACTTTAAATGGGTATTTCCTGAACAAGGGCTTGTGTGCAACATAACCACAGGACGATAATCAAAATCAGAAAATTAACCCTCCTATGATACTATTAGCTAACCTATAGACTCCTTTCAGGCTTGGCCAATTGGCCCAATAATGTCCTTAATGCCCCAAAAGAAAAACAAGAGAAAACCCCAAATTATAGGCTGCATTCTTTTCTAGTGTCTTCCTAGTCCTCTTCACCCTGGAAAAATTTCTGTTTGGGCCTGTTTTTCCTAGCCTTGACATTTTTGAGGAGTCAGTTATTTTGTAAAATGTCCCTCAGTTTGGGTACATCTGATGCTTTTCTCATGATTAGATTCAGTTTGTGTATTTTGCACCAGAATCCTCCAGAACTAATGCTGTGTTATTCTCAGTGCCTGATTTCAATTTGTCCTGTTACTGGTGATGTTGACTTTGGCCATCAGTTGGGATGGTGTCTGCTCTGAAAAGTTATTAATTTCTCTTTGTAAAATTAATAAGGGTTCCTGGACCCAATTCCAATGTGTGTGTGTGTCTGTGTGTGGGGTGTGTGTGGTGTGTGTGTGGTGTGTGTGTGGTGTGTGTGGTGTGTGTGTGTGGTGTGTGTGTGGTGTGTGTGGTGTGTGTGTGTGGTGTGTGGTGTGTGTGTGGTGTGTGGTGTGTGTGTGTGGTGTGTGTGTGTGTGGTGTGTGTGTGGTGTGTGTGTGGTGTGTGTGTGTGGTGTGTGTGTGTGGTGTGTGGTGTGTGTGTGTGTGGTGTGTGTGTGTGTGGTGTGTGTAGGCTTCCCCATACCAATAAGCAATTCTCTGACACCGGTGGGGTGTCCAAGAATTCAACTTATTTCTGACACTGTCTACCTGCAGATAGAATCAGATTCCACAGGCAGGGGGCTCAGTCCCACAAGACCACCCTCCACTTCAGATGCTAGTCACAAGCCCAGGTTATTATTACCTGTTCTTCTGACCGACTGACTATAAATCAGAGATTCTCACAACCCCCTCCTCGGTTTTGATTAATTTTCTAGAATGGCTCACAGGACTCAGGAAAACCTGTTTACTTACCAGATGACTGATTTATCATAAAAGGATATGAATCAACGGCTAGATGAAGAGATACATAGGGTGAGGTATGGGGAAAGGGTCTCTCCAAACGCTCCACTCTCACCAAATCTCCACATGTTCACCAGCCCGGAAGCTCTCCAAACCTTCTCCTTTGGGGTTTTTATGGAGGCTTCATTACACAGGCGCGATTGATTAAATCATTGGCCACTGGCGATTCATTCAACCTCCAGCCCCTCTCCCCTCCACCGAGATGGGGGATAGTACCGAAAGTTCCAACCCTCTGATTTCATGGTTGGTTTTCCTGGCAACCAGCCCCCACTCTTGGGTGGGATCCGAAAGTCACCTCCCCCAAAGCATTTTCAGGAACTGAAGACAAGGGACCAAATAATCACCCCATTGCTCTCATAGCTCAGGAAGTTCCAAAGGTTTGGGGAGCTGTGAGCCAGGAACTGTAGGTGAAGCCCGAATGTATGAGAAGTATATATTTTGGTCATCTGAATAACCAAATACCTATTTCTTATAAACCATGATATCACCATCTTGTGGAAAGATACTTTGAGACTGTGTAAATATCCTGTTAATTCTTCGACTTTCACCCGCTAACTTAAGCATCCGTTGATGATTCTTGCATGAATGAAATATTACTATAATGGTTGCCCAATAGTGATATGATAACACTTTTCCTCTTATATTCTGTCCCAAAGAGGATTGGAATTTATTTGCTTTGAAAGGTTTTAAGTTATTTACTTTTTGAGCCACTTTACTGGCACGTGAGCACAGACGTTTAGAACGTGAAGGCAAGAACCCAGGCGCGGTGATTGTCACCCTGATCACGATGAATAAAAATAACGTACCTATGAAGAAATTTCCTTTTGGGCCCAGAGCATGTGCCTGGCACTGCGCTGGGCCCTGGGGTCCAGGAGTAAATGAGACACATCCAAATCCCCAGGGAGCACGCTATTTTTAATGTGGAGGACACGAGCGCGGACACACATTTTCTGCAACACGGTACGGGCCGTTCCAGGGTGGTTTGGAACCAGGTGCCTCGCGCAGCGGAGCTGGGTTCCTCTGTTGAGTGGAATGAGAGCGCTTGATTTGCTCTATTATAAAACTACTTTGCATACACTGATTTTTACGTAGGATAACAAACTTTTTGGAAGGCAAAAACTTGAACCCTGTCTATCATTGTTATGTCTGAGGAACTTGGAAGCCCAGAAAGGGGCAAGCCTACAGGGGAGGACTACAGAAGCCTTAAGAAAGACCTCACTTCAAGGAAAGAAAAAATTGCCTACGAGAAGCAGCTTCCCTGTCCCAAGACTCTCATGGCCCTAGCACCCTGCTCCTGGGGGTCTCATCCCTTCACGTCCCATGTGAAACACCCCCACACCCCATGTTACATCAGTGTGTGTGTATGCATTTTAGTTTCATATGAGTGGGCTTTCATTGGTTAGTTGGCGTATTATTATATTTTGTCAGCTTTTGATTTATTTCAAATAAGCCTTTACAGTTTAAAGCCAATACATTTTTTTTTAGGTCTCAAAAGTCTTTTTGTAGATTCTCACAGAGGTCAGAGGCCCCAGGAACTGCACCTGAAGTAACTAATGTATTTTTTTAAGTTGCAAGAAGTTTTATCTGTCTCGGAGACAAATATCGCTGAATTAATCAAACTTCTTTTTAAAAAAAATTTATAGAGATATGATTTACATACCATAAAATTCACCCATGTAAAGCATACAATTCAATGGTCTTCAGTACCTTTACAGAGTTGCACAACCGCAAAAAGAAACCATGTACCCACTTAAAGCCACTCCCCACCCTTCCCCTAATCTCTGGCAACCACTAAACTACTTTTTGTCTCCATAGATGTGCATTTCATGGACATTTTATATAAATGGAGACACGTAATACGTGGTCTTTTATGACTGGATTCTTTCAGCTCAGCTTAATGGTTTTGAGGTTCACCCATGTTGTAGCACGTATCAGTACTTCATTTCTTTTTATTATTAATCATATTATACTGTGTGGATATAACACATTTTATTTATCCATTCACCAGTTGAGGGGCAAGGGGGTTGTTTCCACTTTTTGGCTACTGTGAGCAATGCTGCTATGAACATTTTGTGCAAGTCTTTGTGGGACATTTATTTTTCTTTCTCTAAGAGAATTGTTGGGTCATGTGGGAACGTTTTGAGAAGCTGCCAAACTTTTCCACAGCGACGGCACCATTTTACATTCCAGCAGCACTTTCTCTATATCCTCACCGAACTTGTTATTGGCTTTTGTATTCTGGCCATCCTAGCAAGTATAAAGCGGTATCTCATTTTGGTTTTGATGTGCATTTCCCTAACGAGTAATGATGTCGAACATCTTTTCATGTGCTTACTGGCCATGTGTATATCTTTTTTAAGAAATGTTTCTTCAAATCCTTTGCCCATTTTTAAAATGGAAGTATTTATTTTCTTCTTATTAAGTAAGAGTTCTTTCTTTATATATTCTGGATACAAGTCCCTTATCAGTTATATAATATGCTAGCTTTTCCAGTTCTGTGAGTTATCTTTTCACTTTCCTGATGATGTCATTTGAAGTGTAATAGTTTTTAGTTTTGATAAAGTCCAATTTATGAATTCTTCCTTTCATTGTTTGTGCATTTGGTGTCATATCTAAGAAACCATTGCCTAACCCTAGATTATAAAGATTTATTCCTAGGTTTTCTCCTAAGAGTTTTATAATTTTATTTTTTTTAAGATTTATTTATCATTTATTTATTTATTTTTGGCTGCAACGGGTCTTACTTGTGGCATGCGGGATCTTCATTGAGGCACGCGGGCTCTTCGTTGTGGCGCGCGGGCTTCTCTCTAGTTGTGGCGGCGGGTTTGCTCTTCTCTAGTTGTGGCGCGCAGTCTCCAGAGCGCGTGAGCTCTGTAGATTGCGGCATGGGGCCTCTAGTTGAGGCAGGTGAGCTCTGTAGTTGTGGTGTGCAGGCTCAGTTACCCCGCGGCATACATGATCTTAGTTCCCCAACCAGGGATCGAACCCACGTACCCTGCATTGTAAGGCAGATTCTTTACCCCTGGACCACCAGGGAAGTCCCTAAGAGTTTTATAATTTTAGCTCTCAAATTTATGTTTCTTTTCCATTTTGAGTTGATTTTTGTGTATGGTATATGATATGCATTCAACTTAATTCTTTTACATGTGGATATTCGGTTGTCCCAGCACCATTTGTTGAAAAGACTGTCTTGGCACCTGAGTGGTTCTGAAAGCTAGATCCAGTGACAGGGTCTGAGAATTAGGGAGAGGAGGTTATTTCCAGGTACGATGTAACTACTCGTACTCGGACCGTCCTGCAGACCTCAGGTAGTAAGCTTGCTTCGTGGGAGAAGAGGAGCAGCCTCCTGCTTCCCAAGGTGGCAAAGAGGGTTTTGGGTTTCTTAGAGCACCAGGGATGGTTCAGTTTTGTTGGCATTGCACATGGTGGGTCTCCTGTTCCACCAGCGTCTAGTGGTGGTCACAGCAGTGGAATCTAAGCGTTGCCCATGAAGCAGCATGTGTACAGCTGTTAGGATCTGGGTCATTTGGTCCAAGTTCAAGTAGCCATAGTGGCAGCCAGTGACCAGCAGTAGTTTGTGAATATGTCTAAGTACCCTGGTATTTCCTAAGTGACTTTGTACAAGTAGGAGAGGCTACTATAAAAGACTGAAAAGGTGAGACCTCAGAGCAACTAAGATTTGGGCATTCATTTAAGTGAGGCTCTACCTGTATTCACAGACTGGTAAAGACTGAGTCGCCAATATACATGGACGATGTACAGTGGAGTCCCATGCACTGTTCCTGATGATGCAGTTTTCCAGGATCCAGCAAGGGCGTAGGCATGGCGGGAAGTCAGCTGTGGACTCCAAGGCAGAATTTGGAGCTGGGACTTCAGGCCAAAGAGATAGGTGGGCCAAAGCCAAAGCCAGGAGTGGAATGAAAGATCTATCAGGAGCCAAAGGTCAGGATTTCAGAAGGCAGCATACAAGAGAGACGGTAAAACCAGGAGGAGGGTGACAAACACGAAAGAAACCAAGGAAGACATGGTGACTGGGAGCCTAGGTAAATTTGTAGCTGGATTTAGAGACACGTCGGGTGATTTTCCAGGCTTTTAGAAAGTCCAGGCACTCTCCGTAAAGCACCATCTCTGCGTCTCGGAGGTGGGTTCACGGCACAGCTGGTCTCAAAGTTGGTGCTTATAACATTGTGCTCCTGACACAAGGCACACGTATATTTAGCACCTACTGTGTGCCTCATGCATGCTTGGAGGTCGAGGCTACTGTCATAGTGTAAGACACACTCTGTTCTCAGGAAGCTGAGGAAACAGCTGGCTTAGAACATTTCCAGGGCTGACACAGGTCCTGGGGCAGTGAGGTTTCCACTCGGCTTAACTGCAATGGCGATGACACATGTCCAGGTCAACACAGCTAATAAGTGAAAGAGCCAGGGTTAAAATGCAAGTGCCTTTACTCACACGTGGAGCTTTTTCTTCTACACTACGGAAGAGACTCCGAGGCACGGTTGAAAGGAAGAATAAAAAGGACTGAGACATGATTATTTCTGTAGGAAAGCATGATGGGGGAGAAGAAGCAGGGGAGGGGCCCTGGAGGGAAAAGGGGTCAAAGAGGATAAGCAGTGAGAATGAAGGGAGGAGTGAGAGAAGGTCTTAGTCGGGGTTCTCCGGAGAAACAGAGCCAGAGAGATACAGATAGACAGAATATACAGATCTCCTGTTTCCTCTGTGTGTGTGTGTGTGTGTGTGTGTGTGTGTGTGTGTGTGTGTGTGGTGTGTATACAAAGAGAGACAGACAGACAGACAGACAGAGAGGTTTAGCATAGGGGACTGGCTCACACAGTTATGGACGATGAGAAGCCTCAAGGTCTGCAGAGCAGGCAGAGAGCCCCTCCTTGTCCAGGATCCCCCGCAGGCGTCAGCAGCCCCTCCTCGTGGGTCGTTAGCACAAAGAACACCTACCCAAGAGTGAGCACACACACCAGGGAAACCTGTCCAGTTACGGGCTCCACCAAGACAACTAGAGACACCGTATGGGCTGAAAAGGCCAGGGCGTGGGGGGGAAGTGGAGGAGAGGAGGGCTCCCTGAATGCTTTGCCCCCCTTTCCCAGGGGGGGTGTCCCAGAGGACTCGCCCTTTCTTTTTGGCAGCCATTCTGGTTTTCCACGGGCCAGAGCAGATCCTAGTTTCCACTGTCCTTACACTGGCTCTCAACAGCTCGATCCGTTCCGCTCCATAAATGTTCTTGCCTGTGTAGGTTTTCTTTGGGGATCTTTCTGAGCTAGCTCATCCTCCCAGACTCATCTACTTGCCAATTCAGGGCTGCCAACCTACCCCTTCAAATCCTGGTTTTAAACTTGATGGTTCAAGTCCAAACTTGTTTCCCTGTTTGCCCCTTCCCAAGACTCAACACCAGTTTCCACTCTACACTATGACCCAGAACCCAGGTCTGACCCACCCTTGCTTGGGACCCAATTTCGCTTTTGTTCCATTGCCTCATAACTGCTGACCAAGCACGCTCTCCGTCAAGTGCAGCCCTGATGGAGCTCCTGGCCTGGGCTGGAATCCAAGGCCAGATCTGCCAGGGAGAGAAGGCTGGACAGATTCTCCCACTCTGCCTGTGTAGAAACCAGAGCCAACTACCCTGACCTCATCGGTCTCAGAGTTGCCACTACTCCTCTCTCGGAGGTAAGGGTGGGCTCTCTTACCACCAATGTTCCATCCCTTTTTCACCTTTGAGGAAGAAATTAAGAGCAACCAGTGTCCAGCCTCTGCAACCAAGAGGAACAGGCCTGTTGGAGAAGAGCCTAAATCATCCATGTAGGCAGGTTCAACTACTCGTCCTGCAAAGTTCCCTTTGCCATTTCTCTTAGGGAGCTCCTTGGATTTGTATTGAACCAACTATTTCTGA
The DNA here is from genome assembly GCF_026419965.1 of Kogia breviceps. Classification (NCBI taxonomy): domain Eukaryota; kingdom Metazoa; phylum Chordata; class Mammalia; order Artiodactyla; family Physeteridae; genus Kogia; species Kogia breviceps. The sequence continues at coordinate 57,821,130 of NC_081328.1, forward strand.
TACCTGCTGGAGAATACATTACATCCAAGTAACATTCATGTCACCACTTGTTCCATACCTCTGCAAAGCCTAGCCACAGACACCTCGCCATTTGCTACATGTAAAGTATACTAAATCTATTAGAATCCTGACTATAGTTCAATCTTTTTTCTTTTGAATTTAGAAACAACATCTAGAATGTTCCGTGTTGTAGTAGAAAGAGGTTTTTTTCCCTTTTTTTTTGCCAATCTCTCCCTTCTCTCTCTTCAGGCAGCCCTTGCCCGTAAACCCCCTCCCCTTCCAAGACTCTTCGCCTACCCTCTCCCCCATCCATCACCCTTCTTTACAGAAAGGATCAAGCCTCAATTCCCCTCTTTCTCCTTCTCTGTGTCTTGCAAATTTCACAAGCCTCTGGTGTCAAAAGGGTGTTGACGCCCTTTCATCTCTCCCAGATCACTGATGCTTCTGCACTGCAGCCAGTGGGCTGCAGGGAGATGGGAGGAGTGAACTCTGGTTTCAAAGATGGGTGGCATTCCATTGGGAACTGCAGCTGGTTTCTCTTAGCGTATTTAAAATCAAACGTCTCTTGCCTTGACCAGGATTAATTTTCATCCCAAACCCTCTCCTGTCTGGAATACATAGGAAATTTGCATTCCTTCTATTAACACAGCTTTGACTGGTCCCATCAACGAATCCGTCAAGCCCCGTGCTCCGTGAACGTGCACATTTTCCTTGCCCTCCGTTACATGACAAAGCACCCTACCTCGGCTGACACGGCTGGCAGGCCGTCTGGCAAGCACGTCTCCCCCTCCCAGGCCTGGTGCCTTGCGGACGGGGGCAGGGTAGAAGTTCGGTGCTCCCAGCCTTACTGTAACTACAGTTATTATTCATGCCTCTGTGCGCTACACCCCCAGCCTGGCGCCGCCCGAGGACGCAATGTTTGCAAATTCTTTAAAAACTGAATCAGCAAATGTCTGACCTAAATAGTAAATCTCTAATAAATAGAACTTCAATTACAAAACAATATCAGTAACAACAACGAATCTATATTTTTTCCAGCCTTGATTTTGTTACCTGCACTAGGCCAGATAACCAAATGTACCGGACGGACTTTACTGCGTTGCTTCTAGGACACACACCCACCACCAACACACCGACATTCCCATGTCCGGGTCATCATTTTCAAAATCAGAATTCCCATCGTGCAAGCCCATGATTGCCCTTTTGAGGACTTTTGTAAAATCAAGCAAAGTACATTCTAACAGACATATTTAGATACAGGGTCATTTTGACTAAAGGAAATCATGTGACACTATATCTAAAAACCAACTTCTTAAGGCCATGAAAATTTTCCACTTGGGAATTTCTTGAGCTTATGACACTTAAGTCTATTTTTGTGTCGAGGGTCAATTAACCAGTGTCCAGTATTTAGAAGAGTATCAATAAACGTTTGCTTGACTATTTGAAAAAAAAAATCATTGATGGGAAATGATAATACAAAGGACAAGCAAAATTGTGATCCATCTGGCTTGGGTTTGTATGCGCAGTTTTTTGGAGTCCAGTCCCAATTAGCAAAGAGCACAGAGGAAGAACTGTCTTTAGGGGTCACCTGCACTTCTGCCCTTTGCCTAGGGAAGGTGCAGCCCAAGTCTAAGATGCAAGTAACTGCTGGCCAGCCCAGGCTTTCCAGGTAAAAAGCCTGATAATCCTGCCATAATTACAAAATGCCTTATCCACCCTTCCTATAATCCTGTCCTGCTCCTCCTGCATTAATCAGATTCCCTTTTTTTCTTTTTTTCAATTGAGGTATAGTACAATGTTACATAAGTTTCAGGTGTACAACGTAGTGATTTACAAATTTAAGTGTTATATTTCATTTATAGTTATTCTATAAAATATTGGCTATCTTCCCTGTGCTGTACAATATATCCTTGTAGCTTGTTTATTTTATGCATAGTAGTTTGTACCTCTCAGTCCCCTAGTCCTACCTCGCCCCTCCCCACTTCCTTCTCCCCACTGGTAACCACTAGTTTGTTCTCTATATCTGTGAGTCTGTTTCTTTTTTGTTATATTCACTAGTTTGTTGTATGTTTCAGATTCCACATATAAGTGATATCATACAGAAATAAGTCTTTCTCTGACTTATTTCACTCAGCGTGACGCCCTCCAAGTCCATCCATGCTGTTGCAGATGGCAACATTCATTCGTTCCTTTTTTACGGCTGAGTAATATTCCACAATATATATGTGCCACATCTTCTTCATCCATTCATCTGTTGATGGACACCTAGGTTGCTTCCATGTCTTGGCTATTGTATATCAGATTACCTTTTAATTAAAAGTCTGGTGAAGAAATTAAAATGTATCACAAAAAGTCCAACCCTTAACTTGCTGAGTTTATGGCTTAAGTTTTAAGGAATTTAGGATAATGGATTCTAAATTCGTATCAAGTTTTCATCCAGCAAAACAGCTGGATCTCATTCTTGCTGTTGACTGAACCTTATCAAAAATTACCTAGGACCGAGGTCAACCTCAGACCCAGCTAGAATAACATTTTCTAAGCTAAAGTAGTAGATCCTAACCTTCTCCTCACTTTCTCGCACATGTGTCACCCACAGTGTCCCCATGCTCCCACTGTGGATGGCCCGTGGCTTCTCCAACAGGCCAAGTTGTTCCCATGCCCCAGCCCTACAGTACCCTCCCCCCACCTTTCGTGCTGCAGAAACCCCTTCCATAGAAGCTGAAAATGCCAAGAATCACCTCTAGGACTTAGGGCATGTGTGGGCATGTGGCCTGGTCCTGGTCAACTGTTTCTGTAGGAAAGCTTTTAGGCAAAAATTTTCCCCTACTGTAGAGACTCATGGGAGGAGATGCCTTTCTTGGTCAGATGTGTGCATATCTGCAATGTCTATAACTGCTCAAACATCTGCCTCTTGACCGTGAAGAAGGATGCTGCTGACAAGCTGAGAGTAGCCAGATGGAAAGGTGGAAAGCTGGAAAGCACCCTTGTTCTCAATGTCATGGTTGAACCGCTGCATCTACCCCAGGGGCCACCACTGTGCCTTTGAACCTCTGATCATGTGAGATAACAAATATCCTTATTGGTTAAGCTAGTGGTTCTCAGACTTCTGGTTTCAGGGCCCCTTTCAGCTCTTAAAAATTATTGAGGCATGGATTCGTATGCGTCTCATAAAAAAAAAATTATTGAGGTGGGACTTCCCTGGTGGTCCAGTGGTTAAAGAATCCGTCTTCCAGTGTAGGGGACGCAGGTTCGATCCCTGGTCAGGGAACTAAGATCCCATGTGCCACAGGGCAACTAAGTCCATGCGCCACAACTACTGAGCTCGTGCGCCTCAACGAGAGAGCCTGCGTGCCACAAACTACAGAGCCCACGTGCCCTGAAGCCTGCGTGCCACAACTAGAGAGAAGCCCGCGCCACAATGAAAGATCCCGCGTGCGTCAACGAAGCTCCCGTGTGCCGCAACTGAAGTCCCAACGCAGCCAAAAATAAATAAATAAATAGATCTTTTAAAAAAAAATTCCTGAGAATCCCAAAGAGTTTGTGTCTATGTGTGCTGTGGCTCAGTATTTACCATGCTAGAAACTGAGACAGAGAAAAAGTTTAAATATTTACAAATAAAGATAATAAACCCATTTGTTGTTCATATAAACAACATGGATTTATGAAAAAATAATTATATGTTCCAAAAGAAAAAATTAGTAAGAAGAGCGGTTGTTCTACCTTTTTGCGAACCTCTTTAAGTCTGAGTTAATGGGAGATGGCTGGGCACTAATAATAATTGCTTCTGCAATTGCTACTGGAGTACCTCCACTTTACACTTGTGAAATAATGAAGGTGGTCTTGGTCTTATCATGAACATGCTTTAACCTCATGGATGCCTTAAAAGGGTCTTGGGAATCCCCAGGGGATCCCCAGATCTCACGTTGAGAAAGGGTGGTCTAAACCATTGTTGTTTTGGGTTTTTTTTTTTTGGCTACACCACGGGCTTGCAGGATCCTAGTTCCCCAACCAGGGATCAAAAACCAGGACCCTGGCAGTGGAAGCACGGAGTCTTAACCACTGGACCACCAGGGAATTCCCATAAGCCATTCTTTTTAAATTTTTATTTATTTATTTTGGGCTGTGTTGGGTCTTCATTGCTGCACACGGGCTTTCTCTAGTTGCGGCGAGCAGGGGTTACTCTTCGTTGCAGTGCACAGGCTTATTGTGGTGGCTTCTCTTGTTGCGGAGCACAGACTCTAGGCAAGCGGGCTTCAGTATCTGTGGCACGCGGGCTCAGTAGTTGTGGCTCGCGGGGTCTAGAGCGCAGGCCCAGTAGTTGTGGTGCACGGGCTTAGTTGCTCCGTGGCATGTGGGATCTTCCCGGACCAGGGCTCAAACCCGTGTCCCCTGCATTGGCAGGCTGATTCTTATCCACTGCACCACCAGGGAAGCCCCCATAAGCCATTCTTGATTGGATATTCTACTACCTGGAGCGAAAATCCTGTAATTGATACACCTCCTCAGGGCTGGTGCATATCTTCCTTCCAGGCTTTCCCCCATACCGGGACCTCCTCCCATACCGGGACCTCCCCTCCATTCTCGTCCCTTAAATTCTTGCATGACTCTCTCTCACTTCACTTAAGTCTCCATCAACAATTTCACATCCTGGGCTTCCCTGGTGGCGCAGTGGTTGAGAGTCCGCCTGCCGATGCAGGGGACACGGGTTCGTGCCCCGGTACAGGAGGATCCCACGTGCTGCGGAGCGGCTGGGCCCGAGAGCCGTGGCCGCTGGGCCTGCGCGTCCCGAGCCTGTGCTCCGCAACGGGAGAGGCCACGGCAGTGAGAGGCCCGCGTACCGCAAAACAAAACAAAACAAAAACAATTTCACATCCTGCGAGAAACCGTCTTGGACCACCTGGCAACTGCTTCCCTACATAGCATTTGTTACCACCCTACACTTATTTTATTTTTATCAGTTAATGGTTTAAGAACATAAGCTTCACATGGGAGGGTGTTTTGTTCTACTCACCAGTACGGGCCTTCAATAAATATTTGTTAAATGAATAAATGAGTGAATGAATGTGAGCAATGATATAAGCATAACCTAGAATACACTCTAATTGATGTGAAAAATGAGTTATTTTCCAGAAAGTAGAAGAATGGTTGCTAGAGGCTGGGGAAGGGATAACGGGGAGATATTATTTAATGAATATAGCGTTTCAGTTGGGAAAAATGAAAAAGTTCTGGAGATGGACAGGTGGTGATGGTTGTACAACAATGTGAACGTACTTCATGACACAGATCTGTACACTTTAAAATGGCTAAAATGGTAAATCTTCTACCACAATTTAAAAAATAAGTGATTTGCAAAGATTGGTATTGGTACCAGGGCTTCCCTGGTGGCGCAGTGGTTAAGAATCCGCCTGCCAATGCAGGGGACACGGGTTCGAGCCCTGGTCCGGGAAGATCCCACATGCCACGGAGCAACTAAGCCCACGTGCCACAACTACTGAGCCTGCGCTCTAGAGTCCGTGAACCACAACTACTGAGCCCACGTGCTGCAACTACTGGGCCCACGTGCCACAACTACTGAAGCCCACGCGCCTAGAGCCCGTGCTCCACAGCAAGAGAAGCCACCACAATGAGAAGCCCGTGCACCGCAACAAAGTGTAGCCCCCCACTCGCCACAACCAGTGGAAGCCCGCGTGCAGCAACAAAGGCCCAACACAGCCCCAAATAAACAGTAATAAACAAATAAATTTTTTTTAGAAAAGAAACAAATTACCTACAATACATCTACTCAAACCCTGATGATTTTCATCATCAACAAAGCTCTGGTTCAGTTGTTGGTTGGATTCATTTGCAAAAATTTTCATTCCCAGCCCCTTATTCTTCACAGCTGAGTCAGCTGGGGGAGGCTAGAGCATCTATTTGCATGAAAGCAGGGAGAAAACTGTGCTCTAAGCTGCTTTATACTATGACAGAAATAAAACCACAGGTTGGGACTACACACGCGCGCGCGCACGCACACACGCACACGCACGCACACACGCACACGCACACGCACACGCACACACGGAGTATCAGGAAACAGCCTGTCCATTTTGGCTGCAGAGGCATGGATTTTGGTTTCCTTGGCTTCTGAGCTGTTCTTGGAACCGGGGCCATCAAGGGAAACTGAGCAAGTACACGGGTCCATCGAACTTGGTTTGGATCCATCAAGGACACAAAAGCGGGCTATCCAGCCCCCTCCCCACGGGGAGCAGACAAAAGTATCGTCGATGCTGAAACTGTGGAAAGCTTGAGCAGCTCTCACGGGAGGGGACTTGGCTGAGTAGGTGAAGAGCCCTGACTGACCTGGAAGGGAGCGCCAAGGTGGGGTAAGACCCGGGCTCTGCCGAGTCCCGACCAGCGAGCCCCGTGCTTTCTCAGTGAGGGAAAGAGAGGCGGCCGGTCTCCGCAGGCTCTGCCTGCAACGTTTCCCTGACGTCTGAGGAATTCTCTCAAGGGGGCGCCACCCGCGGAAGAAATGCTCGTGATGTAATGTTAAGTGGAAAAGTGAAGATGACAGGATTTTATATATGTGTGTGTGTGTGTGTGTGTGTGTGTGTGCCTCATGTATGTCTTTAAAGTTTTTTAAAGCATGCATTGACAAGTAAGACCAGGAGGCTACAATATTATCAGTGATATTCTCTGGGTGGTCCGATAACAGGTAATTATTTATCCCACGCTGACATTTTTCCTGTGGTTTTAAATCTTCCTACAACTAGCAGGGTTACTGACCAGCCATAAACACGTTCTGCACTCCGGCGGCGCAGAAGCCGCTCAGCCTGGGGGAAGGTGCGCGCCGTGGAAGCCGGGCTAGGAGGGCGCTTGGAAACACTGGCAGCTGTCACGGACGAGCTTGCTCCTGAGGGGACGGGGAAAGGTCTGGGAGGCCAGAGGCAGGGTACACCCCTGGCTTCGTTGCCCCATGGTTTCTCTCAGAGTTACTCGGGTTTCCCTGATTGCAGGCCTACTTAGCAAGAATCACGGTTGCAGACATTTTTTTCCCCAGAAAAATGTAGCCCAAACTCCCAGAGCCGAATTCGTGCCTCGCCCGAGCCCCTGGCCCACGCCCGCTCCCCTGGCATCCCGGGCAAACTTTCCACCGTCTCCACCTTCTAACGCTTCTGAGTGTGGCCCCGGCGGGCCGGGGCGGGGGGGGGGGGGTTGGCAAGTTGTTTCCCGGTCCCACTCAGACCACCTTGCTTGCCTTCTCGGCCGTGTTGGGACCGTGTTACTCACACAGGCCGCCGCTGTGGAAAAGGACAGACGGTTTGTCCTTTGAAAACATTTGGCATGTTCCTTGGAAGGAAAAACTGAGCTCGTCCCAAGAAACAGGAGCGAGTCGGGGACAGTACAGTCATCTCTGGATTGCACAGAAATCCATTTCTTGGCTTTTTTTTTTCTATCATTAGACATCTTTTTGTAGCCCCTAATTTCGCAAAGAATGACTTTCTTCCCATAAACACTATGGTGAAGCTATTTCACAGCCACCTCAGAATAGCAGAATCGTGGCCTCTTCATAACTTAGTTTCAAGTTGCTCCCTCAGAGCTCTCATCTTACAGCTGGGTGGGCCGGGGGAAGCCTTAGAATGTGGCCTTGAGAATGTTCCAGTTGCTTTGGAGGATGGTGTCATAGATAAGACTACCGTGCGGAGATGCACGCGAGGCTGAAGCTGAGTGAGTGCTCGGAACTGGCCCCGGGCCTGGAGGGCCGTGTGGCGGGGAAAGCGCGGACGTGCCCGCGCCTGCGCCGCCCCCAGCTTGACTCACACGCCCTCCGTGCCGGGCTGCCCCGCACAGGCCTGCCGGCCCTGCACTTGCCCAGACGCACGAAAGAGCCTGCAGTCAGCGGCAGAGACATCCGTGGTTTAGTGGATGAGGGGTCGCGCACGAGGGCCCGGAGCAACGCCCCGCCGTGGGGGCAGATGGCACGCAGGACAGGGCAGCAGCCTTTGCTGCTGAGGCGCAGGGAGGTTACCAGGCGGAGAGGGAACTGACGTCAGGGGGGCTCAGCGGTCACCAGACGGACCAGCGGCGGAGCCCGCTCTCCACTGGCCCTTTGCACAGCTATCGTGGTGGGGATAGTTTTGACCTAAAGATGAGCACAGTCACTAGCTGAGCCGGGGCAGGTGTGTAGGCATTTACTGATCAGGCTCTACCATTAAGAGGGAAGGTCAGCCAAGTGAGTACAGCGTAGGTGAGGCGGGGACTGGTCCAGCAGGGGAGGTCCGGACAGCAAGAGAGCAGCCGTCTTGGCTGGCCTGATTGTACACACGCGCACGCGCACACGCACGCACGCATCACAGCATCACAGCAGATAGGAAGAGGGGGCATCTTTAGACCGTCATGCTGGAGGCTGTCTCTTGCTATGATCTCTTGAGATGTAGCTCCAGAGATGGGACGGAAAGAAAGAGGACGGGAGGAGGGTTTTCAATGTCAGGGAAGGTCCCGGTCTTCCCACCCTCCTATCAAGTTAGGGCCCTTTAGCAACCTTCCTGGGTTTTCTAATGAGTCTTCTTGAGCTGAACCGGACCCCAAGTATGCTTCTCGTTCTCCATCCTTCCCGTGACCCACAGAGGGCTTCACCCCAGGAAGGTGAGACCGAGAAGAGCATTGGAGTCCCCACTTGAGGGACCAGGTGGCCACAGCAGGCGGCGCCCTCTTGTGTCACGTCATGGGTTTCTGCAGGGCAGGAGGACAGCCGCAGCTCTGCCCACCAACAGCGGGGCCCTGACCTCACGAAGTGGGGCGCGATGCACACCACCCCTCCGGCCACCAGCAGCGCCTTCACGCCCCCCCCCCGGCCTTCCCACCAGAAGCCGGTCCCGTGTCCTCACCGGAGCTCCCCGCCCCCGCCCCCTCCTTGCCCCTGTCATGCCAGTTGGAGGATGTGAACGCTGGTGGGCTTTCAAGCTGTTCTTGACATTGAAGAGCACTGAGCCCCCTGAGGCACCGTCTCTCCTACGGGCCGAGCCCTGTTCCCGAACTGCTGCGATGGAGGCCTAACCTCCAGTACCTCAGAGCGCAACCCGTTTGGAGACAGCTCTTAAAAGAGGCGATTCGGTTAAAGTGAGGCCCTAGTCCAATGTGCCTGGTGTCCATAAAAGAAGAGGAGGGGGCTCCTGGGGCAGAGGCATGACCCTGTGAAGAGGAAGCGAGAAGCCTCAGGGGACACCAGCCCTGCAGAGACCCCTTGCTCTTGGACTTGCAGCCCCTGGACTTCATCTTGGCGCAAACCCGCCCCCCCACAACACGCAGGCACGCGCACGCAGGCACGCACACGCGCACGCACACGCACGCGCGCACGCACACCCCCCTCGAGGCAGCCGCTTCCCCTTAGTTGGCACGCGCACGCACCCCCCCCCCACACACACACCCCAAGGCAGCCGCTTCCCCTTAGTTGGCGGGCAAGGGGTTGTCTGCCGAGGTGAGGGGCTGTTAAAAGGCCTGCGGAAGGAACACCCCCTGCTGTCCATGAGAGGTTCAGACAGCGAGGCGGGCCCTCCGATTCCCTGCTCGGGATGCGGGGGAGGGCGGCCACCTCAGCCCTGGTCCCGGGTCTCGCCTTACAGCGGACCCCAGCCTTGTGGGAAGGGGGCGGGGGAGCCCACCCGTCGGTCTCCTTTCCCTCCTGGCCTCCGACGCGGCGGCCCCGCCCCGCCCCTCCACGTGGCAAAGGGAAGTTCCCACGGGCTCGTCCGCTGCCCGCCTGCAGCCCCGCTTCGTGCCGCAGCAGCTCGAGGGACGGGCCCCAAGGCCCTGGGCGACCCGGCCGCCGCGGAGAGGAGGCCCCGGCCGCCTCCTGCTGCTGCTGGCGAGAGTGGAGAGCCTACGCCGCACATGGGCCAGCTTTCCCTTGGAGCGCGGGAAGGGGAGTGGAGGGGGTCTCAGATCCTCCTTGCAGCAAAGGTGGTGGGGAACTGGCTGGGAGCAGCGAGCAGAGCCGGCCCTCTGGTGGCTTCTGAGGGTGTCTAACCTGTTTAATAAATGTGAGGCAAAGGTCGATAGTCCCCTAGAAGAACTATTAGCTTACTTGCTCTGTGACGCTTCAAGTCTGGCCCCTTTTAGCAAACTAGCTAGAAATCCAGTTTGGTAACCGTCAAATATTTTACCGGGATAGATAATTTGATTTAATTCTTATACAAACCCTGGACAGAGGTATTTTATTTTTGTCAATATCATCATCTCCATACAAATGGGAAAACTGGAGTACAGAGAAGTGAATTGACTTACTCAGGGGTACAGAGCTATTGAATAGGGAAGTCTGAAGTTGGGACCCGTGTCCAGGCTTCAGGGACAGGACCACATATTAACCCCTCTATTGAGCCAACCAGCAGTGAGGCTAAAGTGTTCTCAGGACACTCCTGCCCTCTGGGTTCACCATACATTCCCTCCTTTTCGTCTCGGGTCCCTCCTCCAAGCTCCAACATTCTCCACATCCATCAGATACAGAGGGGAGGCACAGGTTGATTTTTATTCCTCACAATCCAATAAGGTCTTTGTGACCCTAATTCTTTGGGCAAAAGCATAATAATTGTAAAAGTAATGAAAGGAAGGCCAGGGAAATTTTCCTCTTAATGGGCAGAAAAGACAGTTATTTCCAAAGATTGCAAATCACCCTCTGATCTCCTTTGTTTCAAGTCATTTAAAACAGCCTGCCTCAGGGAAGTAGCCAACACAAAATGCTACCACACATATTCATTAATTCCACAAATATGTAGTTTGTAGGCAAAGAATAAGAGTTCCTATTGTATTCCAGGCACTATTCTAATCTCCAGGGATGTAGTAGGGAACGGGGTAAAGATCAAGTAGTCTAGGAGAGGGAGACAGTCAGTACTTAGACAAAGGAAGAAGGAAGGAGGAAACAAATAATGAGATAATTTCAGACAGTGATAAATGACATGGCTAAAATAAAGCTGGGTAACGCGGGATAGGGAGGATCTCAGGACCAGGACCACCTTAACCAGAGAGGTCAGGGAAGTCCTCTTGGAGGAATGACATCCGAGCAGAGACCCAAGTGATAAGAAAGAGCCCAAGGAGAGCCAAGCATGTCAAGATCTGGGGACGAGTATTTCAGAGAGGAGAGATTAGCATGTGAAAGATGCTGACCCAAGCAAAGTCAGCATGTTCGAGATATCCAAGGACAAATGAGTTGATAGATGGAAACATCCAAGTAGATATTCAAGTAGAAATGAGTTGAGGATTGGAGTCTGAGGCTCAAGAGAGAAAGACAAGGTAGAAGACAGGGACTTGAAACTCATCAGCCTAGAGATACATCTAATACCATGGGATTGGATGAGAGTGTCTGGGGAGAGAGCACAGATGGAGAAGTTGAAGATGGCTGCGGATAGACCCTGGGCCCTCCATTAGCAGCCAGTGGTCTGACAATGCTGGCCCAGAAACAGTCCCTGAGGTAGGGTGTGATGGTAACTCTGGCACAGAAGCCTAGAGAAGCCTTCAATCAGGCAGCAGTTAACTGAGCCAAATGCTGCTGAGAGACCAAGTAAGACAGCAACAGGACACCTGACCGCTGGATGTGACATGATGGATGGTGTGGATGTCCTCCAAAGGGCCTCTTCAGAAGAATGGTTGAGATGAAGGACAGATATCAGGGCACAGAGGAGAGAAGAGGGGGAGAAGGCAGACAGTGAACAAGGCTATAGGACACGTTTTGTCCAAGTCTCCGCTACTTCCCGGAGCCCTCATCCTCTTACAGCTCTCTCATCCAGAAGGGTAGGGAGCAGGTCTGCATTTGCTGTCTACCATCCTTTACAGTCCCAAGAACTCAGTATGTAATTACAACGTTGCTAACTAGGAAGATTTACAGATGGCTTAAAGTCAGTATCATCATGTGGAAAGTCCAATTGTCTTAGCCTGGATTCCCCAGAAAGCACAGCTTGAGGCCAAAGCTCACGTGCTACTAATGTGTTAAGGAGTGCGATTTCAGGGAGCAGGAGTGAGCGACCAGGGGAAGGAGGCAGAGGGGCTACCAGGCGGGAGATGCGTCCTTCAGCCTGCCGCCCCTCAGTGGGCTTGGCTGTTCAGTCCTGGGCACCATCCTCGCAGAGGCCCTGCACCTGGCATCCTAGGACAGTCGGCCCGGGGAGCGGGGTGGGGGAGCAGGGAAGCAGCACCTGAATCTCTTCTCCAGGTGCTCAAACATCCGCCTCATGGGGTGTTGACCCCCCTCCCTTTCCGTAGCACAGACTCACGTGGGTGCCAAGCTGGGGTCCTGCTATGTCAACAGGGAAGCCCTAGGGCAGGAGGAAGGAAGCGGTGAAGCAGACCCAGGGCAGAACCTGGTGTGGTCACACCAGCTTGAAATCCGTCACGTCTGCACGGAAATGATCACCGCCTTGGCGACTGCAAAAGCGACAGATGAGGCCGAGAAGTTTTCCAATGGTGCACGAGAGTGCATTTCTGTGGAACAACATGTAATGCCAAGAATTAACTCCAAAGGCTTTGAAAATTTTTAACCTGTGCCTTAACCTGTACCTAGCTGAGCCTAATCTTCTTGTGGTAGGATTCCTCCTACCACAAGAAGATTAGGCTCAGCTAGGCACAGGTTAAGGTCCTACTGAGTCATTTGGCTTGTCCAATCCCAGTTCATGACCCAGTTAGAACTGCTATTTACACAGTTACGTGATAATGTAGATTCAAAGGGAATAAAAGACATATACATTATTATTCCTCTGTATTAAATGTTTAGTGTGTATAAAATCATTAAAATTATATAACCATCAGAAATAATAAAATCTTTTCAAAACTCTCAAAAAAATCATGTACACTTTAAATATATACAGTTTTATTTATTTGTTTGTTTATTTATTTTTGCTTACGTTGGATCTTCACTGCTGTGCCTGGGCTTTCTCTAGTTGCCGCGAGCGGGGGCTACTCTTCGTTGCGGTGTGCCGCCTCTAGGCACGTGGGCACAGGAGTTGTGAGTCGCGGGCTCTAGAGCGCAGGCTCAGTAGTTGTGGCTCACGGGCTTAGTTGCTCCCTGGCATGTGGGATCGTCCAGGACCAGGGCTCGAACCCGCTTACCCTGCATTGGCAGGTGGATTCTTAACCACTGCGCCACCAGGGAAGTGCCAAATATATATAGTTTTTATTTGTCAATCATACCTCATTAAAGCTGGGGGAAAATGGAAAAGATAATGAAAATAATTTTTAAATTAAAAATTAAAAATCCTGGAAACAACCATTCAATCACTGGGGGCTGGTTGATAAAGGATGGTATTTAATACATTGAAAATCCATGCACCCATTAAAAAGAGGAGGGGTAGGTCTGTACAAGGAGATATGGAAACAGCCACAAGACATATTTAATGAACAAAGCAAGGTACCAAGCAGTGTGTCCAAATGGTCTCACTTGTGTACATTTTTGGACAGATTTTATATATGTAAGTGTGTTATAATATTTAGGGCTGAAAAATAACAGAAAACTAAGACTCAAAATGGCTTAAACAATAACATTTTCTTATATCTCATAATTTATAAAACCAAAAGTGGAGTGGATTTCAAGGTGTAATTATTCCAGGTGTAACCAACTCTCTCCTCCCCAGGGGGCGTTATGCCAGTTTTCTCCCCATCCCCCGACAACATCTGGCTCCCTGAATAAACTGCTTATTCCTCAAATGAACCCAGAGGTAGAGGGGAGAGCATCCCCATAACTTCTCTTCTCAGCCCATACGATGTAGCTCTTTGGGAAAGGGAGATGGGCCATGAAACACAAAGGCTTCTTGGAATGAAAGAGAGAAAATACCTTGCTTGTTTGTTGTTGAGTCTTCCATGGCAGTGGGAACACAGCAGAAAAGTCTCGATAAATTATCTCCTTACCAGTAACTGGCAGGGAGACTCCCAGAGTCCTGGCTCTCTGTACAGGTTCTCTCCTGGGTGGATCTATGCACGATCACCTCCTCTCAGTTCACTTAGCCCGTGGAGGACACCGATAGTTTTCTTGCCCAGATTGATGGGACATACTATAGGACATAAGCTTTGCAAACAACCTTGTGACTCCATGCTTCCAGGTGCATCTGAGAGAAGGAGATGGGCACAGCTCTCAGTAATTCTCCTAGTTTAATTCACTTTGAGTAGCAGAACTGGATGATTTTGATCCAAACCCCGGGATCCCAAGGAAACTGTTTTGACAGTCAGTTTACCATATATCGGAGAAGCAGGTAGTTCATAAACATATACGTCATGATGATACCATCTCAAAAGGAGTAGCATCTAATGCAACTCTACCAAGCCGTAGTGTAACTACTATAACCAATAAAGAGCTTGAAGACGCTTTTGACAGAAAGAGCACTTGAATGTAATATCGGCCGATGTTCTCCTCAACATAAAACCCTGCCACAAACGTTCACAAAGAGCATGGGAATTGAAAAACCAGGAAGGAAATGAGTGATAGTTATCTCAGGGGAAGGAACAGAACTGCCTTACAAAGGCACAAGTGTTCTATAGGCGCTTGTATCCCACCCAACTTTTACCTCACAATTGAGTATACTTCGAATGACTTCAAGTAGTGAGTAATTTGCCTGAATATCTCAGCAAACATTCCACAGTACTGGAGTTTAGTAAACTCATTTCAACAGTATGGTATATCTCAAAAGTCAGAGAAGTAGATAAATGGTTAAACATTTGATTTCAAGATCTGGAAAAAAAAAATGCTTCAGGGCCAACATGAAGTTGTTAAAGTTCAAAATAAGAAAAGGACTCTCTTCTCCCTTTGACCAGGGAGAGTACAAAGAGCTGTCTATCAAGAAAGACTTCGCCAGTTCACATTTGTTACCTTGGTGAATTTTCTACCAAGTCTGACCTCTGGCCTTGCAGGCACAGAAACCCAGTGTTTCCAGCTCACAGAGCTTTCAGGGATGAATATACACGATCCATTGCAATACTGGTGTGTAACGCCAGACTGACCGTTTGTTCATCACTAATGAGAATTTAACTGTCATCCACGAGTAACCCTTCCTCTCCTGGGAGGCAGACATACACAATATCAGAAAAAACATGTATGTATGTATGCATGTATATTTCTCGTTTGATTTCTTATTATAGTAAAATGTAATAACATAAAACGTACCATTTAAACCACTTTAAAAATTTTTTTGTTTTATTTATTTTTTTATACAGCAGGTCCTTATACAGCGTCCATTTTACGCACATCAGTGTATACATGTCAGTCCCAATCGCCCAATTCATCACACACACACCCCCCCCGCCGCTTTCCCCCCTTGGTTTGTTCTCTACGTTTGTTCTCTACGTCTGCGTCTCAATTTCTGCCCTGCAAACAGGTTCATCTGTACCATTTTTCTAGGTTCCACATATATGCGTTAATATACGATATTTGTTTTTCTCTTTCTGACTTACTTCGCTCTGTATGACAGTCTCTAAATCACTTTTACGTATAGAAAAAGTATTTAAAACTTGGAAATAGGTAAAAGAGATTGCTGGGTTTTCTTTCAGTGTAGTGGTGATCTTGACACTTCCTGGGCTATTTTAAAATTCTGGGACTTCCCTGGTGACGCAGTGGTTAAGAATCTGCCTGCCAATGCAGGGGACACGGGTTCCAGCCCTGCTCTGGGAAGATCCCACATGCCACGGAGCAACTAAGCCCGTGTTCCACAACTACTGAGCCTGTGCTCTAGAGCCCGCGAGCCACAACTACTGAGCCCACGTGCCACAACTACTGAAGCCCAGGCGCCTAGAGCCCGTGCTCCACAACAAGAGAAGCCACCGCAGAGAGAAGCCCGTGCACCGCAATGAAGAGTGACCCCCGCTCGCCACAACTAGAGAAAGCCCACTCGCACAGCAATGAAGACCCAACGCAGCCAAAAATAAAATCGATAAAATAAATAACATTTATAAAAAATAAATAAATAAAATTCTGTAGGAGCAGAGATGAATACAGATTTCTGTCCACTCGTGATTCAGATAATTCCTGTCTGGCAAAATAGATACCCTCAGGACGTTACAATGCATGGCCTTGTTGGACACTAACCAATTTTGTATCTGACTAGCAGTTTTATTCTTATATAAAGATCCCCTTGAACATCTTTTAACATCTTACTGGTTCCCTTATTAATTGCAAGTTGAATAAAATCCTTGATATGTGTATTTTATATTTACATGAGTTGTGATCTGATCTTAAAAAAAACCTAAGGTGAAATTTCCATAACATAAAATTAAGCAAACTCGTTACAGATGTTGAGAATTGAGCGTTGGTGGTATAGTGGTGCGCCGAGCTGCCTTCCAGATGTTGAGAAATTAGTTGTCAACTAGTTGTGAAAAGTGGGCCTCTAGAAGCTTACCTTCTTATAGTCAGATTTTTGTCAGCCAGGGAGTCATTATGTATCCGCTTATCTGCTTTGGTCCAGAATATATTGCTATTGCAATCTAAATCTTAGAGGAAGAATTTATTTCCAAGCTCTTACCATAATCCCTAAGTACTGACAGCAGAAGAAAATTACCTTAGCCTTCTCTTTCAAGATTTGCATTCAAAACGTGAAGGGGATGTGGTCTTATATAACGTTTTCATTAAGTGGGAGCACGTTGAATAAAATACCTGCCCTGCATTCTACACACAATGGAAATCAATGTGGACACACCAGGAAACCAGCTGTTTCGTATTCTGTAGTGAGGCATTGCACTGCATTCAGCAGTGGCAGACATGATACGCATTTTAAGAAACGTCTATTCTTTCCCAGCATTATCTTTGCTCTTTCTTGAAGATTAGTTAGCTCTTTTAAACTTATCTAATCCTTCAAGTCCTCAAAAATTTTAAATGAATACAATACTAAAATCTTGATCAAGTAAAGTTAGTTTACATCATATTTTAACTTTTAACTTTCTGTACTTTCAAGTGACATTTAAGCATTTTTTTAAAAGACATTATGAAACCAGGACGTTTTCTTTCACAGTTCAAGGAAAATGTCCAAAGTTCAAATTAAGATGTGAAATTAAACAGGGCACTAAATTCAGAAATATTAGACTTAAAGACAAAGAGGGTTTTTCCTGCAGGGTTGGTACTCATCGTGTATTAAACAACAAGGCTGTGTGTATGGCAATACAGAAAAATTAAGATGTCTCTGTGACATCTACTTTCTGCCTTGTAGACAAAGCTTTTCATGTTGAGAACGTTATTCCTACGTCCTAAAGTTTCTGAAAAGTTGGCCCAGATTATTTTGTGTGTGTGATGTATAGATAATGTTTATTTAGCAACTTTCATTATTCATACAAAATAATGCTTTTAAATTTTTATTTATTTTTAATATTTATTTTTAATGCTCTTTTAAAAATTGAAGTATAGTTAATTTACAATGTGTTAGATTCAAGTGTACAGCAAAGTCATTCATATATATATATATATATATATATATATATATATATATATGCTGTTTTTCAGATTCTTTTCCTTTATAGGTTGTTACAAGATACTGAGTATAGTTCCCCGTATCGGCTTATAATTTTATTTACTTTTTTTTTTTTTTTTTTTTGCGGTGCGCGGGTCTCTCACTGTCGTGGCCTCTCCTGTCGCGGAGCACAGGCTCCGGAAGCGCAGGCTCAGCGGCCACGGCTCACGGGCCCAGCCGCTGTGCGGCACGTGGGATCTTCCCGGACCGGGGCACGAAGCCGCGTCCCCTGCATCGGCAGGCGGATTCTCAACCACTGCGCCACCAGGGAAGCCCTGGCTTATAATTTTAAAATATTAGACATATGGTCGATGGGTGTCCATCTGCACTCTTGCCCTGGGCCTATGTCAGGGAGAAGCCTGGCTGAATGAACGGACAGTGACTTCCTGGGGCTGAGCTCTCTTTGCCACGGATAGGAAATGAAAAATTGTCATTTCAAAGCTGACGTTAATCCATTTTCATTCTAGGGAAGCCCCTCAAGGGGACTTTTAGTTATGGAAACGCAGAGCAGAGCTACTCTTCTGAAATGGAGATGTCCGTGGCCCCGTGGCCCAGGAGTACCGCTTTTGGCCAATGGCAGTAGCTTTTGTTGTAGGCAGAAAGGCATCTCTTCAGATTCTCCTGGTATTCATAGCCTTGGGTAGTCTCCACCCACATTCAGTAGAGCTGACCCAGATTTTTTTTTTTTCTCCAAGATTCACCTTATATGTAGCCTAACTTCCGCGCTTTCACTGTGCATTAAGATTCTCCCTCCACAGCCAATCCTGAGGGAGTCAACACTCAATCTTGAAAAAATACTTGTGAGAAAGGAGATAAGGAGGCACGGCACAACCTTTAAAAAATGACATAGCCATTGAGGATATGACATAAGTTGGTTAGAACCAACTAGGCCCAAGATCTAAATAATACGCTTTATACTTGTCCCGGTGATGCCAAATGTGCTTTGGATTTTTTTAGGGTTCAAAAAAGGCTAAAACATCCTTAGTGGGTTTCAGATATAAGACCACCTATTCTGAAGACAGGAGTGCTTTACTTAATGCTGATTGCACTGCTGGGACTTATGCACCTGCTACACTTCAACACGGTTGACATTTGCTCTTATCACTCTGATCACAAGTGGTTCCTATTCCATTGACCCTGGGCCCCCCTGACAGTAGGTCCAAGAGAACAAGAGTTCTTTTGGAATTTGTCTTTATGGTTAGTGAGATAAGATTTAAATAGTAACAGCTTTATCAGGAATTGATCTCTCTCTGGTCTACCACATTATTCCTTTGTGCCTAAACTTCCTTTTGGTCTTAAAAGCCAGTGTGCAAACTGAGTGAGGAGTACAAAGGACCTCTTCTGCACAATCTTTACAACTTCCTCTGAATCTTTTTGTTGTTGCTGTTTTTAAGCCGATATACCTAAAAGAACTGAAAATAGGACTTCAAACAGACAGTTGTACACCTGTGTTCACAGGCACACTAATCACAATAGTCGAAAGGTAAGAAAAATTCAAGCGACTATCAGTAGATGAATGAGGACACAAAGTGTGGTCTATCCATACAATGAAATGCTATTCAGCCATAAAAGGAATGAAGTTCTGATGCATGCTACAACATCGATGATCCTTGAAAACATGCTAAGTGAAATAACCCAGTCACAAAATGGACAAATATTGCATGACTCCACTTATATGAAATGTCTAGAGTAGGCAAATTCACAGAAACAGAAAGGAGATCAGAAGTTACCAGGGGCTGGGGAAGGGGGCAGGTGGGGAACTACTGCTAAGGGTTACAGAGCCTCCATTCGGGATGATGAAGTTTTGGAAATAGTGGTGATGGTTGTACAATACTGTGCATATAACTAATACCACTGAACTGCGTGCTTACAGGGTAATTAAAAGTTGGAAGTTTAGGGTCAAAACAAAATTACAGGGCTTCCCTGGTGGTTAAGAATCCACCTGCCAATGCAGGGGACACGGGTTCGAGCCGTGGTCCTGGAAGATCCCACATGCCGCGTAGCAACTAAGCCCGTGCACCACAACCACTGAGCCTGTGCTCTAGAACCCACGAGCCACAACTACTGAGCCACAACTTCAGTGCCACAACTACTGAAGCCCGTGTGCCTAGAGCCCGTGCTCGGCAACAAGAGAAGCCACCGCAATGAGAAGCCCACGCACCGCAACAAAGAGTGGCCCCCGCTCGCCGCAGCTAGAGAAAGCCTGCGCGCAGCAACAAAGACCCAAAGCAGCCAATAAATAAATAAATAAATTTATTTTAAAAATTGCAGTAAGGTATGCTAATGAAGGGTTAAAAAGATTAATTGGTTAAAACAATTTAACTCAACAATTATCTAGGTTTCTACTATGTAACAAAATGATGGATACAGAGGTAAAAACATCGTTCCCAATCTTATATAAAGGAAATAGCAAGATGATAAAGACTTTTCAACCTTCAAAGAGATGTCATTCAATTCTTTCAACATAGGAAATACTAAACTCCAAGTTAGGGACATTGCTTTATGTCCACTCAAAAAGTGACATTTCTCTGCATCTCAAGGGGCAGGATAAAACTAGATTCAAAAACAATTGACACTGGGTAAGCATCACCCTGCAGCACAATCCTAACTTTACTGATGTCCATGTTCACTCAGTATTATTTTTCTCACAAAAAAATCTTTAAATAACCCAACATGGGGTCTTCCTTGGTGGCGCAGCGGTTGAGAGTCCTCCTGCCGATGCAGGGGACACGGGTTCGTGCCCCGGTCCGGGAAGATCCCACATGCCGCGGAGCGACTGGGCCCGTGAGCCGTGGCTGCTGAGCCTGCGCTTCCGGAGCCTGTGCTCTGCAACGGGAGAGGCCACAACGGTGAGAGGCCTGCGTACCGGGGGAAAAAAAAAAAAAAAAAGCTACTGTGATTAAAACTAGTTTGACTCAAAAAAAAAAAAAGTCTATAGCCTACTTGATAGCTCTGTACACCATCTAGAGACTTTTTGACACAATACTAAAATACAAATTCTTCACAAATCACAACTTTATCCCAAATGTTCTTATAGATTCTGTTGCTTTTTAAGTTCTACTAAATAATCAATATCTTTACAACAAAATTTATTTACTTAAAAAACACTTAAATCACTATCCCACAAAATGTTTAGAAACACAGGTAACCATAGAAAGTAAACATGCATATACTGTTTTTTTTTCTGTTAAGTAATTCAAACTTTAATGCAGAAAAAAATACATTACAGTCAAAATAAACCAATGAAAGTGATACAAATCATCTCACTGTATGCGGGCCTCACTGAATAAATAGACATCAGAAGGATCATGCCCCGTAATATATTCCTGGCACAAACAAGGTGAGTGCTCTGAAAGGAGAAGTCTGTACAACTCACAACAAATAGAGAACTGCAAGGGTGACAGTGTGGTGACCCTTCTCAAGGCTCTCATGCTCACATACTGCTTTTTTATTCTTATAATTTGGGTTGTTAGCTGAATGAAAACAAATAATAGCTAAAAAAGGTTTCAAATGATAGAAAAACATATTTAGGTAAGTTTTGACAAATTTTTGAGTACTCAGACAATAGAAATGTATTATATAGTTTTGCACCAACTGCAAATGCAAAGTTAATAATGAAATCGTGGAATAGAAAGATCGAAAGGGACCTCAAATATATTGACTATCTTTTCAATTTTAGACAAAAGAGCTGAGAATAGAAAAAAAAAACACCCCAACATATACATCATAAAAGTCTTTTTTAATATATGACTTCTGATTTTAAATCTTTTCTGAAAGCATTAAGGGCATGGAGACCCTTATTGTAGATTATGTATCATCTCCTCTTTGGCAATGAGGTGCGCAGTTTTGTTAACTAGAGACATCAGTGAGTTCAGTTTCTGAGACCATTCGTTTATTTTTATTTATTTGATGATTTTAATTTATTTTTTTTAACTTTTAATTTTATATTGGAGTATAGCCGATTAACAATGCTGTGATAGTTTCAGGTGCGCAGCAAAGTGACTCAGCCGTACATATACATGTATCCATTCTCCCCCAGACTCTCCTCCCATCCAGGCTGCTGCATAACACTGTGCAGGGTTCCCTGTGCTCTACAGTAGCTCCTTGTTGGTTATCCGTTTTGAATATGGCAGTGTGTACGTCAATCCCAAACTCCCTAGCTATCCCTTCCCTCCTCACTTCCCCCCTGGTAACCATAAGTTCGTTGAGACCAGTCATTTAAAAATTTATTTAAATCCTTGGGTCTCTGGAAATTGATGATTTCTGCTAACCTGTCTACTTTAGCAAAGATGGTCTTGCTAACTACTAGATTTGAGAGAAAAAGCCTCTGAATCCTGCAAGAGAGACAAATTAAGACAAGGTAATTTTAGACAATAAAATTTTAGAAGAGCATTTTCTAAACTGTTTATTCAAGAATACACAAGGCTAAAATTTATTATTAATAGTTAAAAAGGGCTGATTTCCTGCATTAATGTACTTATTTTATTGGGAGTCTAGGGAATGATTAAAATGAGTACACTCAGAGTCAAGGATCAGTTTGAATCTCCCCAGAAACTTAATACTGTGGGTAAAGGACAAGAACCTGTTGCTAACAGCAACTTGGTCTGCCTTCTGCAATGTTTCCCCCTAAAAGGAAGAATTATACAGGTTAGGGTTAGGGGTAGGGGTTTTTTGGGAAGTTGAGTTGTGTGAGTTCTTGGTCTGTTTTTGATATGAACCCCTTATCAGATACACTATTTGCAAATATTTTTTCACATTCAGTATGCTGTTTTTTGGTTTTGTGCATGGTTGGCTTTGCTGTTGAAAACCTTTGTGGTTGGATAGAGTCCTTTTGGTTTAGTTTGCTTTTGTTTCCCTTGCTTGAGGAGACCAATCCAAAGAAATATTGCTAAGATTGATGTCAAAGAGTGTACTTGCTATGTTTTCTAATAGGAGCTTTATGGCTTCAGGATTGAAGTATTTGCAGTGTTGGATTTATTCTGAGGTTGTTTTTGTTGATGGTAGGAGAAAGGAATCCAATGGTGATTTTTGTGCATGTAGCTGTCCACTTTTTCCAACACCTTTTATTGAAGAGGCTGTCTTTTCCCCGTTGTATATTCTCACCTCTTTTGCCATAGATGAATTGATCATATAAGCATGGGTTTATTTCTGTGTTTTCAGTTATGTTCCTTGTATCTATGTTCATTTCGTTTGTGCCAATACCATGCTGGCTTGATGATTCTATGTTTGCAGTATCGTTTGAAATCAGGCAGTATGATATGTCCAAATTTGTGCTTCTTCTTAAGATTTTATTGACTCTTTAGGTTCTTTTGTGTTTCCATACACATTTTGGAATTTTTTGTCGTAGTTTTCTGAGAAAATCCACTGATATTTTGAGAGGAATGGCATCATATCTCTCGATTGCCTTCGTGGTGTGGAAACATTTTAACAAAATGAATTCTTTCGTTCCATGAGCACAGCATATCATTCCATTTGTTAGCGTCATCTTCATTTTCTTTCATCAATGTTTTCCAGTTTTCTGAGTACAGGTCTTTTACTTCCTGGCTTAGATGTACTCCTAGGTATTTTATTTTTGTTAATGTCATTGTCCATGGGATTGTTTTCTTAATTTCTCATTCTGATAGTTCGTTGTGAGTGTATAGAAATGCAACCAATTTCTGTAGATTAATTTTGTATCCTGCAACTTAACTGTGTTTTCGGATGAGTTTTATTTGGTTTTGGGTGTTGCCTTCAGCATTTTCTACATAGAGTGTCATGTCATCTACAAAGAGTGACAGTTTTACTTTTTCCTCTGCCATCAGATTTATCTTATTTCCTTTTATTTAATTATGTTGAATGAAAGTGAGGAGTGTGGTCAGGGTTAGAGTCATGTGTCAGCATATCTGGCCCTCTTCCCCTTCCTCCCTCTCCACCTCTCTGATGCCTCCAGAAAGAACAGGACTAGTCCAGGGTCACACATTATTCAGGGAGTTGAGCTGGACCACTGTTTTTCTGACCCTCAGTCCTGCGCATAATTTTGCATGCTATCTGGGTAACTTTGGCCAGGTGTCCCTTCAGATCTTTTCCTATTTTTAAAGGGATTGGTTCTGTTAGTGTTCTTTGTCTATTTGGAGACATATCCTTTATTATGTGTGTTTGCAAATATTTGTCTCCTAGTTCTTGACTTGTCTTTTGCTTTTCTGAATAAGGTCTTCCACAGAGTAGAAATCTTTAATTTTGTTAAGTCCACAGTATTCCTTGTTTTTGTTTGTGGATTGCCTATTTGTGTGGTGTGTTAAGACTCAAAGCTCACGTCAATTTTCTGCTATATTTTCTTCTATAATATTGAGAAGTTTGTATTTAAAATGTGTCTCTGAATAATTTTGAGTGATCTGGTGTTAAGTTGCAAAGTTTGCATCTACATTCATTTCATCCCGTAGGGTTTCCAATTCATTGTTCCTTAACTGTTTTGGAGACCATATAGGATATTTGGTTCCATTTCAGATCGAATTTCCACAGTTTAATGGATTCAGCAGTTCTGCCAGCAGGGGGTGCTGTGTCCAGTGAACTGGAAATGAGGTGTGGCCTGCAGTTCCCACATTGAACACAGGGGGCGCTGAGCACCCCCCTCTGACCCATGGCACGTCGGCCCTCCATGGTGGACTTGGCCGTGTGCACACCTGAAAAAGTTCTGTCTCCTCAGGTACCGCTGGGGCTACAGCTTTGGGACGCTGAGGGTTGGCGTCTAAGCTGACAGGAAGAATTGTGCAAGAATTGGAGTGGGATCCCCTCTAAGGATGCGCACTGCTAGTAAAGGGTAAAGGGATGCTCCTGTGGCACTGTGCTGGGTCCTGCACGCTGTTCCCCGGGGAGGAGTGTCCACTCACTCTTCCCTTTGAGGGACCTGCTGGGTCCTCTGCTTCGTCATGTGGTCCCCAGGACTGGTGGTCACCAACCTAAACACCTACCTCGGTGATGATGGCCAATGCAGTGTCCCCAGTGTTTACATTTGCACGTGTCCTTATCTGAGAGGTCAAGCAGTCTCTAAGCTACACTGACCATGTGCATAGCCTCTCATTGCAACTGCATGTGTTTTTCTGTTTCTTTTCAGAACATTTGATTTTCCAGAGGGTTGGGGCCACAGGGATGTTAGGTCTTTCTCTGGCTCTGGGTTACGAGGAATGCTTTTCCAGTTTGTGTTGGGGTTTGTCTTTCTTGGTTTCGTTTTGTTAGTTATTTTTGGGCCACAGAAAGAGCTCAGCATTTCCTTTCTGTCTTCCGGCTGGGGTGCCACACTGCGAACAGCAATGTGTACCCTGAGACTATGCACATATTTACTAAACGGGCTTCGTTTTGTACGTGACATCTGTAATCCACCTGGATTTCCCTTTCAAATACCAAAATGCTATTTCAGATTTTAAAAAAATACAAGAATTCACCAGTCCCCTCTTAAAATACGTGGGCAGAAACAAAAAGCCACCTTTTGTATGATTTCTTTGATAGGAAACACCCAGCGTAGGTAAAGAAACAGAGAAAGAAAGAGGATTAGGGGTTGTCAGGGGCTGGGGAAGAGAGGAACGGGAGGGCAGGAGTTCAATGCAGGGTTTTACTGGGGGGAGGGGGAATGAAGGGGTCTGACTAGACAGTGGTGGCGGTCGCGCAGCATTGTGAATGTACTTAGTGCCCCTAAACTTAAAAAACAGAGTGCAGGACGCCACAAACCAGGTGAAAGAAAACAACAAAATTACAGAAAATAAGAAATAAAAATAACAACAAGGCAAGGGAAGTAAATTTCAGGGTGGGGAGCATATTGGCGGTGTGCAGGAGCACACGGCGATGGTGGCTGCAGAGCCAGCTTCGCCCCTGCGGTGGTGTTTCCAGAAATGGCTCTGGCTCTCCTGCAGGCGCACGTGCCGGCTCTCCCTGCGGGGCTGCTAAGTCCTCGCCTGGCGCGGGCTCTTTGGCAGGCTACTCCTTAGGCTGGGATTTCCCTTTCGTTGGTCCCTGGGTCCTGCACCTGCGGCTAACGCCTCCGGATAGAAAGGTCTGGGAGTTGGAGCCAGGTTGAGAGGAGGAAAGATGACCCCCACACCCGCCTTTCCACGTGCCTTTCTGAGGACAGAACTCTTCCCGGAGCTTCCCAGAGAATTCCCGGTCCAGGAACTCACAGCAGGATGTGCTCTCTGACGGCAGTCCATGGGATGGGCGGCCTCGGGCCAGCCTTGGCTCCAGGCCCGGCCCCAGCCTCGGGGACTCCGCCCCACCCCGGGCGGCCCAGCCCGCACCCCTCCCCGCGCCCTCACAGGCCCCCGGTCCCGGCCTTCTCGCCCTGCGCTCCGCCGGGTGGGCTCCAGGCCCTGCAGCTGACTCGGGGGGAGGCGGGCGCGGTGCCGCAGGTCAGAGCCGGGTGCGCGGAGCTCCGTGGCAGCCCGGAGCTGGAGGCTGGGGCGCGGCCTGGGTGGCGTCCGGGCGGGAGGGCTTCCCGCTTACCTCTGGGCCCCGGGTCCCTGGCCACGCTCAGCCGAGGCCTGCGCCGGCCCTCACGGGCGGTGGGGAGCCCCGGCCCCTCACTCGGGGAGAGGGTGGCTCGGGTGTCCCTACGGATGAGCCCGTCGCCCATCTCCAGTGTGAGGCTCTGCGACGACAGTGACCCGGGCAGGCGGCCCGGCCCGGAGGTGTCAGAGCCCCGCCCGCGCGTTATCGCCGCCGCTGCTGCCCACTCGAACTTCTGCTCCCAGATCGCGCACAGGCCCGTGTCTGCTCTCCTCCTACCCGGGAGGAGAGAGACCCGCCTAGAGGGCTGGGGACAGACCTGGGGCAGAAGTGCGCTGCCCTGGCTTTCCACGTCCCGCCCGGCCAGCCTTGACCGGGGCCGTGGGCCTGACCGGCGCCCCCGGCCTCTGACCCGTCATTAGCCTGCCCTTGCCGCGGGCAGACCCGGCCCACAGAAGGCCCGACCTCCACACGTCCAGCGAGGGGGACGTAGGGCGACTGGGATGGGATCAGAGCGCTGGCCTGGCCTGCGCTGGCCTGCCCTGGGCCTCCCAGTGTTACCTTTGGGTCCCTCTGGGCAGATGGCCAAAGGCGTCTGGGGCGAGACCTGACCCAATGCCCGCAGCGTCGGAAAATGCTCTTTCTGGGGCTTTTCCTGAGGCCACGGCCTCGGGATACCAGGACACAGCACAACGTTGTCCATTCGAGCATCTCCGACCAAGTGAGCTCCTCTAGAAGCAGGCACCTGGTCACCCAGGTTCCAGTTCTGCTTGGCTCTGTGGCCAGGCAAGTGGGGTCCCTTCCTGGGGTCCCCTCACCCGGGCTTCCTCGTTACACACAGCTCCTCAAGGGCGCCTCTGGGTTGCTGACCGCCCAGCTCCACCCCTGCCGTGTCCCTGCGCAGGAACGCCAACACGGCCCACTCCACAGCCCCGGGGGGGCCCCAGCCCTGAGGACCCAGCCGGGTTCAGGGCCGGCTCCACCCCGTCCTCAGCGACGCGGCCCCGGACAAGCCACGTGCCTCTCAGGGCCTCCCCGGTCGCCCATCTGCGCAGCGCGCGTCACCCCGGCCTCTGCTTCCCAGGGAGGCCGTCAGGTGTACAGACCTGGAAACACGTGCGGCGCCTGTAAAGACCGCGGGCCGGCGTCACAGGGAGCTCATGCCCAGGCTTAGCAAAGGAAGGGTTCCGTGAAGGGCCGGCGCAGCACCGAGCACAGCTGAACGGGCCGGCTCTGCTCTGGGACCTAGGGAGAGTCACTCCCCTTCCTGCCTGTTTCTCAGTTCCCCCAGTGACAGTAGATAAAATTCAGACGTCGCCCCCTCCGGCAACAACCTTCCAGGTCCTCGTGCTGCGTTTAGACTCGGTCCCCGTGTCTCATCTTGGCCCTGGGGTGGGCCGCCCCCACCACGGCTCCCGGCATTCGTGTCTCCTGCTCATACGTCCTTGTGCGATCCCCGCGCCTCCAGGGTGGATGGACCTTGCGCCTGGGTTCTAACGTGCGGGCTGATTGATAAAAGTCGTGTGACTTCTACTCCATCCACACATGTCTCCTGCGTTCATTGTCTCTCTGTCGATTTCTCTCTGCCTCTTTGTGTTTCTGTCTGTCTCTACTTCTCTGTCCCTCTCTCTCTGTCTCTTCTTTCTCTCTCTTTCTTGTATGTATGTATGTATATATTGTTAGGGTCCAGGGCAGGTCACTTCTAAATAGGCCTTAATGACATATTGATTATTTTGAATTAATGTTACTTAAGAAAAGACCCATGCAGAAGATCTCCTCTCTGTCTCCCTGCAAGCAGGAAATAAATCTCTCCTGTGAAGGGTACACCACCTGGGGGCTGAGGCCTGAGGCCTGAGCGGAGGGCTGCAGGCGTGCTGGCCCCTGCAAATCAGTTCATTCTGGGAACCCTCTGTCGTGACTACTGAGGTGCCAGTTAGCTTTGTCATGACCAAAGCCAGCTCCTCTCTCTGCCTGTTTACAAGAAAAGGCCTGAGTCTGAGCCACTCTAGATTCTCTAGATTTCATGGCACGTGGACCCCCTCCCTCCCATCCTGCCAGACCCCTTGTACAAATGCCTTCACTTTAAGAGTTCTTTCATCTCGTCCAGAAAATAAACGACACCCACCCGCCCCGCCCCCCATACCCAACAGACAAGCAGACAGATATCCAGCTGGCCTCCTACCTCAGCCATTTCAGAGAGCCACTCTCTTGGAAATACCTTAAGCTCAATGACGTACCGCCACCTCCCTTTCTCTGGCACCATGCCATCCCTGGGTGAGCCCCGTCTTATGTGGGCACGAGGGCACCACTCAGGTGAGCCGGAGACAGTACCCCAAAGTGACCTGATGGTACCACCGTACATTGAAAATGACCCACACCCCCAATCGGCCTTAAACATGGTGGCCCAGAGACCAGGGGTGTGCATGCACCTCTGATGAAATCGTTGCTCAGGACACCCCAGAATCTATATTCCATCTTCTCCACGTTCTTCTGACCTTTGCTCATCCTCTTTTCAGCTGATATCTTGCTAGATCGTTCATGGAGAAATTAGATCCCGTCTGGCAAGAGCAGAATCGTCTTCCCAACACATGAGAAGAGAACAGGCATGGCCCGCACCCGTCTTATCCTCCTCTGCCTGCCCGGCCCGTCATGTCAGACACATGTGTCCCTCCTCTCAGAAGCCTAACTCCAGGGAAAGGACTTAGATGTAAAGGAAACCAGAATATTGTCTTGAGCTACGCACACTTCAAAAAACAAAGCAAAACCAAAACAAACAAGTAAATACCCCCTGGCCCCCCAATAAAGCAGGTCCAAGAAGGGCGTGCTGAGCCTTCCCCTTCTTTTTCCTGGAAGCAGCAGATAACATGTCCCCCCGCCCCACCCCCAGAGGAAGACGCCTTCCCTCTGCTGGAAGGAGCATGACATTGTGACCGTCAAGGGCAGAGAGTGGAGAATGAGAGAATTCTGTACAAACAGACCTTGTGCAGCAGAATTCTCAACCTCCTTAGCCTCCCCACAGAGCGGGGTTCCTTTTCCACAATCACCTCTCTGTTCAACCCAACAGAAAAGCATTTAGGTTTCGCCACTTCTCTGGGTCTTTCTTCATTTCCTTAGAGGGCGCCCTGGGTCAGGTAAAACTTGTGGGAAATAAATGTGTATGGTTCCCTCCTGTGAATCTGTCTCGTGTCTGTTTAATTCTCAGGACCAGCCGTCAGCTCTAAGAGGGTGGAGGTCAGGTTCTGTCTCGGCCACATCTTTCCTGCCGGCATCTTTGAATTCTACCTCCTTCCTTGGCTTCATTCCTCAGCATGCTGACAAGCTCTCAGCGACCATCTTCAGAAACTGTGAACATGGGCTGTGTCTTTCAAACTGAAACGCATTCTTACTCTCTGATCCAGCCCTCAAACTCCTTGGTATCAACGGACCCAAATGAGTCGAATGCTTCCATCTACACAGAAACCTGCACCCGGACGTTTACAGCAGCTTTATTCATAACTGCCAGGACTTGGAAGCAACGAAGCTGTCCTTCAAGAGGTGATTGGACACATGGACTGGGCTCCATCCATGCAACAGAATGTTCTTCGGCACTGAAAAGAAATGAGAGAGACATGGAGCCGTGGGAGACGGGAGGGGCACCTTAAGTGCATGTCACTCACTGAAAGAAGCCAGTCTGGAAAGGTGCCATAGCTTAGGGTACCAACTACATATGACATTTGGGAAAAGGCAAACCACGGAAAGGGTGGGTTGCCAGGGGTTTATGGCGGGGGTAAGGGGTGGGGTATGATAAACAGGTCGAGCACAGAGGATTTTTAAGGCAGTGAAACTATTCAGTGTGATACATCCATGGCGAGATACATTTGTCAAAACCCATAGATTGTGCAACAGCAGGAGTGAACCCTGGTGTAAACTCTGGACTCTGGTGATCATGATGTGTCCATGTGGATCCATCGACAGTGACCAACACCCAGGATGTTGATAGGATAGCTGGGGAGAGGGGATCTCTGAGCACCTGTGTGGGTGGGGGAGAGGGGTGGATGGACAGAGCAGTAACAGCAGCGCAGGGGCCACGTGGCGCCTCTCTGTACTCTGCCCCATTTTGCTGTGAACTCAAAGCTTCTTTAAAAAAAAAAAAAAAATCAACCCTATTTAAACAAAGAAACAAATGAACATTCCCGTAGCATCACATGACTGCTTCTCTTCAAGTCCTGTTTGTCTGGGCCTCTTGAGAGTCCAACTGCAGCAGACACTGTCACAGATGGCCTTTCATCCGCATCCTTTCACAGTTTCATCTGACATCCGCTCTTTATCTCACTACACTCTGTTTTTTTTTGGCCGAGTTGCACAGTTTGCGGGATCTTAGTTCCCTGACCAGGGATCGAATCCGCTCCCTCGGCAGTGAAAGCGCAGAGTCCTAACTACTGGACCACTGGGGAATTTCCCAACACTCTGTCTTTTTTTAAAGATAGTGCCTTTTCTTCTTTTTAAAAACTGATGTATACTTCATGGGAAATTATTATATATTAGTTTTCTGGTATATAACATAGTGACTTGATTTTTTTTTTTTTTTTTTTTTGCGGTACGTGGGCCTCTCACTGTCGTGGCCTCTCCCGTGGCGGAGCACAGGCTCCGGACGCGCAGGCCCAGTGGCCATGGCTCACGGGCCCAGCCGCTCCACGGCATGTGGGATCCTCCCGGACCGGGGCACGAACCCGTGTCCCCTGCATCAGCAGGCGGATTCTCAGTCACTGCGCCACCAGGGAAGCCCACTTGATATTTTTATACACTACAAAATAATCACCAAGATAAGTCTAGTTACCATGTGTCACCATACTGTGTTATTACAGTATTATGGACTCTATTCCCTATGCTGTACATCACACCCCATGACCTTTGTTTTATAACTGGAATTTGGAACCTCTCAATCTTTCTCACCTGTTGCACTCATCCCTCCACCCCGCCCCCCACGTGGCAACCACCAGCATGTTCTTGGCATCCATGAGTCCATTTCTGTTTTGTTGTGTTTCGTCATTTGTTTTGTTTTATAGATTCTACGTGTAAGTGACATCATAAGGTAATCCTCTTTCTCTGTCTGCTATATCTAATTTAGCATAATGCCCTCTAGGTCCATTCATGTTCTTGCAAGATTTCATCTTTTTTTTAAAAAAAAATAATTTATTTGTTTTTATTTTTGGCTGTGTTGGGTCTTTGTTGCTGTGTGCAGGCTTTCTCTAGTTGTGGCGAGTGGGGGCTACTCTTCGTTGTGGTGTGAGGGCTTCTCATTGTGGTGGCTTCTCCTGTCGTGGAGCACGGGCTGTAGGCACATGGGCTTCAGTAGTTGTGGCACGTGGGCTCAGTAGTTATGGCTCACAGGCTCTAGAGCTCAGGCTCAGTAGTTGTGGCGCACGGGCTTAGTTGCTCCGTGGCATGTGGTATCTCCCTGTGCTAGGGATTGAACCGTGTCCCCTGCACTGGCAGGTGGATACTTAACCACTGTGCCACCAGGGAAGCCCAATATTTCATTCTTTTTTTATGGCTGAGTCATAGTCCAGTGTGTGTATGTGTGTGTGTCCAGTTTTCATATATATATATATATATATATATATATGAAAACTTCTTTATACGTTTATCTATTGATGGATAGTTTGGTAGCTTCCATATCTTGACTATTGTCATAAAGACTTCATGAACATAAGGGTGTGTATATATTTTTGAAGTTGTGTTTTTGTTTCCTTCAGAAAGATACCCCCAAGTATAATTCCTGCATCATATGGTAGGTCTATTTTTAATTTCTTGAGGATCCTCCATACTGTTTTCCATAGTGGCTGTACCAATGAACATTCCCAACAAAAGTGAATGAGAGTTCCCTTTTCTCCACGTCCTCGGCAATGCTTGTTATGTGTTGTCTTTTGGATGATAGACATCCTTTCAGGTGTGAGGTGATATTCTCATTGTGGTCTGAACGTGCATTTCCCGGATGATGAGTGACGTTGACCATCTTTTCATGTGTCTTTTGGCCATCTGTATATATTTGGAAACATGTTTCATCTTCTGCCAATTTTTTAATTGGGTTTTTGTTTTTTTGGAGGTTGACTTGTGTGAATGAGTTCTGGGTCTATTTCGTGTATGAACCACTTACCAGATATATTGTTTGCAAATATTTCTCACATTCAGTAGGCTGCCTTTTCTTTTGTGGATGGTTTCCTCTGCTGCTGGAAAGCCTTTCAGTTGGATGGAGTCCCATTGGTTTATTTTGCTTGAGGAGGCAGATCCAAAAAGTATTGCTAAGACTGATGTCAAAGAGTGTACTGCCTATGTTTTCTTCTAGGAGTTTTATGGCTTCAGGTCCTACATTGAAGTATTTGATTCATTTTGAGGTTATTTTGTAGATGGTATAAGAAAAGATTCCAGTTTGATTCTTGTGCATGTAGCTGTCCAGTTTTCTCAACACTATTTATCGAAGAGGCTATATTTTCCCCATTGTATATTCTCACCTCCTTTGTCATAGATAAATTGACTGTATAAGTGTGGGTTTGTTTCTGGGCTCTCAATTCTATTCCATGGCTCTATGCGTATTTCCTTTGTGCCAATACCATACTGTCTTAATGATTCTAGATGTGTAGTAGAGTTTGAAATCAGGGAGCGTGATATGTCCAGGTTTGTGCTTCTTTCTTAAGATTGTATTGACTATTCAGGTTCTTTTGTGTTTCTATACACATTTTAGAATTGTTTGTTCTAGTTCTCCAAAAAAATCCCATTGGTATTTTGATAGAAATGGCATCCAATCTCTAGGTTGCCTTGGGGTGTGGAATTATTTTAACAATATGGATTCTTTTAATCCACGAGCATGGTATATATTTCCATTTGTTTGTGTCATCTTCATTTATTTCATCAATGTCTTCCAGTTTTCTGAGTATAGATCTTTTACCTCCTGGGTTAGGTGCATTCCTAGGTATTTTATCTTTGTTAATGTCATTGCCCATGGGGTTGTTTCCTTAATTTCTCATTCTGACAGTTTGTTGTGAGTGCATAGAAATGCAACCAATTTCTGTAGATTAATTTTGTATCCTGCAACTTCACTGAACTTTCTGATGAGTTCTATTTGGTTTTGGGTGTCATCTTCAAGATTTTCGGTATAGACTATCATGTCATCTACAAACAGTGACAGCTTTACCTTTTCCTCTGCCATGAGATTCCTTTTATTTCTTTTTAAAATCTGATTACTATGGCTAGGACTTCTTAGACCATGTCGAATGAAAGTGGTGAGAATGGTCAGGGTTAGAGTTAGGTTTAAGCATAACTGGCCCTCTTCCCCGTCCTCCTTCTCCATTCCTCTGAGGCCTCCAGGAAGGACAGGGGTAGTCCATGGTCACAAATGGCTCAGAAAGTTGAGCTGGACCATTGTTTATCTGCCCTCTAGTCCTGGGCATAGTTCTGTGTACTGTCTATGTATCTCCTATGGCCAGGTGTCCAGTCAGATCTTTCCCTATTTTTCATGGGGTTGTTTGTGTTAGCATTCTTTGTATGTTTTGAGACAAATCCTTCATCAGATGTGTGTTTGCAAATATTTTTCTCCCAGTTTGTGACTTCTTTTGATTTTCTGAATAAGGTCTTTCATGGAGTAGATATCTTTAATTTTATAGAGTCCACAGTATTCCTTGTTTTTCTTTGTAGATTGCCTTTTTGTGCTGTGTGTTAAAACTCCAAAACTCATGATCTACACGACCAAACTCAAGCTCATGTCAATTGTCTTCTATGTTTGCTTCCATAATTTTGAATCGTTTTGTATTTAAACTTGGTCTGTGTATAACTTTGAGTGAATTTGGTGTAAGTTGTAAAGTTTGCATCTACGTTCATTGCATTCCAAATGGTTTCCAATTTGTTGGAGTTATGGGGTGTCCAGTTTTCCCAGCACTGTTTACGGTGGGGACTGTCCTTCCCCTCAGTGTGTCCTTGGCCCTTTGTCGTAAATTAACTGACCCCATCCGTGCGTGTTGAATTCTGGGCTCTCTGTCCGGTTCCTCTGGTCCCTGAGTCTGTTTTCGTTCCAATTCCACGCTGTTTCGGCGACTGTAGATTTTCAACAGTGTGTGAAGTCAAGTAGAGAGATGCCTCCAGCCTCTTTTCCTTTCTCAGTTAATTGTTCCCTGTTTTCCGAAAACTTTTGGGATATTTGTCTCCATTTCAGTTTGAATTTCCACGGTTTAACAGATTCAGCAGTTCCACCAGCAGGGGGCGCTGTCTCCAGTGACCGACCACTTCCCGCACCGACCACAGGGTGGCGCTGAGCCCGCCTCTCTGACCCACAGCGCACGCGCGTTCCCCGCGGACTCGGCTCTGAGCGCAGCTGAGTGGAGTTGTGTCTCCTCAGGCGCCGCCGTGTCTGCGGCTGGAACGCTGGAGCTCGGTCTCCTCAGGACTCGCTGGGGTTTCGGCTTCAGGACAACGTGGGGCTGCGTCCACGCTGGGTTTCCTGAGGACGCAGGTGACGCCGGAGGAAAAGGTGAGGAGACAGTGAGGAGGAGTGGGGAGAAGCTTCCTGGGGGCGACTGACGGCTGAGGGGGCCCGTCTTCGTGCGAGCCGGAAGGGCTTGGTGTGGAAAGCTGGGCTTTTGGTCAGGCTGGTGCGCGGTGGAGCCGCGTGGGTTATGGGCTGTGCAGTCTTCCCCGCACCGTTTACCGTGCGGCTGCCCTTCCGCTCGGTGTGTCCTTGACCCCTTGTCGTAACTTAACGAGCCCCCAGCGTGCGGGGTGCGTTCTGGGCTCTCCGTCCCGCCCCTCTGGTCTGTGCGCCTGTTGTGAGCCAGTTCCGCACTATTTTGGTGGCTGTAGCTTCGCCATGTCGTGTGAAGTCAGGGAGCGAGGTGCCTCCAGCCCGTTCTCCTGCCTCAGGGTCGCTCTGGCTCTTCAGGGTCCTTTGTGGCTCCGCACGCGTCTTAGGAGGATTTGCTCCGTTTCTGTGGAAAATACCACGGCGTTTCGGGAGGGCCTGCACGCACCGTGTGCACTGCTTTGGGTAGAAGGCATATTCCAACAGTGTTAATTCTTCCGTTCCATGAGGACAGGGTAATCTTTCCATTGATTGGTGTGTCTTTTTCAATTTCTTCATCAATGTCTTTAACTTTGCAGTGTGCAGGTCTTTCACATCCTTGGTTAACTTTATTCCCAGGTATTTGGTTCCTTTTGATGCAATTGTAAATAGGGTTGCTTCCTTTCTCTTTCTGATGGTTCATTATTAGTGTTTAGAAATGCAATTGATTTTTGTGTTTTGATTTTGCAGCTTTACTGAGTTCATTTATTAGTTCTAATAGTTTTTTTGTGGAATGAAGTGGAAAATTGGAATAACAAAACCCCAGTGTTTCTACCATATCCATGTCGTCCACAACACGGAGGACAGTGGCTCCTAATATAACCTCCCTCAGTGCGTCTAAATGACGTGTGGACTTTGGGTGAACTGGATCTGGGTAGGGCTTGGCTGCTCCGTGGAAGCTTGATGTTTTTCTCTGCTTTTCGGACATGCTATTGACATGGTGTTTTGAAAAGTAATTTACTTTCCAGTAATTTCAAACATACAAATTTACACACATAAAACAAGTCTTGGATCTTGACTAAGTATATTCCTAATATTGACATTGACATTATTTACAGTGAAATTGTTGTCATAAATGCTATTTCAGGTTATTTATTGCTAGTGTATACATATGATAGATTTTTGTGAATTGATATTTTGTTCTATAACTTTGCTGCATTAGTTGACTAGCTCAAATAATTTTTCGTTCATTATAGGTAGTTTTATATATAAAATGATGTGATCTGTGTTCTGTGAAGAGACACAGTTTGAATTTTTCCATTCACACATGGATGCCTCTTATTTCTTTCCTCCAGATTCTGGGTAGGGCTTCCGGCATCCTCTTGAGGAACAGTGAGGAAGACCAGCTTCCTGGCCTCGTTCCTGATTTCAGGAGTAAATCTTTCCGTCTAACATTGCGCACGATGCTTTCTGTGGCGTTTTGTGCTACTCTTTAACATATGGAACACATTTCCTTTTAGTCCAGCTTTCTTGAGTGTATCATGAAATAACACTGGTTTTTGATTGTAGCTTTTTCTGCATTAATTGATTTGATCATGTGTTTTACTTCACACTTTTATTGTGGTTTATTACATTGCTTAATTTTAATATGTTGAACAACCTGAAATTTCTGGTGTAGAGGTACTTGCTTATGGCATTATCCGTTTAATGTTCTTTTGGTTTCCTGTTGGTATTGTGATAGATTTTTACATTCATCTTTATAAGGTATACTGGGGTAATTTTCTTTTTTAAGATGTATTTGTATAATTTTATTAGATTTGGCTTGGTGTAAGTGGTTTGGAGGGTTAGCATTAGGGCTGGGGCTGTGTATGGTTCATGGTTGCTGTTATGGTTTATGTCTTATGGTTATGTTTACAGTTATGACTTATTTATGCATATGGTTAATGAATACATTTTATGGTTTATGGTTTTGGTTAGGGTTATGGTTTTGCTTATTGGTTAAAGTTTATGGTTTTGGTCTCAGGGTGTTAGCTTTCTGCGTTAGACTGGGTGTTAGGTTATGGGTTAGAATTGGGGTACAGGTAGGATATAGGTAGAGTATGGGTTACGGTAAAGTACAGGTTTAAGGTACGGGCTAGGGCTAAGGTTCGGTCAGGGTTTAGGGTCAGGATCAGTGTTTAGGGTCAGGATCAGTGTCAGGATTAGGGTCAAGGTTGAGCTAGGCCGTTGTTTTCTGCTCCTCCAGCCCTGAACCCCAGTAGAAGATGAATGAAGTGTCTGCTCTGGTCTCTCACTGTTTCAAATTGAACTCAACCTCAGTCCAGTGTTCTTAGGGCTTCAGAGGTCATGCAGGGTTTCCCTACACTCTCCCTCCTGGGAAGGGTGATGCAGGGCTCACGTGGGCAGGCCCCTCCCAGGATACAGAGCTCACCTGGTCAGGCACCCAGCAGCCCCCGGGGCTCTCGTGGTCAGGCCCCTCCCCAGGTATGGAGGTCACCTGGGCAGGCACCCGGCAAGGCTGAGCACACAGGAACTGTGCACGTAGCCCTTGTTGCAGAGCACCCCCAGCTCACCTGTCGGTCAGAGCTGACAGAGCACCTCAGAGCAGAACCTGAACTAACAAACAGCAGCTCCTGGGCAGGTCTATGACCCTGGGCTTCACTCTGTTCAGGCTCCCTCCACCGAGTCTTCCAGAGGCTTCCACTGCAGCTGGGGCACCAGGCCTCTCTCCACCCAAAACCTCGCCTGTCCCTGACTCCTGGATTCCTCTTGTGAGGAAAGGGTCTTTTTGAAATTGTCTCCCACTCATGGGCCAGTTAAAATGATTAGAAAACAAGCCAGAGCTGCAGCCCTTGTCTATTCTGACCCTCAGGACCTATACCTGTTCTTGGAACTCGCCGGTGCAGCAAGGCCCATTTTCTGCACCTGTGAGCCCCTGAGGGGCGAGGATTGGCTGACCTGGGCAGCCTGACCCGGCCGGCCAGCCCTCCCCAGGTGTGCCTGGACTGAGGTCAATATAAACACCCCTCCAGGCAGCAAGAGCCTCTGCAGCTGTGCCTGACGCTATATTCTCTGCCCCGTCAGCAGTCTAGGGGCTGGGCTGCTGGGAGGGAGTAGGGCCCACGGCTCTGTGCGTGGCCCGGTGCGAGTGGGGCTGTGCTGGACTTTCTGCAGGAGTTGCCGGGCTGCCACCTGCTAAAGAAGGGGATGTGTCACCCATACCTGCCGCTGGAATTTCTCCCCGGGCAGAGGTGAGGAAGGAAAAAAGCAGTGGGGGCCGGGACAGGAGGGGTACGTCAGGCAGGGAGATAGAAAGCTTCCAGAAAAGCGCCCAGGACCAGAACCATCCTGGCTGGTCTGCAGGCCCCAAGTCGGCCTGCGTGCCGTGGCTGGTGTGGCTCCACGGCCCTTCCTCTAGGCTTTCAAGTCTGTGCACATATTCAGGTGTTTTACCTGGGAAGGGCGGGAACAGTTCAGCAGCAGCTGGCCTGGGGGTCAGCTCACGTTTACTCAGCGACGCCTCGGCTCGGGCCGCCAGCTTTGCAATGAGGACGCGCCTTGAGGGGGCGCTGCTGGCTGCCTGGGAGACGATTCCCCACCTCTGACCAACTGCAGAATTGTTTACCACTGGAGCAAGTGTCCTGCTAGGGTTTTCCTCTGTGTAACTAGTGGGCTCTTAATTGGCAATGTGAACGGTGATACCAGAGGTCCAGAATCAGGATGGAAATACTTATCCCCAACACGTACAGGCGTAAAAACCTGGGGAGGCCGTGTGCAGCCAGCACCCTTGGGGATGGGCTTCCGAATGACCCCTCAACGTTCTGGTGTCCAGCCACTGCTTTAGAATTTCTGGGGGCCAGTACTGACTCTAAGGGTTCTGTAACCCAGCCTCTGTCGGCCTTTAGTGAGACCCACACTTCCAGGATCCTACAGAGCAGGGTCCGTGTGACTGTTCTGTGGCTTCGGTAACAAATGACCACAAGCTGGGTGGTTTAAAACAACAGGAATTCATCCTCCCCCAGTCCTGGAGACCAGACATCTGAGATCAAGATGTTGCAGGACGGAAGTCTCTCCAAAGACTCCAGGATAGGGCTCTTCCTGTCTTTTCCAGCTTTGGGGGGCTCCAGGCATCCCCAGGCTTGAGGCTGCATCTCTCCCTTCTCTGCCTTTGTCATTACATGGCTTCTCCTCTGTGTCTGAGTCTCTCCTGTTTTGTCTCTCCTAAGGACTCTCTCAATTGGATTGAGGGCCACCCTAATCCAAGATGACCTCACCTCGAGATCCTTAACTACATATACAAAGACGCTTTTCCCAGGTATGGTCCTGTTCACGTGTTCTTGGGGGGCACATCTTTTGGGCCCAGCATTCAACCCATTACCTGTGTATAAAATAACCCTCATTTTAGGAGATTACCAAGGTCCGTATGGACTAGCACAGACAGTAGCTGTGTGGGTGGGGTTCTGGGGAGAATGAGGACCCTGGAATCGCCTGGAAAGGATGAAGTCCTGGCAGCATTAGGTGAGCTCTTCCACCACGGGGCCCATGGAAACAGCCACTCCACTCTGTCCGTGGAAAGGGACCCAGTGCCGAGTCCAGAAATGGTGATATTGCAAAGCTGGCTCTTCTGGGATTTCGTCATCAGTAGCGTCATGTAACCAGTAACTAGGGGCTTGGAGGAGTCACTCTCTGGCACGTGATGACAGCACTGTCACTTTAGGCTCATCAAGCCTAGAATAGGAATGTTTGAAGGAGAAGAGTTTGGGAGATTGCGAAGCTTGGTGGTTAAGGAAACTGAGCAGGTTTGTCAAGGTTGTCAAGGAAACTTCTCGCTTAAACTGAAGGCAGGGCTGGGAGAGTTGAAATCCCGGGATCTTTTAAAGGGGCTGCTCTGAAGCACCATCACCTGAGAGGTGGTCTCAGCGTGAGCTGCGGTTTGAGAAAAGTGTGATGAGGTTCAGCCTGGCTTTCTGTGACAGCTGGGGAGGCATTTGTAAAGCACCTTGGCTTTTAAGGCAGAGTTTGTTGCTGGAACAAAGTGTCTCCCCAAACTGGGCTGAAGCTCAAGGTGTCTCTGTCCCCTTCCTGTGAGAGTCCAGGGCAGGTGGGTGTCAGGTCCCAGGCTCTGTTCCCCTTTGTTTCTCCTCCCTGCTTCCAGGTGAGTGTTTCAACCAGCGGGGTGGGGTGACCACGGGGACATCGTGCCCTCCGTCCTAGGATGCAGGCTGGCCAAGGCCCTCACCACCTCCACCCCTTCCCCTTGGTAACACGAGACACTGCGCCCCAGCTGTAAGGGGTGGGAAAGCTGGAAGGTGCAGGGTAGCTGTGCACAGGAAAAAGGGAGATGGGTTCTGATGGGCACCTGTGCGGCTCTGCTGTGAGGGTCGCCCAGACACTAGCGCACGGATTCTGGGTTCTGTGAAGCTTCGATGCTCTGTGGTTCTGGAAATCCTATAGGAGACGGTCCACAGCAGGTGAAGCTAATGCTCGCAGTGGAGGTGGTGAAGCCAAAGATCTGCAGTTCAGACTGAAGGTGCCGATGTACATGCAGGACAAAACCATCTCACGTGAATGGACTTCAGGCACATTTAACGTGAATGCAGTCGTGTTAATGCCTAGCATCTTCTATCTTGTGCCTCCTCAGGGACCCCCTCCTCAGTGCCTGGGGCTCCTGTAACTCACGTACAAGGGGATGGAGAGTGGGCTCTGTCCAGTCTGAGCCCTGAGTTACCCTGTGAGTCTACTCGGGACCGCCATGACAAATACCACAGACTGCGCAGCTTGAATAACAGGCCTATCTCCCAGTCCTGGATGCCGTCGGAGATCAAGGTGTCTGCACGCTGGCTTCTCCTGAGGCCGCTCTCCTTGGTGCTTAGACAGCCATCTTCTCCCCATGTCCTCACATGGTCTCCCCCTGTGCCTATCTGTGTCCTAATCTCTTCTTGTAGGACATCAATCCTATTGGATTAGGATCCACCCTAGTGACGTCATTTTTACTTTGATCATCTCTTTAAAAATCCCATCTCCAACTACAGACACATCCTGGGGTCCTGGGGGTTAGGGATTCAGCATGTGGATTTGGGGAGACATGACTGAGCCTATACCATCCTCCTTAGGAAGCAAGTGTGCCTCGGTCCTTCCTTCCCTCAAGTCACACGAGGTGAGGTAATGGCGCAGGGAGAGGCCACTCGTGCAGAGTTTGTGTCCCAGCTGGGGAACCCTTCTCTGCTCTCTTTGATCAGGCAGTGGCAGTGCCAGCCCCCTCCTGAGGTGAGCAGTTCTGGGGTTTCCTGCCGTGTCACCTGGCCTGCTGAGGTGCTCAGGGTCTGGGAACCCAGGAGCCAGCAGCCTAGTGGGGCTGCCGGGGACTCTCAGGGCCTTGGCAGATGTCTCTCTCGGCAGATACCCTAGCGAAAGTGGGGAGACTTTGGGGGATTACAGGAGGGAGAGAGTCACAGTCTCGTTTATGCTTCAGAAAGAGCACGTTGGGGTGGGGTGTGAGACGCACCGTGGGGCAGGGAGCTTTGCCAGGCCTGATGGAGGAACCAGGCACAAGATCGGGCTTGGGCCAGGGCTGTGGGCGTACAGGAGAATTAGCGCGGGAACTGGCCACAGGCTGTTGTCGAAATATCAGCTTCCCTGTGCACCGAGGCCGAACAGAAATACGGAGACGGGGGTTTTGGAGGAAGAGAGAGATGGCTTTATTTTTCTGTGAGGCAGCAGGGAAGACACGGCAGGCTAGCGCCTCAAGAACTGGGCACCCCTCCTTGAGAATCGGGAGATTTTATATGTGGGGCTCTCGCAGCCAGGATATAGGATGAGGATCAAAGTAGTGAAGGTCTTGCATTCTTCCTTTCCTTTGCATTATTTCAAAGCAGTCACAGCTGGCATCAGGCCGCCCGGTAATCGGGGTCCGGCAGTCTGGTAGTTGCGTCCGTTTGCCTCTGGT
Organism: Kogia breviceps; assembly: GCF_026419965.1. Taxonomy (NCBI): domain Eukaryota; kingdom Metazoa; phylum Chordata; class Mammalia; order Artiodactyla; family Physeteridae; genus Kogia; species Kogia breviceps. The sequence continues at coordinate 57,862,522 of NC_081328.1, forward strand.
GTATCGGCCATTGACCTTGTTTCTGAAATGCAAAAACTGTAGGGGGTGATTTGTTATGAGGGGCGTATAGAATGTAAGTGCTGGACATAATAAGGTTAGGGAGTGAGAGGCAGGGGCTGTAACTCACACAGTGAGGGGTGATGGGTGCCGAATGTAAATCCCATAGTGTCAGGGAGTGAGGTTAGCTTTGTAGAGTACAAATCTAGTTACTACAAATGAGTGACAGAGGAAAACAAGGAGTGATGAGCTCTTTCAGGCCAGGTTACGCTTCTTCTCCAGCCTGTTCGCTGTTCCCCTTGTTTCCCTTGTTCTCGGGGCAGGGAAACTTCGTTTCTGTTTTTGCTGCAACAAGACTGTGGAGGAGGAGCTGATGGTCACTGGGGCCCAAGGCGAGTGGGAGCCTGGGAGGCCCCAGTGTTCCCGAACCGAACGTGGGTCCGCTCGCCCGAGTGCAGCAGAGCCGGTCTACTGACACCAGGTGTGGTGGAGGAAGGTGCAGCCTGAATTGTCAAAGTGCCAATACAAGGAGGCCAGGTGGCCTGTGCTCTAGAACTCCGAACTCCTTGAGGGATTTCAGCAAAGCAATTTTCAAGGCCAAGTGAAGGAGGGGGGTCGCAGGGTATGTGATCAGCTGGTGCACGATTCTCTGACTGATGGTGAGGTAACCGGCAGTTAACGTTATAAATTCTTAGGCACCAGGAGCTCCGGGGCTACCTGTTCCTGATCATCAAGTAGTTAATTTCTTCCACTTGGTGGTGGAGGAGGCATGCATCAGGCACTGTTATCCAGGTACTTCAGAGAGGAGCTACAGCAGAGGGTGTGGGGGAGGGGTCTGTCCTGGGAAGGTCCCGCTCGGTTACTCCTGGTGCCTGGGCTCAGCAACCTGGCAAGGTGGGGCTGCTCCTGGGTGTGGGGAGCTGCAGGATCCCAGTCCTCTGAGGCCCTGCTAAGCCCCCAAGGTGAGATGGGGATGCAGTGACTGGACGGAGGCGTCTGGCCTGGGAGAGGGGTCCGGGCTGGAAATGTCACTGGAATCATCGCAGGGAGGGAGAGGAAAGGCAAAGTGGGGGCAGATGGGTCACAGCAGACTAATGCAGGTGACTGCGGTCCTGTTGGAAGCAACTCAGAGCCAGAAAGGAGTGGCCGTCAGGAGCTCAGCTGAGCAGGTACCCAGCAGCTTGATACAAGGTTTACAAACTTGATATTGGATCAGGACATCCCATGGTGTAACTGGTATTAATGGTTTGTTCAACAGTTCAAGTTCTGTGTGATATGAGTTCAGCCTGGAGTAATCCAGGTTAGTTTCTATCTGTTATACATTTGTCCCAGAATGAAAGGACAAGAGAAATAAGGGCTACTTTATAAAAGTGCCTTCAAATTAATTGATGGCATAATCTCAACCTAATTTTTAAAAAATTTATTTTACTGAAGTATAGTTGACCTACAAAGTTGTGTTAATTTCTGCTGTACAACAAAGTGATTTAGATATATATATACACACACATGTACATACACACATACATATATACATACTGTTTTTCATATTCTTTTCCATTATGGTTTATTACAGGGTATGAATATAGTTCCCTGTGCTGTACAGTAAGACCTTGTTGTTTATCTACCCTATATATAATAGTTTGCATCTACTAATCCCAAACTCCCAATCCTTCCCTCCCCCCGTTTTCCCCTTGGCAACCACATGTCTTTTTACTATAGCTGTGAGTCTGTTTTTGTTTTGTAGATAGATTCATTTGGGTCTCATTTTAGATTACACATATAGGTGATATCATATGGTATTTGTCGTTCTCTTTCTGACTTACTTCACTTAGTGTGATAATCTCTAGGTCCATCCATGTAGCTGATAATCTCTAGGTCCATCCATGTAGCTGATAATCTCTAGGTCCATCCATGTAGCTGCAAATGGCTTTATTTCATTCTGTTTTATGGCTGAGTAATATTCCATTGCATATATGTACCTCATCTTCTATAGCCATTCATCTGCTGAGGGACATTCAGGTTGCCTCCATGTCCTGGCTATTGTGAATAGTGCTGCTGTGAACGCTAGGGCGCACGTGTCTCTTTGAATTATAGTTTTGTCTGGATATGTGCCCAGGAGTGGGATTGCTGGTTCATATGGTAATTCTATGTTTAGTTTTTGAGGAACCTCCATACTGTTCTCCATAGTGGCTGCATCAATTTACATTCCCACCAAGAGTGTAGGAGGGTTTCCTTTTCTCCACACCCCCTCCAGCATTTATTTCTAGACATTTTAATGATGGACATTCTGACCACTATGAGGTGATAACTCACTGTAGTTTTGATTTGCATTCTCTAATAATTAGCGATGTGGAACATCTTTTCATGTGCCTATTGGCCATCTGTATATCTTCTTTGGAGAAATGTCTATTTAGACCTTCTGCCCACTTTTTGATTTTTTTTTTTTTTGAGTTGTATGAGCTGTCTGTATACTTTAGAAATTAGCCCCTTTTTGGTCACATCATTTGCAGGTATTTTCTCCCAAACAGCACAGGTGCTGGAACAACTGGATAACTACGTGCAGAAGAATAAAGTTGGACCCTTACCTCCCCCCGACCCCGTATACAAAATCAACACAAAATGGGCCAAAGGCGTAGATGCAAGAACCAAAATTATAAAACTCGTCGAAGAAAACACGAGAGTAAATCTTCATGACCTTCAATTTGGTCATGATTTCTTAGATTTGCTACCAAAAGCACAAGCCACAAAAGACAAAATGGATGAATTGGACTTCCTCAAAATGAAAAACAGTTGTGTATGAAAGGAGCAAGGAATAAGATAATCCACCATCCCAAATGGCACAAGATGTTTGCAAACCATGTATCCGATTAAGGCCTGTAGCCCACCAGCCAATACCCCGGTGGTCCAGTGGAGCGTCTGTGCGGCCCCTCCCGTCCTCGGTGGTCAGGGGGTTTCAGGCCCACAGCATCCGAGGGGTGGACACTGGTCATCCGCAGCACCCTCAAGGAGTGAGTGCTGGATGGCTTTGAGGCCAGATGCACTCCCATTACTGCCCTCAAAGGCTGAAGGCTTCAGCATGCCTCCAGAAGGACACAGAGTATTTGCAAGTCTTTGAGAACCAAGAGAGCAGTCTTCACTTCTCTGGAAAGGGCATCTTATTGTTTCACAGCACGACCAGTTTTCAATCTGGCTCTCAGGGGTGCGCTCCCACCTTCCTGGTTCCTCTGAGAGTGGCCATGGAGGTCTGGCTGTCCCCAGTCCCCACACCAGGTGACAAGGCCAGCGGGGCCAGCTCCCGGGGGTCCTTGGCTTCGGTGGAGACTAACCCAGACTCTCAGCCTGCGATTGAACGTGGATGCCCCTGCTTCTCCCCGTCACCGATTCTCCCCTCCGCCTCTAGCTCTCTTCCTCTTGCTTTTCAGTCTCAGATTTACCTGATGGTCACCACTCACAGTTCCCGCAGAGCCCAGAGATTTCTTCTCGAAGGAAAGGTTCTGGAAAATCAGAGGGATAAATAAAGGACGCAGCTGATTCCCACCTTGTGCTGACGCCCAAGAGGGTGAGGAGAGTGAGTGTTTTCTTATTAGAATTTTAAATCCTTCAAGTAATAGATCATTGAGGGGGCATCCGGTGTCTTCCTGCTCTTTGTAATAATGTCATTCCTGAATTTTAATGTGGTAAATAATTTAAATCATGAATATGCTGAGGGGGATAGCCATTTAAAAAATATTAGCGGTAACTCCAACGGATTTACAGCAAACAAGGGCACAGACCCTGTGTCCAGACACTGGCGGAGAGATTCCTACCCTGAGCTGCCGTCCCCTGGAGGGCGGAGTGGCCGTGACTCTCCTCCCACAGGTGAGCCGACACAGGCACATCCCACGTGGGACCACTGCACCGCAGACTCTTAGAGTGGCCAACGGCAGGCAGCTGGCTAGAGACGCGGACAAGAGAAAACTGCGCAGCAGCCTGGGACAAGCCCGGGGTGAGGCCTTAGGAAGGGCCGGTGTCAGAGCCTCAGAGGTAACTTGAAGAGAGTTCAGGATGTTAAGGACATCGTCAGAGATGTACTTAGGGACATATTCAGGGCCTTAGTTATGGACAGGACCAGGGCATTATTTAGTGACAGCTTAGACTATAAGGGACAGCGTCAGGGCCTAAGTTAGGGACAGTGTCAGTGCTTCAGTTAGAGAAAACGTGAGAGCCTTCATTAGACACAGTTCAGGCTGTTACTTAGGGATATCTTCAGGGCCTTAGAGCCAGCATCATGGCCATAATTAGAACCAGTGTCAGGGCGTTAGTTAGGGCCAAAACGAGGTTGTTAGTCAGGGAAAGAGGTCATTAGTTACAGACAGTGTCAGGGTTTTAGGTAGGGACAGCGGCAAGTCCTTAGTTAAGAAGAGTGTCGGGGCCTCACTTAGGGGCAGCGTCAGGATGTTAGGGAGAGTCAGGACGTTCAAATGTCAGATTCTGAGGTAGAGACAGCATCAGGGCCTTAGTTAGGGACAGCATCAGAGACTTACCTAGAGACATATTCAGGGCCTTAGTTATGGACAGGATCAGGGTGATACTGAGGAACACCTAAGGGTATTAGGGACATCTTCAGGGCCTCAATTAGGGATAGCATCAGGGTGTTAGGGAAAGAGTCAGGCCATTATTACAGATAGTGTCAGTGCCTTAGGTAGAGAGGGCATCAGGGCCTTAGTTAAGGACAGCGTCAGAGACTTACTTAGGGACATATTCAGGGCCTTAGTTATGGACAGGATCAGGGCATTATTGAGAGGTACACGAGGCTATTAGGGACAGCATAAGGGTGTTAGGGAAAGAGTCGGCCGTTATTATAGACAGTGCCAGTACCTCAGGTAGGGACATCATCACAGCTTTAGTTAAGAAGAGGGTCAGGGCCTTGGTTAGGGACAGGGTCAGGCCCACAGTGAGGGACATCTAAGGCTATTAGGGACATCGTCAAGGCCTTAGATTGAGCCAGCATCAGGGCTGTAGTGTCGACCAGTGTCAGGACGTTAATGAGGGACACAATTAGGGTGTTAGTTAGGGAAAGAGGCAGGTCATTGGTTACAGACAGTTCTAGAGCCTCAGGTAGAATCGGCATCAAGGCCTTAGTTAGGTTCAGCATCAGGACGTTAGTTAGGGCCAGCAACAGGGCCTTAGTTAGGGACAGTGCTGTCAGGCCCTCAGAGATAACTTGAGGGACTTAGTAAGAGACATTTCAGGCCGTTAGGGACACTTCAGAGACTTTCTTAGGGATATATTCAGGGCCTTAGTAATAGAATCAAGGTGTTATTTTGTGACTGCTTAGGTACTAAGGGACAGCATCAAAGGCTAAATTAGGGAGGGTGTTAGGGTCTTGGGGATAGTGTTAGGGACTTTGTAAGTTATAGCTTAGGCTGTTAGCTAAGGGACAGTGTTAGGCTTATTAAGGGCAGTGTCAGAGCTTAATGAGGGACATCTTCAGGGCCTTAGTTATGGACAGGATCAGGTCCATACTTAGGACCAGTGTCAGGCCGTTATTTAGGGGCAGTGTCAGGGCCTTCTTTAGAGACAGCATCAAGGCCCTTAGTTAGGAAGAGGGTGAGGGCCTTAGGACAGTGTCAGAGACTTAAGCACATATTCAGGGCCTTAGTAATGGACAGGATCAGGACCACAGTGAGGGACATCTAAGTCTATTAGGGACATTGTCATGGCTTTAGATAGGGTCAGCATCAGGGCAGTAGTTAGGACCAGTGTCAGGGTGTTAATTAGGGACAAAGTTAGGATGTTAGCTAAGGAAAGAGTCAGGAATTAGTTACAGTGTCAGCTTCTCAAGTAGAGACTTCAAGGCCTTAGTTAGTGAGAGCATCAGCATCTCAGGTAGGAACTGCATCAGGCCATTACGTAAAGACAGTGTCAAGGCCTTAATTAGGGAGAGTGTCAGGGCCTCAGAGAAAACTTGAGGACCTTAGTAAGAGACACTTCAGGCTGTTCGTTAGGGACATCATCAGGGCGTTAGTTATGGACAGGGTAAGGGTATTAATGAAAGCCGGCTCAGGCAATTAGGCACACTCTCAGGGCCTTGGTTAGGGGCAGCATCAGGGAGTAGTTGGGGAAAGAGTGAGGCCATTAGGTAAAGACAGACTCGGGGCCTTAGTTAGAGATAGCATCAAGTCCTTTGTTAGGGACATGGCCTCAGTTAAAGATAACTTGGGGGTCTTAGTTAGAGATAGTGTCAGGGACTTAGTTATGGACACCTTTAGGGCCTCAGTTAGAGGTAACTTGAGGGCCTTAGTAAGAGACATTTTGGGTCATTAGTGACATGGTCAGGACCTTAGTGCCATCTTCAGTACGTCATTTATGGGCCACATCAGGGCATTAATGAGGGACAACTCATGTTATTAGGGACCGTGTCAGGGCCTTTGTTAGGGAAAGATTGAGGCCATTAGTTAAAGACAGACTCAGGGCCTTAGTTAGAGACAGCCTCAGTTCTTAGGGAGAGTGTCAGGGCCTTAGTTAAAGATAAGTTGAGGGCCTTTGTTAAGGACAGCCTCAGGGCCTTAAAGGGATGTATGTAAGATTTTCTTTGGGCTCCTTACCAAACTAAAACCTCCAAAAAATAGAAGATTTTAGCATTCTTCATTTCAGAGAAGCTCATAGAGACCATCTGAGGCCAGATTAAAGGGAGTTAAGGCCCTGTACATACACTAATCCTTAGTAGCAACTGTGTCCTTAAACCATTGCTGTAAAATTCCTCACCAGAACCTCCTGCACTGGGACACAGTTTTTGAGGGCACGAGTTTTCTGTGTCCCCCTTTGGCTGGCAAAGCAGTAAAGCTATTCTTTTCTACTTCCTGCAAACCCCTCTCTTTGAGATTCGATTTGGCACTGGTGCACAGAGGTCTAGTTTTCGGCATCAGATTTAGTACCCAGTATGGGACTTGAGGGTGGCCCCTGTGGGTCCCCTGACTTGATTGGACACTCTGTGATTTTCTCCATGCCAGCCTCTTTTGAGAGAGTGTAGGGTTGGAGAATTCCTTTAGAGGCCAGAGTGCCTGGAAAGGCCAAGCTCCAGTCATACCCCATCTGCCATCCCAGCAGTTGGAACTCTGGGGCAGGAGTAGAAGGCGGAAGAGGGACCACCCTAGCAACTGCCGAGGCCGTCTTTGTCTTGAGGACGTTCCTCTCTTCCTCCTGCCTGGACTGCCCCGAATGTCCTACGCCAAGGGACTATTTTGGGGAACCAGAAAAATAGCATTTGGGATGTTGCAATACCTCAGTCAGCACGTGGCAACTCCTCTGGCATGTGCTCTTAGGTCCTTTTAGCTCTGTACATTTGGGGGAACCTTGGTTCCTATTTGGGTGACTTTTCAATCCAGGAAATCTCATTTGGAAGGTGCACCACTTGGACAGAGGTCACAGGCTAAGTTGAGACTTGGAAGCTGATTTGAGTTTTGTGCTGTTTGGTTGTTGGTTCCTTTGGTTTGAGGCTTCCATCAGTGGTGAGGATTTTGTTTTGTTCTGAGTCTGCGTATGAGTGTTCTTTTTTTTTTTTTGTGGTATGTGGGCCTCTCACTGTTGTGGCCTCTCCCGTTGCGGGGCACAGGCTCCGGATGCGCAGGCTCAGCGGCCATGGCTCATGGGCCCAGCCGCTCCGCGGCATGTGGGATCTTCCCGGACCGGGGCACGAACCCGTATCCCCTGCATCGGCAGGCGGATTCTCAACCACTGCGCCACCAGGGAAGCCCTGTGTATGAGTGTTCTATGGTTCAAATGTAGGAAGTGCTCCTTCTTCACTTCCATCTGATAGCCAATGGCAAAATCCTGGCAGACTGGTCAACCTATAGTTGTAAACCTAAGAGTAAGAAAAGAATGAAATTCAATTGTAATTTTGTCTGGCCAATGTATGGATACATTCTTGAAAATGAGGATAGGTGGTCTTTGAATGGTAGCCTAAACGACTATACTATCCTTCAGGTAGAGGTATTAGGTCACAGGAAGAGAAAGACAAAAGAAGTTCCGTATGTTCAAGCATTTATGAAGCTATGTAATAAAGAAAGTGAGCAGCTAGGTAACAGGCTGATGGTAGAAAGAGAAAAGAAAGTCACTTTGTATGAGAGCTGGTTGTGTCTGAATGCAGAAAAAAATAAGGGACAACATAAGATGGATACAGAAGGTGATGAACATTTTGTGAAAAGGGAACATTGAGGAAAGAGTTGTGCATGACCAGGATTTTCTAAGATGGATTTTGTTGGAAGTGGGTTTAGGGCAAGCCTGGATTCAGATTCTCCCTCCAATGTTTTCTTGGAATGCTGCTTTTGATTGTGAACAGCTTGTGAGTTCCTTTGCCTGTGTCTGTGATCTGTATTTTTGTTTGAAATCTCCTTACTTTGGTTAAGTGAATAAGTGTTGTTTGGCCAATTCTAACAATTCTTTTGATCTCCAGCTAACTTTGAGATGCTTTAGAAGGCCCCTGAGCCATCTCAGAGAGAAATGTTTGATTAGTATGTTAAATTACATGGAATTCCTAAAAATCTAGTATGTCCTGGTAAAATTTTATCAGTCATAATTCTAGTTATTTTTAAATGTTGCATGTAACAACAATAATGGTTTCTTTTGTCATTTACATTGTGATCAAATGTTTAACTGTTACCTTTTAAGTCTTTATGTGATTTATAGGTAGTTGCTGTTGTGCTCTAGCACTTTGCAAAAGTGCTCCATCTTCAAGAAGATCTATGTGAAGGACCTTTTGGCAAGCACAGGTCTCTGATAAATTTCATATCATAATGCCAAACTGGGTAAGAAATGAAAAATCTTAATGGAGAATCGGATGGCTTCATAAAAAGTTAACAAAAGTATTGGTTACTGGGTGAACTGGTGAATATGGTTATAATGTTTTTGGTTTTTTGTTACTGGCTTTGATCTGTGTTTTCCAGACACAGGGAAGTCTTTCCCCTGGAGCTACTTAGGACTTTGAGCTGTTAGGTAAATGACACCTCTGTATTGAAGTCTGTATTTATGAAAGTTATTGTGTTGGCTTCACTTTTGCCCTCATGTTTAGGAGGAAAGGAGCATTACCTAGTGAAATTATCAGAATGTAATTACTCATGATGTTTCACTGTTTGCTTTAGGTCTACTGCTAAAAGCACATGTACAATGCTTGTGTGACAATTGGGTATGAATAATAAAATGTATGGCCTATATAAAGCATTTTCTCATTAACATACCTCTGAGCATGTTCATGATAGCTGATCAGTATTCCCTCAATGTGGATTAACTAGGCAAATATAAAGGAGGCCTAGCACTGAGGGACATGATCTACACCTGGGCCAAACAGCTGAATCACTCTGGCATTGAGGGATTGATATTTTGATCATGAATGCTCTCTATTGAAAGACTTGTAATCAAAAGGGAAAAAAACTCTTCATGTATTGAGGTGTGAGGAAGTCACTCTGGCTTATACATGGTTTAACTTAAATTTTATTGACCAATGTGGCCTGTTTTGTAGCCTTCCGGACATGCATTGTACATCTGCTTTGGCATTGAGGACGGGAATGCATTTGACAGTCAAAAAGGAGTAACTATGCTTCAGACATCCAAGGTAAAGCTAAGTGACCATTGTAGATGTGATTTTAGATTCATTCCTGTATCGTTTTTTTGTTTTCTTTTTCAAGATTTTTTTTTGATGTGGACCATTTTTTAAGTCTTTATTGAATTTGTTACAATATTGTTTGTTTCATGTTTTGGTTTTTAGGTCACAAGGCATGTGGGATCTTAGCTCCCCGCCCAGGGATCAAACTGGCACCCCCTGCATTGGAAGACGAAGTCTTAACCACTGGACTGCCAGGGAAGTCCCCTGTATTGTTGAACTTGAATTTCTGAGCTATGTCAGACTTGGGATGCCACTAGCCATTCTCAAAACAATGTCTGCTGGTAGCTGCAACTGTATGTTTTCAAGGACTCCTCTCTTAACTATTAAATTTTAAACAATGATGTTAGATCAGATACTAATAGAAAGATGAGACATATGTGTAGTGGTCAATAGCTCCTGTTATGGATATGTTAATACTACATCAGAAGTTAAAACCTACTTAGGTAAAATTAGACAACTTGCTACAAAGTCTCTCCAAAGTGCCAGTTCCAGACTGTGTTTCAAACTTATTCTCCTGAATTCCTAAGGGAATGAGATCTAATTTTACTACTAAAGTTTCAGTTGTTACCCCTCCTATTTTAACTGGGTTGGTTGCACCAAAATGGCAGACCAAGGGATTGAGATCTTAATCATATGAGTCTCAGGTCCAGGACTTGGAACTCAAATATTTGTAATTTGGTATCCATTCCCCCAGATTTTGGCCGGCCAGAGCAGTCATTGCCCCGTTGCCTGAAAGATGTGGGGAAAGATAAAACTGAAGTGGGGATTAAAACTGAATCCCCTTAAAACCAAGTTCTTGTGCCAAGTTTACGATTAATGTCTCCATCTGAAATGATTATTCCTTTTCTTGTCAACAATCTGTTGTCCTCAAGATTGAGGAGTGTCTAGAAGAGGAGGAGTTAAACTGAGTGGGACCCTGTGGGTGTCCTGGGCACAGAAGCCTTTCTGCATGCCTCCTAACTTGTTTGTAGGGAATAGACTAGAGACTCCAGGACCTTCCCTGAGTTCCAAAGGGCAAATTCGAACAGTTGCTAATCAGGGAAGGGAGGGGATGCAGAGACAGGGAGGAACAGTCAAGAAACAATAGTGCAGCCTTGAGGCAGGGTCCAGGTTTTGCCTCAAGGGATACACATAACAATATTTTTGAGCTCCTTAAAGAACTAAAACCCCCAACAAATGGAAGATGTTAGCATTCTTCATTCCAGAGAAGCTCATCAAGAGACTATCTGAGGCCAGATTTAAGGCGTGCAGGACCTGTATACACCCTGATCCTTATTAGCAACCACACCCTTGAACCACTGCTATAAAACACCTCACCAAATCCTCCCACATTGGCACACACAGTTGTTGAGGGCACAAGACTGCTATGTCCTCCATTGGCTGGCAGAGTGATAAAACTAATCTTTTCTATTTCTTCCAAAACACTATTCTTGAGATTCGATTCAAAACCGGTACAGAGAGGCTGCTTATTCAGTATCAGTTAGGTACAGAGTCAGGCAGTTTGTTAGAAACAGTGTCAGGTCTTTAGTTATGGAAAGCCTCAGGGAATTAGGGAGGGACAGACCAAGATATTATGGACAGCGTCAGAGCCTTAGTTAGGGAGAGTGTCAGGGCATGACATAGGACCAGCATCAGGACCGTAGTTAGGATCAGCATCAGGGTCTTAGTTAAAGACATTGCCAGGACCTGAGTTAGGCACAGCATCAGGGCCTCCATTAGAGACAGGGTCTTGCTTGAGTTAGGGATAGCCTCAGGGCCTGAGTTAGCGATGGCCTCAGGGCTTACTTAGGGACAGTGTTCGGACTTTGGTGAGAGTTGCCTCACGACATTACCTAAGGGTAGTGTCAGGACTTTAGTTATTGACAGCATCAAGGCCTATGTTAGGGACAGCTTCAGGGCCTTAGTTAGGACCAGTGTCAGGGCTTGAGTTAGGGACAACATTAGGGCCTGAGTTAGGGACAACATCAAGGCCTGAGTTAGGGACAGCATCAAGGCCTGAGTTAGGGACAGCATCAGGGTCTTAGTTAAAGACATTGTCATGTCCTGAGTTAGGCACAGTGTGAGGGCTTACTTAGGAACAGTGACAGGACCTTGGTAAGAGATGCGTCAGGGCATTAGCTAAAGATAGCGTCAGGACCTTAGTTACTGACGGTACCAGGGCCTATGTTAGGAACAGCTTCAGGGCCTTAGTTAAAGACATTGTCAGGGCCTGAGTTAGGCACAGTGTGAGGGCTTATGTAGGGACATTGACAGGACATTAGTAAGAGATGTGTCAGGACATTAGCTAAGGATAGTGTCAGGACCTTAGTTATTGAAGGCACCAGGGCCTACGTTAGGAACAGCTTCAGGGCCTTACTTCGGGACAGCGTCAGGACCTTAGTTCAGAACATCAACAGGGCTTAAAGCACAGCGTCAGGGCCTTACTTAGGGACAATGTCAGGGCCTAGTTAGGACTAGCATCAGGGCCTTAGTTAGGGACAGCAGCAGGGCCTTAATTAAAGACATTGTCAGGGCCTGAGTTAGGGACAGGGTCAGGACCTGAATTAGGGACAATGTCAGGGCCTTAGGGACAGAGTCATGACCTGAGTTAGGGGCAATGTCAGGGCCTCAGTGAGGCCTAGCATCGGGGCCTTAGCTAGGATCAGCATCAGGGTCTTAGTTAAAGACATAATCAGGGCCTGAGTTAGGCAGAGTGTCAGGGCCTCAGTTAGGGACAGCTTCAGGGCCTGTGTTAGGTACAGCATCAGGGCCTCAAAAGGACCACCTCAGGGCCTCACTTTGGGACAGCATCAGGACTTTATTAGGGACAGTGTCAGGACCTTGGTAAAAGATGCATCAGGACATTAGCTAACGATAGTGTCGGGACTCTGTGACAACAGCAGGGCCTACATTAGGGACAGTCTCAGGACCTTATAGGGACAGCATCAGGGCCTGAGTTAGGACTAGTGTCGGGGACTTTGTTAGGGACAGAGTCAGGGTTTCAGTTAGGCCTAGCATCAAGGCTTTATTTAGGGACAGTGTCAGGGCCTGAGTTAGGACTAGCATAAGGGCCATATTTAGGGACAGCATCAGGGCTTTAGTTAGGATAAGAAGCAAGACATTAGCTAGGGACAGCATCAGGTTAAGGGCTAGGGATAGTGTCAAGACCTTAGTTGTTGAGAGCATCAGGGCCTTAATTAGGACCAGCGACAGGGCTGATTTAGGGACTTTGTCAGAGCCTGGGTTAGGGACCATGTCAGAACCTGAGTGAAGCTGAGTGTCAGGGCCTGAGTTAAAACTAGCATCAAGGCCTTCGTTAGGGACAGTGTCAGGGCCTGTCATAGGAGCAGCATCAGGGCCTTTTTTAGGATCAGCATCAGGGTCTTAGTTAAAGACATAATCAGGGCCTCAGTTAGGGACAGCTTAAGGCCCTGTGTTAGGTACAGAGTCAGGACTTCTATTGGGAACCTCCTCAGGGCCGTACCTAGGGACAGCATGAGGGCTTACTTAGGGACAGTGTCGGGACCTTGGTAAGAGATGGGTCAGGATATACGCCCAGGATAGTGTCAGGACTTTAGTTATGATGGCAGCAGGTCTTCTGTTAGTGACAGCTTCAGGGCCTTAGTTAGGGACAGTGTCAGGGCCTGAGTTAGGAGTAGCATCAAGGCCTTAGTTAGGGACAGTATCAGGGCCTGACTTAGGAGCAGCATCAGGGCTTTCATAGGATCAGCATTAGGGTCTTAGTTAAAGACATGATCCGGGCCTGAGTTAGGCACAGCGTCAGGGCCTCAGTTAGGGACAGCATCAGGGCTTACTTAGGGACAATGTCAGGACCTTGGTTAGAGATGGGTCAGGATATCAGCTCAGGATAGTGTCAGGACTTTAGTTATTGCCGGCATCAGGGCCTATATTAGGGACAGCTTCCGGACCTTAGTTAGAGACAGTGTCAGGGCCTGAGTCAGGACTAGCGTCAGGGCTTGAGTTAGGCCTAGTATCAGGGTCTGAGTTAGACTAGCGTCAAGGCCTTTGTTAGGGACAGTGTCAAAGCCTGAGTTAGGACTAGCGTCAGGACCTAAGTTATGGTCAGCATAAGGGCTTTAATTAGGATAAGAGGCAGGACCTTAGCTAGGGATAGTGTCAGGACCTTAGTTATTTAGACATCAAGGCCTTATATAGGACCAGCGTCAGGGCCTTAATTATTTCCAGCGTCAGGGCTTGAGGTAGGGACAGCATCAGGCCTGAGTTAGTGAGAGCGACAGGCCTTAGTTAGGGACTTCGTCAGGGCCTGAGTTAGGGACAGTGTCAGGCCATGACTTCGGAGCAGCATCAGGGCCTTGGTAGGATCAGCATTAGGGTCTTGGTTAAAGACATGATCAGGGCCTTAGTTAGGCACAGCGTCAGGGCTCAGTTAGGGACAGCCTGAGGGCCTCACTTAGGGACAGCATCAGTACCTTGGTAAGAGATGGGTCAGGATATTGGCTCAGGATAGTGTCAGGACTTTAGTTACTGATGGCAGCAGGGCCTTAGTTTGGGACAGTGTCAGGGCCTTAGTTAAGGACAGTGTCATGGCCTCGGGACTAATTTCAGGGCCTTAGTTAGGGACAGACAGCATCAGGGCTTTAGTTAGCATAAGAGGCAGGACATTAGCTAGGGACAGGGTTAGGTTAATGTCTAGGGATAGTGTCAAGACCTTAGTTACTGGGCTTCCCTGGTGGCACAGTGGTTGGGAGTCCGCCTGCCGATGAAGGGGACACAGGTTCGTGCTCTCGTCCGGGAAGATCCCACATGCCGCAGAGTGGCTGGGCCTGTGAGCCATGGCCTCTGGGCCTGCGCGTCCGGAGCCTGTGCCCCGCAACGCGAGAGGCCACAACAGTGAGAGCCCCGAGTACCAAAAAAAAAAAAAAAAAAAAAAAAAAAAAAAAAAAAAAAGACCTTAGTTACTGAGAGCATCAGGGCCTTATTTAGGACCAGCAACAGGGCTTCAGGTAGGGACAGCATCAGAGCCTGACTTAGGGTTAGCGACAGGGCCTGAGTGAGGTCTTGCGTCAGGACCTTAGCTAGGGACAGTGTCAAGGCATGACTTAGGAGCAACATCAGGGCTTTTGTAGGATCAGCATTAAGGTGTTAGTTAAAGACATTATCAAGGCCTGAGTTAGGCACAGCATTAGGGCGTCAATGGGGGATAGCTTCAGGGTCTGTTAGGGACAATGTCAGGACCTTGGTTAGAGATGGGTCAGGATATTAGCTCAGGACAGTGTCAGGTCTTTAGTTATTGCCGGCATCAGGGCCTATATTAGGGACAGCGTCCGGACCTTGGTTAGAGACAGTGTCAGCACCCGAGTCAGGGCTTGTCAGCGCCTGAGTTCACCCCCACCCCACCCCACACACCAGACCACCTCCCCAAGCAAGGACAACACTAGGCCTGAGATTTGCCCTGTGCCTTAAGTACTGTCTTCATCCCCTTAAAATAAAAATACCCTGGAGTGCAGCCAGCTGAATCGAAGCACAGCCTAAGTGAGAACTACCCCTCTCTGCTGTGCCCCAAGGGACCCAGGGGAAAAAGCAGATGCGAACAGCAGAGGTGTAGAAGGACTAATGGAATAGGATAAAATAGGGATAATGAAGAAAGGAAAACAGACTGAAGGGCTGGAGGTCATTTATCATTTATAAAACCTTATACAAAGTATGAAAAATAGCCCAACAGCTTTCCTGCCTCTCCAGTCATGTCACTGCATCACATAGTCATCATCCCCCAAATGGGGTTCCTGGGCTCGGCTCTGCATCTGGGGTGGCAACAAAACAGTATCTACTGTTTCAGCCCACTTTTAAAATATAGGCATATACATATATGTGTGTGTACATATACACATGTAAATATGGAACTGTGTGCAGCATTAAAAAGAATGAAGGTGGGTTTGTACCCACCATCACAGAAAGAAGTCTGCATCGTATTATGACCTGAGAAAGCCAAGCTGCAGAATAGTATGTATGGTATGGTCCTACTTCTGGGAGAAGAAAAAGGAAAGACCGAGAGGGAGGGAGTGAGGGGAAGAGACAAATAGTCACAAGCCAGTTCACACCCTCAATTCACTCAAATTTCTGCACAAAGTGACAGCCTGCGAAAGCCCTTCCCTGATTACCCCCAGAGCTCTCTAGCCCCTCATCCTGCTTCTCTTTTCTTCCTAGCATTCATCACATTGTATAGTTGTCTTCTTCTTTATTGTCTGTCTGTGAGTACAAGGGTCTTAGACTGCTCTGTTCATCCCTGAGTCTCCAGCAACTAGAACAGAGTGCAGCACACAGTAGGCCCTCTGGAAGTATTTTTTTGAATGAATGAATAGAAACTTCAAAGAAATAGCCTATAGGGAGTGGAATAAGTGGGGAAGTATAGAGGATATATATTGTATTTCTGTACTCCTGTAGCCTTCTGCTTTGTATGGCAATATTATTTTCCTATTAAACAACTAAAAATCAACTGAAATTTGGGGAAGGAAGGTCTTCCTTTAGGCTGAGCTGGCATCTAACCCCCTGAAGCTCCCTAGTTCTAACCCAGAGCCAAGCAGAGCAACGACCTGTCTTCCTTCCCTGTGATGGTCTTTCTTGCCTTCTCTTTCCTCCTTCTCCAAGTTGAACTGCTCCCTATGTCCCTCTACTGAACTCTGAAGGACTGAGAAAGGTGGGTACCAACCACAACTTACACAAGGCAGGCATTAAGCAAGAAGGACAGAATGAAGGGAGAAGAGATTTACTTGTGTTTAAGGCAGGAGAAATCTCTGGCTGAAACAACACAGTACATGGAACAACAGATGCAAAAGCACTTCAAGGGAAAAGTTACCAGGTTAACAGAAGAAATCACAGTGCTAATTATGTCCTCATTACCGTGTGACTGATGGATCTTCATCCCTTCAAATGCTGTTCTTTAGACTCCTACTGTGTGTGTCAGGCACTGCACTAGGCACAGACCTGGCATTTGCTCCCTAAAGCAGGAATCTGTCAGGGGGCTTGCAGTTTCCTCATTTGCTTTGTCACAGAGCAGGATTCCCATTACTTCACACCCCTTCTCAACCTGCAACCCAAGTGGCGGGAGAGCAGTGTGGCCCATCACAGGAATGGGGACCCAGCACCTGGTGTCCTACATACACTGTGGACTCAAAACAGCAGCCCTTTCCCCAGCAAGACTGTGCATCAGTCAGACAAGCCAGTCCAGGGAAAGCAAAGCTTGTGAGTTTCTTCCTTAGCAGCATGACACAGGTGGTGTATCTCTAGTGCACTGACACATGGCTTCATAAATCAGGGCAAGAAACATATACATGTTTCCTGGTCATGAGGCCTGCAGATCCTCATCTTAGGGACATGGAACTTCTTCCCATAAGTTGAGGCTCTCTCAAGTGGAGGAAAGCATCAGCTCCATCTCTAAGCTTTACAACAAAAAGCAAGATTATCTTACCCATTTAGCCAAAGTGGCTAGAGAATGAGCTATGTGAGTTATCTGAATAGTCTGATTAATAGTAATAAGTTCATTCTTTCCCTCAGTTAACATAAGTTTTTCCATTCTTAAAGAAAAAAAGACTCGCTCCTCCTTTTCTCTTGAGTTGGTTTCTTCACTGTCCAGCTGTCCCCTTGCCAGAGCTGCCGTCACTCCTTGCCACCTGAACCCCATAAAAGCTGGCTTCTGGACCTCAGCGCCAACTTAAATGTCCTCTCTTGAAGTTCACCAGTGACTTTCTGGTGCTTTTCTCAGTCTTCAAGGTTATCTGGGTCTCCCTTCCATGGATGGCTCCCTGCCTTTGAAACACCCTCCTTTTATTTCTATGCTCTGTATGCTCAAGGTTCTTTTTCCTAATTCTCGAACACACTAAATGAGATTTTTGCCCAGGAACGTATCCACGGCCTCTTCTCTTTCTATTTGCCCATCCTTGTCAATTCCATGTAAGCCCATAGCTTTACCTCGCACCTTTGAGAAAAGACCTCAGAAGTTGGTTCTCCTTCACCCTGACTCTCTGCCCAGCTCCAGGCCAAAGGCCCACCATCTGCAGAAATCCTGCCTGGACTGCCAACAAATGGACCAAAACGCTCCTTCCTGCACCCTCTAAAATCCGTGTCCAAGTCCTAAATGGTTTGGTCAGTAATAGTCAGGAGGCAAGAATGCTTTGTGCCTGGAGAGCCTGCGTGGCTGACAAAGCAATTGGTAACCCTTCCCTGATGCGGAGGGTCATCGCCGTGCTCTATCCAGTTACTCAGACTGTATCAGACGCAAAGTGCCTGTGTTATTTTGTGAAGAATTAGAATCCTAAACTACAAGTTAAAAGGCTGTTCTCTGGTTTACTCTCTCCCATGTGGAGGGTTGGCTGAGAATGTGGTCTGCTTGCCTGGTTTCAGATGTAGCTTCAGACAAAGATAAAGATACTCATTTGTGGACAACATGAACGTTTATACCTTTCAGTGACTCATCTTTGCCATCCTTCCAAAAGCACGCTACTTGTAAGAAATGGTAGCTACATTGTCACAGTTATACAAAAGGTAACTAAGATTAAGAGATCAGACGCAGGGTTGGTGTGGGGAGGGATGATGCCTATGTACGGATGGTCACATTTTCAAGTGGAAGAATTAAAAAAGGGGAACTGTAACTTTCACGTCTTATCCAAACAGAGGTTTCTGCTGACATCACTAGAACTCTTACTTTACTAGCAATGCAGTTGAGCACGTATATCAACACTAAAAGGGTTATATTGTATTTTACTCGATTGAAAGGAAAAGGGATAGCACTGCTTTGCACCCATTAACAATGTGATACCCAAATGGAAACATACGTCTTTTAGGATGAAATCTAATGACTAATTGAGAACCACTGTGATGCCTGACACCTTACTACCAAATGCTCACATCTAACAGTTTGTAGATTGTCTAACAGAAGATAAACATATACCCCAAAATAGACCTGAATTCACCTAGATTTGAGATACAAATTCATCTTCTCTTTGCTAATTAAAGGGAAAAAACGAGGTATTTCTTACCTGCACATGATTTCCTGTGTGAGCAAAAGACTTGGCACATTTCTGGGTTCTTGTGTTGGCCTTCAGCATACTATGGCCTGTCAACAAAGGCACGATTTGAGCTAAGAATGGAACCAGGTAGCAGAGGACAGACTACCACAATTGAGTTCTTGACCGCTCACCACTGCTGCAAGGCCAACTAGCTTTCAGAGCCAAAGGCCTCACTGGGATGATTGTTTTAAGACAGTTGTTAAGGATCAACCCAAATTGAGTGGAAGGGGATATGTTCCTCTCTGTCCCATCAACTACCTTATTATAACGCACATCTTTGGATCCTTGTATGAGATGGGCTTCTGTCGTCAAGACAACCAGAATTCTCTCTTCAATTCAGAATAAAAATAAATCTAATCAATGTAGAAGGAAAAACCCAGAAGGCTTAGCAGACTGAGGTACTAGTGATTTAAAATATAGAAAAGCACATGGATTTTATATATATATATTTTGCGGCACGCAGGCCTCTCACTGTTGCGGCCTCTCCCGTTGCAGAGCACAGGCTCCGGACGCGCAGGCTCAGCGGCCGTGGCTCACGGGCCCAGCCGCTCCGCGGCACGTGGGATCTCCCCGGACCGGGGCACGAACCTGCATTCCCTGCACCAGCAGGCGGATTCTCAACCACTGCGCCACCAGGGAAGCACGGATTTTATTTTTAAATGATTCGTATTTATTGCCTCATTTTACTACTTCCAACTCCAACATGTAATAGTCTAGAGGTAAGTAGCAGAGAACAAGTGAGGGTATGGTTATGATTCCACTCACTGTCTTGCGATGATTCATCAATTGGGAAATCCTCCTGCCTACAGGTTGAAAACGTGCTCTCTGGGGCGTATAACCACCCAAACAGTAATACTCGCCTGCATATGCTGGGGCAAGGGCAGGGTTGGGCAGGGAGTTAAGCCATAGTTACCTCCCTCAACTAAGAAGAATTACATCTGACTCTCAAAATTTGGAGTCCCAAACCACCAGCCAAGATGTTTTTAGTAATATGTGTACAAACATGTTACTTAAGGTCACCGGAAGTTTCCTTGAGACCTCTGCTTAAAGGAAGATCTACATGTTAATACCTGGGCCAAAGAAAAGCTCACAGCTATGGGTAGAGCAGTGCTCTGCATGGGGATACATTTTAACTAACTTAACAATGTAGCACTGCGTAATACTAATATAACACAGCTTCAAACTGTTAATAAAATTACTTTCACACATTCAGATAACTCAGTTTCTTGGTGACGAAACTACTTAAATTAACCAGAGACTATCCTTTTCTTAGGACACACAAAAACTGCAGTAACTAACTTACAGTTGTCCGGAATGTGCTTGTTTATGAACCTGAGACTTTTAGAACTGTAGATGATGGAGGACAGCTTATGACACTATGTGTGCAGACCCTCAGAGCAGGCTCTGGCTTTGTTACCTAACTCCATTACGAAACAAAAATTGCAACAAATTAAAAAATGACAAAAAGTACCTGTATAAGGAGAAAACATTTCTCTACCATTGGCTCATCAAAAGCATTTTTTACGGTTAGTGTGTTATAACCCTATATTTTTTAATGTTTTATTTTGCCATAACTTTAGATGTACAGAAAAGTTGTAAGGATATATAAAGAATTCCAAGATACTCTTTACCCAGATGCCTCCAGTGTTTACATTTTAGTAAATTTGCTTTATTCTTCTTTCTTTCTCTGTTTTCTTTTATTAGTTAACTGCAGACATGCCCTAAATACTTCAGAATGTATTTCCTTAAAACAAGGAATTCTCTTATATAACCATAGCACAATTATCTGAGTCAGAAAATTAACTGATACAATACAATAATCAACACCTGAGATTCACCAAATACCCAATAATGTCCTTTATAGCAAACAACAACAACAAAACCAATACCGATCACAGCATGCAGTTGTCATATCTCCTTAAAAAAGGAATATTGCTGAGTCTTTGTATTTCATGACATTGACATCTTTGAAGAATACAGGCCATTTTGTAGAATATCCTCAATTTGGGTTTGTCTAATGTTTCCTCAGGCTTAGACTAAAGTTATGTAATTCAGGGCCGGAATACCTCAGACATGATGCTGAGTTGTCCCTGTATCACATCACACTGTCAACTCATTCCACTAATGCCAGTAAACTCTGACCATTTGGTTAAGGGGGTGCCTGCCACCCATCAGAGAGCACAGCCAGATTTGTGTACTGTAAAGTTACTACTTCACTTTAAGTAATTCATAACTATCTTCTGGGGAAATCACCTAGATTATGTTAACATCATATTATGACTTAAATTTTCACCCATTAGTTTTAGCATGCACTGATGATGCATTCCTGCAATCTTAAAAGACCTTTTAAATACCCAAGAAGTTGCTTTACTCAAGAAAATGCATTAAAGAAATTGAAAGTGTTTTAAAAACCGAAACTTACATCTGCCTGCTTTATTTACTGCAATCACTGCTTTAAAAAATCAAAGAAACACTGTAAATAACTGATTAAATCTCATACATGGTGCTAAAAAATTCTATCATACATTTCTGCGAAATCCTATTATCACTACATGTTTTGTATGTTCTCTTAATACCCCTGAAAACCTCTGGTTCAGCTTTAGCTTTCTGTCATGCTAAACTAATACAAGTAACTTGGTAAATAAAATTCACAGGTATTAATGGGGTTTTCCTTCCTGTTTAAAAAAATTGGTTTTGGGAGGAGAAAGGAGTATCAATTACATCAGACCTTCTCATTTTGAGTCTTTCTAGATAATACCAATATTATTTTTTACTGAGGCTGCTGGTTCCACTGAAATCAGTGGGCCCGTGATGATACCCAATTACAGATACGCTGCAGTGAAAATATGTCGGCGACCCCCTCAAACAGTAGACGATCCATATGGCCTCACAGGTATTCCATGTTTTTGTCTTTGGTGACTGAATATCATTCGTTGAAGGCCCAGGGCCTCCGTCTACATCTCTACCAAATGTCAACCTGCCACTTCACTTCTGGCCGCAGAGTCAAAATGGAGAATCTTTCTCTGCATCAAGCATAGAAAAATGAAAGCATGAGTTTGGATTTGCTCAGAAATAAACTCTGGGGACAGAAGTTTCTTCTGTCCCTTTCCTTGGGGCCTCAGCAGAACAATACTTTTCAGCACATAAACACAGACAAAGAAGTGCTTGCTGCTTCTGTGACTTCTGAAATAAAAACAAGTGAAACAGAGAGTCTTTTCTCTCTCCTAAGGAGTAGAACTAAAATCCTGGAAATAGAGTAAGAATCTAGAACCTCAGTGTAATAGCTATACAGTGAAACTCCGTCAAAGGCAGCTCCACCTCCAACCTCTATGGGGTAATAATAGTAATAATAATAAAATAATAAAAGCAGCTAATTTATTAAGCACTTAATGTATGCTAGTCACTGTTCTAAGCATTTTCCATGTGTGAATTCATTTAATTTTCACAACTGAGCTTCCAGGTAGGTGCTGACATTACTTCAGTTAGTTTACAAATGCTTACATATTTTAATAACTAAGACCAAATCATTCGTGCTCAACAACTATATAAACAATTCACCAACATCCAGACACTCCTTCGTTCCTCTCAGCAATATAAGACACAAGAACAGACTATCTGTGTAGTCATACAAATTCAATAAATGCATCACTACTAATATGTTCGTTTTTAATGCTGTTTAAACATTCACATGGAAACAGCTCTAGCGTAAATATCCCCAAACAAATGGCTGTATATTATCCAGGAGGGAGCAGTCGGACCGCCAGACTGGGAAAGTACTAGGCCATCTGGCTCTGGCAATCTCTCCGAAACCACCAGCTTTGTTTTTACCCCTAGACTCCAAACAACACATTTTCCACTGTGATGAGTTTACATTTTCCCAAACACAGGTCCTGATCATCCATAAAAATTCCAAACTTCTTCATTCCTCTATGTGCAAGGAAATTCAAATCACCTGCATTTTTGACATGTTACCAAAGAAGAGAGACAGCTGCTAAAATATGGCTCCTAACTATAAATTGCCGTGTCATTTTTTGTTTGTTTGTTTCCCCAAATATATGAAAGAACCTCTCTGCTGGCCTAGTTGAATTCCTTAGGAACTTATTGATACACTAAAAATGTGCTTATCTACCAATGAAGAACCGTGAACAGAAAGGGCTGTTAATCAAATCTACATAGGTGTGGCAGGATATGATGAAACAATAGGAAAAAATGCACTTGCATCAATAACTTAAAGTACCAGGAACATCAAAACAAATATATAAAGATTAGCTGGAAAGAGAATGATGACAGCAGTTCTGATTATTGTACCTTAGACTTCTCACTGTGCTGGGACTTTTTAGGGGTCCCCTCACAATATCACCTACCTTCAGATCCATACATACAAGGATTATGTGACTTATTATTTTTCCCTTTCCAAAAAAGAGCTTTGGTTTGGGGGCAGGGAATGTTTTGTTTTTGATAACTTTATGGAATTTGGTATTCTCTCGTTGAATTATAAAAATGTCTCTTTTTTCTTTCTTTCTTTCTTTTTTTTTTTTTTTTTTTCGGTACGCGGGCCTCTCACTCTTGTGGCCTCTCCCGTTGTGGAGCACAGGCTCTGGACGCGCAGGCGCAGCGGCCACGGCTCACGGGCCCAGCTGCTCCGCGGCATGTGGCATCTTCCCGGACCGGGGCACGAACCCGTGTCACCCGCATCGGCGGACTCCCAACCACTGCGCCACCAGGGAAGCCCCGAAATGTCCCTTTTTTCAAAGCAAGATGGTAAGAGGGCAGATAAGTTAAAGGTTTTTTTTTTAAAAAAAAAAAAACAACTATTTAAAGATAACTCACTGAAGCAATCACAGAATGTAATTATATCTCAAATACTACAGGAAAATCTGAACTGAGGCACATTAAAACTCAGACCTCTCCCACTGAGTTCATTTGAGTTTCTGCAGTAGATACCGTTTCCGGATGTAACAGCCATAAACTTCTGGATCCTACAGGCCTTTCTGCATGCTCACTAATGGAATACCGAAACCAGCAATGACAAGAAACAAAAAACCCCCTATTTTTAGTCCAGCTAAACTTGGTTTTAAAAAACCCTTCCCAAAAGCAAGCTTCTTATTTTCTAGTTGGTGGACAAATATTTTAAATATAATTATATCCTGAGTGTTTTATAAGAAAAGCATAGGGATAAGAGGGCTCAGATCCTTACACATTCACTTCTAATAAAGCTTTCCCTTTCCTGGTAGAGTCTAAAATTAAGAGTCATTACCCCAAATAGTGTAATCAGACACTTTGAAAAGGTGTGAAATACTGTGTCCTACCAATACATCTTGGTTGATTGAGTACATTTCTGTTTCATCTCAATGCTGCTAACTCCACCCAAGATCACAAACATTCTATGAAAATATAAAGTGCACAGCTAGTTTTGAATTTAGCTTGCCAAATTTTCCCTTCAAGTTTTAACCCCAACTTGTGAGTCAGAGATATGACATCACATACATAAAGCTGCATCTCTGATGTGAAAAATGTTGACAAATAAGCAGCGAAGAGGAGACACTTGAACTATGCTTAGATATTCCCACTGAAATTTATGATGTTATTAGAACTCATCAATCACTGAAATTATTCCATTCTGCACTCTAAATATCAAAATCCTGAGTCAATCTACCTGGAAGAATTTCACAGGGGGGAAAAAAAAAGTAACCGTTTAATCGGTCACCTTATGTCAAGACTTACTTGTGATTGAAAGGGTCACTGCACACTTAACTAAAATCAAAAATTTAAGAAATTTAAAAATCAGACTTGGCATTTAATTATCACAGAATAATTTTGAGCTAGATGAGAATCCACTGTTTTACTCATCAAAGCTAAAACATAATAATTATGTCACAGCTAAGGAAAGTCATGCTCTTCACGCTGATCTGCTTTTTGAAGACTATTATATTAGCTGTGTACACAAGAAGCTAACCTACTTCCCAAACTCTTACAGCACATAATCAAGGAACAAGCAACCAGATAACGGACAGGGATTGTCTTTCAAAGTAAAAGCTACAGAGAAGGCATTAGACAACTATTATGAAAGGAAACAGGTATGCCTGGAAAAATATTTTTTCTTCATATTTTTAGACTAAATTCAGATAATTACTAAGCCTTCTTTTCAGGTCACTCCTCACCGAAGTATATAATTGCCTACATTTATAGTTTTAACTTTCAGTGAGATGTCACAGTATGGCAAGTAACTCTCATACCTGCTATTACTACACTGTATCTTATTCTGGTCCCATCCCCGCCACGATAGAATTTATGTAACCAAGCAGTCAAAAAATGCCTTAAACTATAGTTTTCCTTAAGCTCTATGACCTTGTTAGTAAAATGATATTAGATGTATTGCTTTATAAAAGTCAAGATTATTCTTCCTCCTTAGAAGAGTGTGTAAAGTTAGTTCATTTCATAATGGGAAGATCAATTCTTGTAGCACTTTTTGTTTACAGGGCCTAAAATAAAGTTTTGAGAGAAGTTATCACTTCAAACATGTGCTCCTTACAACTGTTCACTTCATAGAGTTGCCGATAATTTAATATTTAAGTGGCCAATGTTCCACAAGCAGACAGGTCTTACATAATGGTTTGTGGGAGTTTTTATTCTTTAAAAAATAACCTCTAATAAGTACATAAGGAATGTGTATTAGAAATCATACTTTCCCTCTCCCCCTCCCATCTTTTCTTTCCTCTGATGGGAGTCGCAGGAAAAGATATCCAGGGTATCTAAGACAATTTTTTAAAAACAAAACTCCACTTAACACACTTTTGTTTTGATATCATTTGTTTTAAAAATTACTGAAATCAGGCTTTTGCATTTTTTTGCTTGGCAGGAAAAAAATTTAACAAAATACAGAGCGTCCAAATCAAAGGGAATTATCCTAGGTAATGATCAAAACCAGTATAGTAATAATAATAAAAAATAATAATACCAAAAGTATAAATGTACGTTTACTCTGAACAATCAACTAAGAAATAAAACAGATCTTCAAGAAAGTCAAATATTTTAGGCTAATAACTTGAAATAGATTTCAAGAGATATGTATTTATCATTTTAAAAAATACATGTCATACCCTCATGTTTTTCACTTGGTTCACAGTGAAATATGAAGGTAATAATTACAATTAGCTGTTATTAAATTGGTTCTTGCTGAGTAGATTTTAAAACTCCTAACAGGTTATTAACGTGCATTTTGTACAACATAGTTAAGCCATGGGTATCTAAAAATATTTTTTAAATATGCATGTAACTCTAATTTGAAACCTTCCAAGCCAGCATCTATGAAAACTACATCCCTTATTTTAAAGGGAATCTTTTAAAACCGCCATCAAGCAAAGCAGTCTTAACCGTCTCACTGAATTGGTGGTTAGTGTGTACTAACAGGTAACTTTTCTCTCTGTTCTGATTTCTGTCCCCCACCCAATAAAACTGTCTTCTTTTTTGTCACGAAATCCTCCAACCACCTAACCAGATGTTTAATTCCTAAACTTTTTCTTAAAATTAAAAAGAAAAAATGTTCCCGCGCCTCGTAAAAACGTCAGACCTCTTTTCTGACTCGGCTCATCACTGTGCCTTTTAAACCGTAACTCAACCTTAATGTGTACGCTGCTCGGCGCCCGCGTGTTGGGAGCGTAAGAAAATGCCGTGTATGTACCTTTAAGACCACAAGCTCGCTCACGCTGCCTGGCTTCTTGCCAAGCTTGGAGGCAAAGAGCAGGGGGATTTTTGCAAGATATCTTCTAAAGTTGTCCCTCCGTCTTCCAGCACCACCACCACCACCATCTCTTCTTTAAAAAATGTGTAGAGTGGGTCAAGCGCTCCCTCAGACCACCGCACCGTTCCTGGGGAAGCTGCCTTTGCCCCTCACCCGCTTCCTCTCCCTCCGCCTCCCGGGAGGCCCTGACGGTTTGGGTTTCACAAGCTCAGCCCGGTCTGCACCAGGGTGTCTGGGCACCTTTGCACCCCTGGGGCCCCCCGGCCGGGTCAAAGGAAGTTCAGCCCGTACTCTCGCCGCGCAGCACCCCGCAGTCTCAGATCGCGAGCTCTGAAGTTCCATTTAAAAGAAGGGGCCGCCGAGCCGTCTCCCGCGCGGCGAGTCCACGTGCTCTGGGGTGCTTGCAGGGCTGCGCTGAGGGCGCGGTCCGCCCTGGCACTGGGAGTTCGAGTCCCAGCCCTCCCGCCGGCGAGTAGCCGGCTTCTCGACTCTCCCAAATCTCGCGGCCCGAGGGTCACCCGCGCGGCGCGAATTTAAGAAACTCACTTGTGGTGTCTTGGAGTCGGTGAGGCGGACGTAGAAACCGCTCTGCGTCCTCATTCCTGGGGGAGGGGCGCGGGATAAGGGAACGCAGGAGAATTAGGTGAGAGAGGATCTGCAGGAAACAAACAAAGAATGGGGCTCCGAGGCTGATGGGAGGCCGAGTGTCCCGGAGAAGCGCAGCCAGGACCCCCTGCCCCGTTCCCGGACGAGGGCCTCTGGCCCAGCCCCGCCCCAAGCACAGCGGCTGGGAGTCGGGCGCCGCCCCCGCCCCGTCCTCCCCCTTCCCTCGGCCGCAACCCCTCCGCGTGCTCCCGGAGCCACCAAGGCCCTGCCGCGCGAGCCCGCCGAACGCGAGGGACCTGGGCCTGAAGTCGGCGCTCAGCGGAGGGGCGCGGCCTTAGGACGGGGAGGAAGAGAGCAGCGGCCCAGCGGCGCCGGGGCGCCACGCCTGGGCCCAGCTACGCGCTCGCCGACGCGGCCGCCCTCGGGCCGCGCAGGGCCTCCTCAGGTGGAGCCTCTTCGGGCGAAACTTAGAAGAGGCCGGTTGACCCCGAGGACGGCGGACGACTGAGCTTTGCCCCGGGTCCTCGTCCACCCGAAGCGCCCCGCGCCTCCCACCCTCACCCGGCGCAGCCCCGACGGGAGCCTCCCCACTGCTGAGGAGGAGCCGGAGCCGCTGGTGAGGCCCGTTCCCGGTCTTTTCGCTGCTGGCGTCCCGGGTCGCAGCAGGACGCGGAACGCGAGACGCGGGAGGAGGTCGGCGTGAGCGAGTGCGCCGACTTCGAGGCAACTTTCCCCAGGCGGGGAGCCCTGGCCTGGGAGCCGGACGGGCCCGGGACGTGCGGCCAGCTGGGATCTCTCTGCCGCCCTCCCGACCCTTTACTGCTCCAACTTTCCGAAAAATTCCGGGGGGCGCGCACGGGCGGCCCCAGGGCCCGGAGCCCTTGACTCTGGAGTGCGAGCCGGGCTCGCCTCTCTCTATCTCCCGGGACTCGGCACCAACTTTTCGGGAGCTGGGAGCCCGCGTTCGCCCGGAACGGGAAGCGGCTTGGGGCACCCCGCGCGGGGGCGTGTTACGGATGCTTTGCACTTGCGGGGGAGCGCGCCTCCCGAGGCGCCGGGGCCGAGGGGCAGCGGCGCTGCGCCCACTCGCTTCTTCCTTCCCCACGAACCCCGCAAAGGCTGTCCCCTCGATCCTCGCGCGCTGGCCCTGGCTGTCGCAGAGGGCCAGGACGAAGCGGAAGAAGTTGGATTTCCGAAGATTGCAAGGCGGCTGCTTCTGAAAGTGAGCCCGGGCCAGACCCACCCCGCTGCGGCCAAAGACGCAGAGTTAGACGGCTCAGCGGGACAACAGCCGCGACCCCTTGTCACCCCGTACACACGCGCGAACCCTCACCCCCCGCCTCCTCTGCCCCCAGAACGCCCCGTGGGCCCCCTACACGCCCCCTCAGGCGCCCCGGGCCCAGCCGGCGACGCGACACGCGTGCTCTCGCCTGGCCAGTCCTCCCCGCCGAGGGCCTGCGCGCCCCCCGAGCCCGACGAAGAGGTGTGAAAGTTTTGTTCGGGTTTTGCACAAGAGACAAAACGCTGTGCGCGTTTACGGCGGCCTGACGCGCGCTGCGCGGGGAGGAAGAAAAGTAACGGTGGACGAGGGGACGCGCGATCGTGGAACGAAGCCGGTCGTTTGCAGCCTAGGGGGAGGTGGGCATATGGGAGTTGGTTCTCGCCACCGCCTAGAGTCTCCCGTGCGCAGGTGCGAACGGGTGGGGGACACGCTCAGCTCGTCGCCGCAGCAGCCGTCCTCCGGGAACCTCATGCGCCCCTGCCGCCCCCGGCCAGCCGCCGGTGCCCGGCCTCGGGGAGCCGTCTGTCCCCCCCCCCCGCCCCACAAATAAAGCATGTGAAGCAAAAGGATCTGCGGGTGGAACTCGAGCAGTCAGGAGTGGTCGCTGTGGGATAGGGAATTGGGGAGTTTTTTAAAAGACCCGTTCTGACAAAGGTTCGCTGTTCCGCAGAAATCCTATGGATAAGGGCTGACGGTTGGGCGCGCCCTCTCGGGGGCTGGAGCCTGGGGCGCGGGGGGCGCAGGGCGGCCGCTGACAGCCCGACCTGCCCAACACAAGGGCGCGCGCGCGCGCGCGCACACACACACACACACACACACACACACACACACACACACCCTTTCGTTTCTAGCCCAGTTACCCAACTCATTCTCACTACCAACCACCCCCATCCTTATTATCATCGGGGATGGGAACGGTGTTGTGGACACTTGTCCCCAGCCCGGAGAAGATGAGGGTGATGTAATTAGTCATCTTCATAATTCCCTTCTGCCCTCTCTGGGCCGGAGAGAGCACGGAGCCACCAGATCTCCCATTCCCCTAAGCTCAGCTGGTGGCCTAAAAAAGGGGGGGGGACCATTTCTCACTTGGGACGAGGAGTCCCCAGAAAGGGTACTGAGGGTGCCTAGGAAAGTTCCCCCAGGTCCGTCTCCAAAAGCAGTGCCTCTAGGCCATACAGCCTAGCATCCAGGAGCTGAGAGTGGTAGAGGGGCTAGAAGGGGCCATGGTCCTAGACGGTGGGGAAGACTTTTAGCGGACATCAGAATGGAAGTTAGGAGTTGCTGTTCTTTCGGTGGACCAAAGAAAAACTGAAAGCTAAAGGGAGAGGGAGGGAGAACCAGAGAGGAGAAATAAGAGATGATTCTAGGGGGACATGGAAAGAGAAAAGGGGAGAAAAAGGAGTTAAGAGACGGACAAAGCGGAATGAAAAAGAAAGAGTGAAGAAAGAAGAGGAAGGAAAGAAGGAAGAGGGAAGGAGAAGAAAGGGGGAAATAAAGGAAGTAAAGAAAGGAGGAAGAAAGGAAGGGAAATGAGGAAGAAAAGAAAGGAGTAAGAAAGGGAGGAAAGGAAGGAGAAGGAAAGATTTTTAAAGAGGGGGAAAAGGAAAGAAAGAAGGAGGAAGGAAAGAAATAGAGAAGAAAAGTCAAGGAAAAGAAAGAAAGAAAGAAAAAAAAGAATAGAAAAGGAAAAGGAAGGAAAGAAAGAAAAGACAGGCGGCCTGAAAAGAAACAGCAATCACAGAAAAACACAGATATCCAACATCATACTGGTGAGACGCCTCTTCAGGCTGAAAACAAAATGAAAACAGTCACAGACCAGGCAGGGAAAAGTGCCGGTAAAGCGCGGGCTCCTCGCAGGCAGCTTCCGGCTCTGCGGCCGCAGGCAACCGAGACAGAGCGGCCGGGCAGCGCGGAGCCCCGGAGACGAGCAGAGCCGAGCGGCAGACGCACGAGCGCGGCTCGGCCCCGGGGCGGCGGTTCCGCTACCACCTCCGGGCTCTGCTGCTCGCGGCTTGCCTCCCCGGCCGCGGTCCCCGAACGGTACTCAGCTCTGCGCCGCCGTGTTGGCGTCCAGCACCCCGGCGCCCTGCATCCACGTCCGCACCGCGTTCCTGCCGCTGCCCAGCAGCTCTTCCTTCCTGCTGCTTCCACTCCGTTGGGTGCTCTCCTGAATCCCAAACATGAAAACAACCTTTTCTTGTGGAAAATCTCCTCCCCCTTGAAGATTTGGAAAAAAAAAAAAAAAAAAAAAGGAAAGAAAAACGCCAGCCAGAGATTTTTAATTTTTTTGAGTCGTTGAACTCGCGCTAGAAGATCAAGAGGGGCTGGAAAGCAAATTTTTTAAAAACGTAAACCTTCGCTCAAAACTGAGCGATAACCCGAAGGAAAAAAAAAAGAGAGAAAAGGAAGGGAAAATCCAACAAAAAGACCAAAATTTAAGAAACAGAGATGTATGCTTGGCTGTTCGGGATTGTTTGGTTGGTTAATTTTTGGTTTGGGTGCTTTTTCTTTTTGTAATGATCACAGGCCGGTGGAAGACAGGAGGGGCTGGAGTTACCTTTTGTAGAGGCACCGTTCACTTGAAGGAGCAGGAAGAAAAAAAAAAAAACCCTGACGGCAATTTAAGAAACAATAGACTCAACTCGCGCTGCCAGCTTTGCTACTTCAAGTGTCATTTTCCACTACCAGGCAAGTTTTTCCTCTCTCTCTCTGTTTTTTTGTTTTTTTCCTCCTTCTCTCCCAACCAAAGATGTTTCTTTCCTTTCAGTGCGTATAGATGAGGAGGACGCTGGTTGCCCTAGACAGATAAACCAGAGAGGGAGAGTGGGGTGGGGAAAGGGGGAGGGGGTAGGGAAAGACAGAGAGGAAAGGAGAGGAGAGGGAGAGAGAGAGAGAGAGAGGTGGACCTTGCTGAATGTAGATTCTGTTTTCTCCTTGCTAAAACAGAAGCGATTTGCGGGCTTTCCCTATGGAATCCAGTTTGACTCTCCCCAGAGCTAAACGCAGGTACACTAACCCCAAAGGGAGGAGGCGGGGCCCGCGCGTCGAGGGCCCGCCCCTTCATTTGTATAACTCCATCCTTCCGCCTCGCCGCAGCCAATCGCAGCGCAGGAGCCTGCCGGCTCTTAGCGCAGGGTCACGCTCCCTCGTTAACATCCCTCTCCGGCTGACGCAGGGGAGCCGGCCAAAGTTCCTCGCAAAGTGGCGCGCGAAGTGTCGCTTAGTTCCCGTGTCCGAGCTGGAGAGGAGCGGGGCTGAGCTGGGCGGAGCCGGGCAGGAGAGGGGAGACAGAAGGAAGGGGAGGAGGATATTCTTCTCAGGGATTTGAGCTGGAGTCTGCATTCGGCCACTGCAGTCCGTTAAGCATCCTCGCCGCGCCCTGAGCGCGCTCCAAGCGCACAGGCTGCGGCCTCCCAGGCCATGTCCTGCTTCGCTGTTCTGGGACGTCGGGGGCAAAAGTGGAGGAGACGGGAGAGCCCGGGCAGAAAAAGCAGGACGCGCATGCCAGGTGCCCACCTCTTCTCTTTGTAGCGGGGGTGGGTTGGAGAAATGGGTGTGTGAGATTCGGCGCTGGGAGCTCGCGGACGGCGCTGCCTCCACGCTGGGAGGGAGGGGTGGACCCTGGGCCCCGGCAAGCAAGGCGCCGTGGATGCCCGGGGAGTGGGGGACCCGGGCTCTGCCCCTAGTCAAACCACTGAAACCCCTCTCGCTCCGCCTTTAGCCTGGAGACCGCCGGCGTTAGGCACTGTCCTCACGTGCTCTCTTCTCTGGAGCATCCCGCGGGATAGGTGCACCACCGTTTACCTAACGAACGCTCGCACCGGAGCTGTGCCAGGCTGCGTTTTAACATTTGCGCGGATTCAGTCCCCACCTCCTCATCCCCGCCCCCCAAAAAGTTTTTTCCTTAGAGTAACTACCAAAGCAAAAACAACGTCTCTGATTAGTTATCTGGAGTAGAGTTTCTCTCTTCCTCATTCTGTTAAGATGGGGGGCTTGAACCTTCCCCCCAACTTCGGCCTCTGCCACCTGTCAAGAACGAGAGAGGTCGGGGAAGGAGGGAATGAAGGGAGGGAGAGAGGGAAGAAGGGAGCAAGGGAGGGAAGACGAAATGATCTCCCTCAGACCTTTCAACTTACATGCTTGTGGCTGGCAAAGGAAATAGCTAGATGTTTCTGGGTAACGTGCCCCATCATTTTTGAGCAGGCTGTAAGCTCTAATAAGCACATGGTGAACTTCTGTTTCATTGCCCTCAAAGGAACTCCCTGAATGCAGCCAAGTCTTCCAAGGGGTCCTTCGAGGAAATTGTCTGCCAGAAATCCAGGCCCCCTTTCTGCCAGGCTTTCTTGGCCCTTTGATTTAGGGAGCTCATGGGGTCAGTGATGGGAAAATACACATGCTCATGTTGAATGGAATGGAGAAGGCAGAAGTTAAACTTAGTGCTCTTGGCAGAGCAGGAAAGTGGGAGCCACTTCCAGATTCGTGAACTAGTTGCAAGACTGTTTCAGGCCTGAGGATACACGGCCACACTGGCTTCAACACTGCTTTATCCTTGTGCACAAAGCCTGCCAGTCTCATACCATTTAATGTGGACCACTTCATGTGCTGAGTGAGCTCTTCCTCCCTGGTACCATAATTAATTCCATTTCCTCCAAGATGCTCTCGAAGAGATCTGTTTGATCCACCAGGATCCACACACCACCCACCAGAGTTCCTGGCACACAGTAGATGTTCAGGAGAGGTATGTTGGTGGGAACACTGGAAGGATTATAGGTTTGTGAAGAGGGCAAAGGGGAAGCTGGACACTCTCCATCTCTACAGAATTTAAGTGCACAGTTGAATCTTGGCCTGCTGAAAATTTTCCAAAGCTCCAAGGCCCAAAGGGTCCCCAGAGCCAGTCCCTTCCCCTCCCTGGACCATCCCCTGCCTTCTCTGAGGGGATCCTTCAGAGAAGGGGGACCAGGAAGCAGAGGCCACCCTCCTATCAAAGAGTCCCGGGTAGCACTGGCATAAGACCGAGACCTCCCTCTCTTTAATTGCCTGAGCCTCCATTTCACTCTCCAGTAAACAGTGTTAAGACTCCCAAGTTGAGTCGGGTGAGGTACGTACCCCAGTGATGGGAACACACGATAGGGCATCAGATCACTGCCGCGGGTGACAGAGAAAGGAGAGACACAGCCACTTTGACGACCAGGGTCAGTGAGAGTAACACAACAGGTGGATTTCTAGGGGGTCAAGCAAATCTAGAAGCACTCTGCAAATGATGTGTTTGTGGAGGGGCCTCAAGCTGCGTGATCCAAAAGAGAAACTGGCCCAGAGAAAGAAGCCTTCAGCAGCCCAGTGCCTGCCCCAGAGCCAGTAATCTCCAGGAACGAAATGAGAGGAAGGCAATCTCCACATCCACCAGGCCATGGGAGGAAAAACAAAAGGGGGCACGGGTACCTTTTGCTACGACCGAGTCCATTTGGCTCTGCAGAGGCAGCAGATACTTCACCTGGGATGCCGAGTGTACTTCATTTTAATCAAGCAGAGTGTATTCGTAGATTTTCTTCTGGGCATCCTTGTGCTTTCAACCTTGTTCTCTTACCCCGTAAGAAATGTTTAAGTAGGAAGGAAGCTAAAGCGAAGGTGGAAAAGAGACGAAGAGGGTGATAGAAAACTGGGAACGACACCCAGGCCAGCAGAATGGTACCTTTTTGTGGGTTTCCTCTGGTGAACAACGAACCGGCACTGGCAGCTTTAAACTTTGACAAATCCCTTAGACGCTTTTCAGTCTTCCCTCGTGTAAGGTTTGCACCACCTGCAGAAAGCAAAACGTGTGTGTACAGGGGTGACTATGAAGTATGGACTGAGACGGTCTTCGTCTGTTTTACGTTCTACTCACATCCTCTGTGGAGAGACAAACTTGTATGTGCAGCACTGCCCAGGCTTATAGCGTATCTGTGATATGACTTAAGGGTAACTTATAACGGTAATCGCTTATAAGGTAAACCCTGCTTATCAGCTTAATCAAATGGGGAAAGGAGGAATTTTGTTAGAAATGCAGACTTCCAGGCCTTGTCCAGACCTGCAGAATCAGGGAGGAAGAAAGTGAGGGGTAAAGAGCATGTACATGAGGAAAATGTACAGCGGAACGAGTCTACGTGGAAGGAGCAGTGGGAGGGGCTTGATATTCCCCCTGGAGTCAGGAGTCCCTCGGGGCTTCTCCGAGTTTCCTCCGCCCGGCGGTGGGCGCGGCGTGGCGCCCACCCACGTCCTCTCAGTTGCTCCCGACAGCAGACAAGGCTGCCCGGCCCTCGGGGTCTCCCCGCGCCGGGGGCACTTCAGGCCCTGTGAGCAAGGCCTTCTCCCCACCCCGACCTTGCAGCGCTCTCGCTCTTGGCCATCCCAACCCGCTTACGGCACAAAGAGATCGATTCCGTCTCCGGAAGAGCATCAGTCGCCGCGGTAAGTCCCGGGGAGAGCAAACGGGAACACACGCGCTGCCCGAAAGAGCGGGGGCGACACAAACACCGCCCGCTCAGGCGAAGGGGCCGTCCCAGGGGAAGAGGGAGTCTTCTCCGCTAGTCCGCCCCGAGGAGGCCAGGCGTGCGACCTGTCCTTTAGAAAATGCCCTCGTTGCGGTCCCGCTCGGGAAGACGCGCCCGCAGAAGGGCCGCCTGTCGGGGAAACGCCCCCGCCTTTGGCCGCTGGCCAGAGACCAGAGAGAAAGAGGAGGCAAGACGCCTCCCCGGAGGCGCCAAGTCCTGCCGCGCGCGGCCGGCTCCGCGGGCGTCCCCCCGCGGCCTGGAGTCCCGCGCAGGGCGGGACGGAGGCCGGGGCACTGCCGCAGAGAGAGGGGGGGGGGGGGTAGGCGCGTGGAGGGAGGGGGCCCGGGGCCCCGGGGGAGCGGCGCCCAGACGCCGGCGCGGGCCGCCAAGCAGCGGCCAAGCCCTGCCCCTGCCTCCCCCCATACCTCTGTCCGCTGCCCTCGAGGAATGCGCAGGAGCTGGAGGCCGCGGCTCCACCGGAAACGCGTCTGTCCTCCCGCTTGGCTCGCAGTCCTCCCCGGCCAGCGGCGAGGGAAGGGGGCGTGTCCCGGGACCCTGAACCCTCAGTCCGCCCCCCTGCGCTGCAGAGGAGCCCCGGTTCGCTCGCCCAGTCTGGCTGATACTTCCAGACCCCGGGAGCGTGCCTCTTCCCACAGCACGGACAGGGAGACTGAGGCCTAGAGAGGGACAAAGTCACCCACAGAGAGCTAGGAGGTAGAAGCCGGGCAAATAACACCGCTGGGGCCCTGGCTTCCGAGCGCTTAGTCTGCCTGCGACGAGGGCTGGAGGCCGGGGGTTCGAACGAACCTTTCCTGGATCGGGCCTGCAGGCTCTCGGGTTTCCTCTGGAGTGGTCCCCAGATAAGAAAATATCCCATTTGTTGAAGGTTTTATGGGCATATGAATTCCCACAACAGACAAACAAGGCAGGTAAGATCACCCCTATTTTACAGGTGAGAAAACTGACGCTCTGTGATTAAAATGAAACTTGCCCACAGCTGCATTGCTAATAAACTCGCCAAGCCGAAATTTCTCCAGAGCCTCTGTATGCTCTGAACCTTGGATTCAAACCACTCACCCAGCTTCGGCGCTTATCTCCCGCATTCGCCTTGGAGCTTGCCCCCCATGGCTCGAAGATCCCTTTAGCTCTCGGGCCTGTAGGTGTCCTGGATGACAAAGGAGCGTGGGCGCAAGTTGTCCCCCCGAAGGCAGCAGAGAGTAGAGAGGAGGGTAAACGGTTCTGAAAAGCCATAATACGCGAACTGTATGCGCATTCCAGATGCCCACGTCTCTGGGGCAGCCAGCGGCAGGGCGCGCTAGGGTCGTGCCAGCTCCAGCCCTGGCTCTGCCACGTTTGTTATGTGACCTCCAGTTAGCCGCTTCTCCCCAGCCCTAGCTGAAGTTTTAGAGCTCCAGGCGCACGCAAAGTCGCCTAATTGAAATAGACTAAATAAAAGACTGCGGGGATGCCTGGGACGCCCGCCCATCAGAGGGCAGAAATCTGGACACCTGCGGATGCGCTTTCATGGAGGAAGGCCACATAGCCTTGGAACGACCATAGCTAAAAGCTGAAGTTACTCTGTGCAGAGAGAACACAGTTAGGGGCACTGCTAGAAAGGTCCCAGTCCAAGGCTGCCCCAGGGCGCGACCTTACCCCTCCCCTGACCCTTCCACACAGTCCTCCAGCCCGTGGGATTGGAATCTGATCAGGCTGCTTGATTCTGGACTCCGAATGGCCCTCGCTCCCCGCACGGAAGGACACTCCAGGGTGGGAGAACAGGGTTGCTGGGCTGTTTGGAAATTAGCATCTCTTCAGTGGTGCAGATCCGAAAGGAGGAAATTGAGGCCTCCGAGGATTTGGAGCGGAAGGGAAGGAGAAGCCCTGTTTGCTTAGAGGAAAGTAGAAGGGAGGAGGAGTTTAGCAGACAAGCTCGAGATGTCCCAGTCACAAAAAATTCTCGAGTGTGTTTTCTTTAAGGTGCAGTTCACTGGGTGTTTACGCACCGCCCCGCGCTTGGAGGTCTTTGCTGGATGTGTGTGATGTGAGTGTGCAAATATGTTTGTACGAACGAAGAGTGGTTGCATATTGTGGGTCTGTGGAATACGAGTGTGTGGCAGTGAGTGACATCGCGCACTTGGGTGCATGTGTGCGCGTGTGCCTGAGGAGGACTGTTGCACAGAAAAGTGAGTACACGAGTGCACGTGTATAGTGTGTGCATGTGTCACGTGTTGTAGACATTCCTCCTTTATGTGAGCGGGTGTGCATGTGTGTGCGAAAGCATGGTACACGTGTCTGAACCTGAGCTCGTATGTGATTCGTGTGTCCATATGTGCATGTGAAATCCAGCGAAGTAGTCCCCCAAAGATCTCAGGTCCAGTCAGAGGAAAGGTGCAGGCAGGCTGCGGACTGAGCGCCCCACGGCAGGCGTGGAAACTGTGGCTCCTTTGGCCCGCAGGTAGCAGGAGGTCGCCCACGGGGCGCAGGAGCCGACCAGAGGCTACAGGTTAGCGCCCAGCTCGGCTCCAGGCGGGCAAGGCAGGTTCCGCCGGGGTCCACAGATTATGCGGAATGCGCGCGCACTGATCCCTGGTGCACAGTTCCGCCCTCTTAATTGTTCCTCGCGGACAGTTTCTGATTATTGATGCCTTGTGTCCTAGAAGAGACTGCTTCGGGTTATCTGCGTATTTATTACCTTTATCACCGTCATTATTTGGTGGCTGTATGAAGATGGTGCCAAGCCCACCAAGATCGCCGCGCCCCGCCTCCCCGAGGCTGCCCTGGGCGCGCAGCGACCCGCGGGTGCCCGAATCTTTCCTTTACGTGGAGCCACAGCGCCACCTCGCGACCACCCTGCCTCCCTCCCGTCACTGCCGCCCAAGGCAGAGCCTTTCCTGGTCCAGACCACTCAAGTTCCCACTACTGGCTTTCCATTCGCTTTTCATTCCTCTTGCCCTCACTAGAATGTTCCACTTCGCCGGAGCCTAGAGGTTCCTCCAAACACACCTTTGTACAGGGGCGGAACGCCTACACCCTTCTCCACCTGGAGAAACTCCTCTCCTCTTGCAGTCACCGGCTCAAGCTCACCTCTTTCCGCGAAAACTTTCCAAACCCATACTATAGGCAGTCACTCGCGCCTTTTCCTGATTCGCCTAATGCTCATATCATATTGGACAGGAAATATCCTTTAAATGTCTGTCCGTCCTCCCTAATCAGGGAGCTCCTCGACAATGTCTGTGGTTGCTTATACCAACGACAATGACAAAAATAACAATAAAAGCTAGTGTTTACTGAGCGCATACCATGGAGCATCTTATGCAATGTACTGTTTTAAATACTTGACTTTCATTATCTCATTTAATTTACCAGGAAAACCATGAAGTAAAGCATCAATATAATTTCCCAGTTTTCAGGTGAAGCTAGAGTTCCTGTCCAAGGCTGCACTGAAGATCCCAAACCAATTTTGTTGGTCTGATGCCAGAACCCACTTTTCTCTTAACCTCTGTGCCTTGCAAATTTATTCAGCTCTATATCCACAGGCTTTAAGACAGGACCAGGCACAGAGTGGGCATTCATATATTTATGAATAAAGGAACCACTGCCAATTTAGCTTCTTTCCTTTCCAGGACAGCTGGATTAGAAAAACACTGCAATTATCAGACACCTTGCTTGAAATGCTACCACGGTGATTTATCCCCAAAGAGGATTACACTGTTAACTAGATAGGTGACCTTGGTGAAGTCATTTCATCCTCAATTTCCTTGTTTGTAAAAGTAGGTTTGCTGTGAGGAATAAGTGAGGGGATAATGTAAAGTATTTGTTACAGGCCCTGGTACTGTGGTCCATATTCAATAAAAGTTTGCTATTTATATAATTAGTAATGATAGTTTAGAAAACTAAGGTACAAAACACAAAATCGACTTACCCCTATTCACAGAGAATTCGTGGTACCTCTGTATAAAATCATCTCACTATTATACCTTAATTTTCATCTTGAACATAAAATATGTAATAAAATATGTTTGGTTTATTGTGCTTTGAGTGTTAATGTTAACCCTGCCCTATTATAAAATTTTAAGGGGTTGGGGGGAAGATATAATTAAACAGCAATTCAGCAGACTATGACTCTCACCCTTTCCTTTTGCTTTGTAGGTTTTTACCAAGAAGGATTTAAAGAAAGACTATAAAAGTGCTTATTATTCTGGAAAGTACAAAACTCTATTTTTTAATTTTGGGAACGTTCTGGGCTAGTTATTCCCCCCCCCCACTTGAAACACTTTGTTGCTAGTAATGCACTAAAAGTTTAAAAATACGTATCTAAGCAAATAATTGTACCCAAATAAAAGAAACAAATGAAGCTCGTTTAAACACATTCTAGACCTTCAGACATTTCCCCAAAAGGCTAAGTTTTAAAGGTTCAGGGTGTCTTTGTAGAGTGACCCATTAAACAATTACTCTTATTAGCAATTTAAGTGAATATGAACTTTTCTGTCTGATCAGGCTCTAACTTTTTTACTGTCAAATTATTTTAGAAAGACTCTATTGATTGGTATAATCATGTCATAATGAAGTGATTTCTCCTCAAAGAAATGAGTCTAATAAAATCCACAAACGGCATAAATGTGTCTCCCCATTTAGCTGGCCCACAATGAATTTCTAGAAACTTCATCCCAGCCCCACATTTAGTTTAGTTCATTTGTACCTGCTTCCTAGTCTATGCGATACTAATGTATGAAGATGGAGAAATGGATTCAGGAAATTTTACCTGCCTAAAATTAATGTGTTAAGAGATTTTTGTTGTATAGCTGGCAGATATTTTATTACCCCTGATTGGGGATTTGGTTCACACTGATGGTGTGAGACTCTGGCTTTCTGACAGTTGGGTCAGGTGGTGGGCGGCAGTGGGTCCTGTTCTGTTTATTTTCTTCTTTTTTAATTCCTAGTATGGTAGCCATTAGAGATGCTCACCAAAATTAGGATTTTTCTTCTTCCAGGTGCACAGTAAGGTGAAAGTATTCTGGTCCTTCTGCATTTAGATGTGACCTTGTAATCTGCTTTGACAAATGAGGAACGAGCAGTAGCAGTGTGTGTTATTTATAGGCAGAGCTTTAAGAGCCAGTGTGCAATTCACCAAACGCCCTTCCCCATGTCACAGCTGCTGGCCACCCCCAGATGGAGCTTCACTCCACCTGCCACCCTTTGCAAAAAGTGAAGAGCCCTCCAACCCACAGTGGACTTTTAACATGAATGGGAAATAATCTTTTGTTACTGTATGTCCCAGAGATTTTTTTATTGCAGCATAATCGAGCCTCCCCTGACTAATATGCCTAGGAAGGTAGCTTATCTTTCTTTTTCTTTTTGTGGACAATGTGAAAATTCTTCTCCTAGGATGAAAAGTATACTTCCACATCTAATGAAATAGAATAATCAGATAATGAAATTATTCAATGAGAAATTGGTATCTTATTTTCTTACTCAATTCATACATTTCCTGTGGATCAAAACATCATTTTGAAAATTCTGAAATGGGGAAACAACTGAATTTTCGATATGCAGAAAAGGAATCTCAAAATCATTGCTAGACCTTCACAAGAATTTCTAGTGGTCCCTTTGTCCACTTGCAGATACACAATGTAGGGAATTTCATAGGTTCTGATTAGAAGAGATTTTTATTAGCAGTTGTATGAGGGAACAGAGAAACATTTCTTCCTCCATTGCGTTCATCTCTATAATTTCAGGCTGGGGAAAGGGAAAAAATACTTGACTTATCAACTTGTGTCTAAGGAACATGACCTAGGGCAAATCAATTAACTTTTCCAGACCTTACTTTCTTCATCTGGAAAATAAGAGTGTTTGGACAAGACCATCCTAGGATGCCATCCAGTTGTATCAAATTGGAACTCCAAGATCCTTGGGTGATTTCAGTTTTAGGAATCAATGCTACAGTAGTACGAGAATCTTCCCATGTCTCTATCCTCAGCGCTATTTTGTGAGACATTTGTAGTTTTTTTCATACTGGTCCCCAACTTAAAGCTGCTGCTCCTTAAGAAAATAGAGTGTTTCTTTTCTTCAACCTCACATTTTTAAATGTGAGGTTTTTCTGCTAGAAAATTGGACCATATAGATTTAGGGCCATATAAAATGCGTTTTCATTTTCTAGCCAAGAGGAACATTCTGCTTTTTCATTAGAGAGCTATTCTCTTCAGGTTTCATGAGCAGATCACCGAAGGAAACATTTCTTGTGAATTTTCAGGAAATTTTTGTGAGAAAATATCGATCGTGTAACAAGTGCTGTAGGGTGAAATCATTACTATCTGTTCTTTTTCCTCAGTGTGGTATGACTTATTACCAGAGGCAATACTATTACCTTCCTTTTGATAATAGTTTACAACTGAGAAGGAGGTTTCACATGAGTTATTGTCTTGACTCCTCTCAACAAACCATGCAAGTGACATTTCTCCCCCATTTCACAAGGGAGGAGCTGAGGTTGAGATCTGCCCTTGCCCCGTGGCTAGTAAGTGGCCAGGCCTGGCTGTAACCCAAGAGCCACAGCT
Source organism: Kogia breviceps (assembly GCF_026419965.1). NCBI lineage: Eukaryota > Metazoa > Chordata > Mammalia > Artiodactyla > Physeteridae > Kogia > Kogia breviceps. Next base: position 57,903,889 of record NC_081328.1, read on the forward strand.
GCCCATGAAGTTAAGAAAGCTGTCTGCAACTCTACCAGAGAATAGAAAGTGTTGAAACCAGGGCACAGGGTACTACTTTACAGAAAGATGAAGGATGCTTTCTGTTACACACATTATTGCTGTGAGCTGATTCCTGGTTTCTCTCTCCTCTGAGTACCGCCCCCCCAAATTACAGTCCTCTGCTTGTCGTTAGGTGTGGTCATCTGACCTACTTGAGCCAGAGCACTTATTTAGAAGTGAGAGGACCCACAGTACTCATTCCCCTCAACTAGAGGCATTACCAGGGGTAGGCCCACCAGGTGGGGTCCTGCTGTCCATGATCACAATGAGCAGAGAGGTCTTTGCCGATACCCAATAGACTTAATGGAAGCAAGTGATTTAAGCCACTGGGGATTTGGGGCTTGCTTGTTACTGCAGCTTAGATCAGCCTATCCTGACTGGTACACTTTCCTAATTCAAATATAACTCTTTTGTAAAAGAAAACTATCTCTGTGGGGTGGTCTTTTGTAAACTTGAGTCATATACAGTCAGCCCCCTGTATCCCTGTGCTCTGGATCCAAGGTTGGTTGAATTCACTGGATGTGGAACCCTGTGGATACGGATGGCCGACTGGACTACACCATTTTACGTAAGGGACTTGAGTGTTCTTGGATCTTTCTATTTGTGGAGTCCTGGAACCAATCCCCCTCGGGTACCAAGGGACGACTGTACACATACCTTTTAAAAAGAAAATATTCTTCTGGATCCCTCATGTTTTTATTTAAGTTAATTTTACATATATTACTTAAATATGCACAAGCATAAAACTAGGGATAAATTCTTTATGCATATGGCACAAACAACTGTGAAAACAAATTACAAAAATAATGAAAAACACCACAAAAGCAAAGATTTACAAATGACAATAATAAAATTCTGGAAAACATTGTTTTGTGGAAACTAAATTGCCATTCAAATGTCAAGGTGGTTCTGAGTTCAAAAGAGTAGGTTCTTTGAGGCTGGTATGTCTGTATAATTATGTCTGGCATAATGTTTCAATTCTTCTACCATTTTTCTCTTTTTTTGAACCACCACAAAGCATTCCTTAATACATGTGGTATAGGAAGATCTTAAAGGAGTTATTTCAGTAGCATATCCACCTCTGTCCCTTTCTTACCAGCTTATGACAATAAAGAATCACTGTTGGCACCAATAAACACAAACTCAAATGTAAGATTAAAAACTTTATGGGGACTTCCCTGGTGGTACAGTGGTTAAAAATCCGCCTGCCAACACAGGGGACATGGGTTCGAGCCCTGGTCTGGGAAGATCCCACATGCCGTGGAGCAACTAAGCCCATGTGCCACAACTACTGAGCCTGCACTCTAGAGCCTGTGAGCCACAACTACAGAGCCCTCGTGCCACAACTACTGAAGCCCGTGCGCCTACAGCCCATGCTCCGCAACAAGAGAAGTCACCGCAATGAGAAGCCCACGCACCACAACGAAGAGTAGCCCCTGCTCACCGCAACTAGAGAAAGCTCACGCACAGCAACGAAGACCCAACACAGCCAAAAATAAATAAATAAATAAACTTAAAAAAACTTTTTAAAAACATCTTTATTGGTGTATAAGTGTGCTTTACAATGGTGTGTTAGTTTCTGCTTTACAACAAAGTGAATCAGTTATACATATACATATGTTCCCATATCTCTTCCCTCTTGCGTCTCCCTCCCTCCCGCCCTTCTTATCCCACCACTCTAGGTGGTCACAAACCACCTAGCTGATCTCCCTGTGCTATGCTGCAGATCTCACTAGCTATCCACCCTACGTTTGGTAGTGTATATATGTCCATGCCACCCTCTCACTTGGTCACAGCTCACCCTTCCCCCTCCCCATATCCTCAAGTCCATGCTCTAGTAGGTCTGTGTTTTATTCCCGTCCTACCCCTAGGCTCTTCATGACATTTCTTTTCTTAGATTCCATATATATGTGTTAGCATACGGTATTTGATTTTCTCCTTCTGACTTACTTCACTCTGTCTGACAGACTCCAGGTCCATCCACCTCACTACAAAAAACTCAATTCCGTTTCTTTTTATGGCTGAGTAATATTCCATTGTATATATGTGCCACATCTTCTTTATCCATTCATCTGTCAATGGACACTTAGGTTGCTTCCATGTCCTGGCTACTGTAAATAGAGCCGCAATGAACATTTTGGTACATGACTCTTTTTGAATTATGGTTTTCTCAGGGTATATGCCCAGTATTGGGATTGCTGGGTCATATGGTAGTTCTCTTTGTAGGTTTTTAAGGAACCTCCATACTGTTCTCCATAGTGGCTGTATCAATTTATATTCCCACCAACAGTGCAAGACTGTTCCCTTTTCTCCACACCCTCTCCAGCATTTATTGTTTCTAGATATTTTGATGATGGCCAATCTGACCGGTGTGAGATGATATCTCATTGTAGTTTTGATTTGCATTTCTCTAATGATTAATGACGTTGAGCATTCTTTCATGTTTGTTGGCAATCTGTATATCTTCTTTGGAGAAATGTCTATTTAGGTCTTCTGCCCATTTTTGGATTGGATTGTTTTTTTTGTTGTTGTTATTGAGCTGCGTGAGTTGCTTGTAAATTTTGGAGATTAATCCTTTGTCAGTTGCTTCATTTGCAACTATTTTCTCCCATTCTGAGGGTTGTCTTTTGGTCTTGTTTATGGTATCCTTTGCTGTGCAAAAGATTTTAAGTTTCATTAGGTCCCATTTGTTTATTTTTGTTTTTACTTCCATTTCTCTAGGAGGTGGGTCAAAAAGGATCTTGCTGTGATTTATGTCATAGAGTGTTCTGCCTATGTTTTCCTCTAAGAGTTTGATAGTGTCTGGCCTTACATTTAGGTCTTTAACCCATTTTGAGTTTATTTTTGTGTATGGTGTTAGGGAGTGTTCTAATCTCATACTTTTACATGTACCTGTCCAGTTTTCCCAGCACCACTTATTCAAGAGGCTGTCTTTTCTCCACTGTATATTCTTGCCTCCTTTATCAAAGATAAGGTGACCATATATGCGTAGGTTTATCTCTGGACTTTCTATCCTGTTCCATTGATCTATATTTCTGTTTTTGTGCCAGTACCATACTGTCTTGATTACTGTAGCTTTATAGTATAGTCCCAAGTCAGGGAGCCTGATTTCACCAGCTCCATTTTTCATTCTCAAGATTGCTTTGGCTATTCGGGGTCTTTTGTGTTTCCATACGAATTGTGAAATTTTTTGTTCTAGTTCTGTAAAAAATGCCAGTGGTAGTTTGATAGGGATTGTATTGAATCTGTAGATTGCTTTGGGTAGTATAGTCATTTTCACAATGTTGATTCTTCCAATCCAAGAACATGGTATATCTCTCCATCTATTTGTATCATCTTTAATTTCTTCCAATCCAAGAACATGGTATATCTCTCCATCTATTTGTATCATCTTTAATTTCTTTCATCAGTGTCTTATAATTTTCTGCATACAGGTCTTTTGTCTCCTTAGGTAGGTTTATTCCTAGATTTTTTTTTTTTTTTTTTGCAGTACGCAGGCCTCTCACTGCTGTGGCCTCTCCCGTTGCGGAGCACAGGCTCCGGATGCACAGGCTCAGCAGCCATGGCTCATGGGCCCAGTCGCTCCACGGCATGTGGGATCTTCCTGGACTGGGGCACGAACCTGTGTCCCCTGCATCAGCAGGCGGATTCTCAACCACTGTGCCACCAGGGAAGCCCATTCCCAGATATTTTATTCTTTTTGTTGCAATGGTAAATGGGAGTGTTTTCTTAATTTCACTTTCAAATTTTTCATCATTACTGTATAGGAATGCCAGAGATTTCTGTGCATTAATTTTGTATCCTGCTACTTTACCAAATTCATTGACTCGCTCTAGTAGTTTTCTGGTAACATCTTTAGGATTCTCTATGTATAGTATCATGTCATCTGCAAACAGCGACAGCTTCATTTCTTCTTTTCCGATTTGGATTCCTTTTATTTCTTTTTCTTCTCTGATTGCTGTGGCTAAAACTTCCAAAACTATGTGGAATAAGAGTGGTGAGAGTGGGCAACCTTGTCTTATTCCTGATCTTAGTGGAAATGGTTTGTTTTTCACCATTGAGGATGAAGTTGGCTGTGGGTTTGTCATATATGGCCTTTATTATGTTGAGGAAAGTTCCCTCTATGCCTACTTTCTGCAGGGTTTTAATCATAAATGGGTGTTGAATTTTGTCAAAAGCTTTCTCTGCATCTATTGAGATGATCATATGGTTTTTCTCCTTCAATTTGTTAACATGGTGTATCACGTTTATTGATTTGCGTATATTGAAGAATCCTTGCATTCCTGGAATAAACCCCACTTAATCATGGTGTATGATCCTTTTAATGTGCTGTTGGATTCTGTTTGCTAGTATTTTGTTGAGGATTTTTGCATCTATGTTCATCAGTGATATTGGTCTGTAGTTTTCTTTCTTTGTGATGTCTTTGCCTGGTTTTGGTATCAGGGTTACGGTGGCCTCATAGAATGAGTTTGGGAGTGTTCCTCTCTCTGCTATCTTTTGGAAGAGTTTGAGAAGGATAGGTGTTAGCTCTTCTCTAAATGTTTGATAGAATTCGCCTGTGAAGCCATCTGGTCCTGGGCTTTTGTTTGTTGGAAGATTTTTAATCACAATTTCAATTTCAGTGCTTGTGATTGGTCTGTTCATATTTTCTAGTTCTTCCTGATTCAGTCTTGGCAGGTTGTGCATTTCTAAGAATTTGTACATTTCTTCCAGGTTTTCCATTTTATTGGCATAGTGTTGCTTGTAGTAATCTCTCACGATCCTTTGTATTTCTGCAGTGTCAGTTGTTACTTCTCCTTTTTCATTTCTAATTCTAATGATTTGAGTCTTCTCCCTTTTTTTCTTGATGAGTCTGGCTAATGGTTTATCAATTTTGTTTATCTTCTCAGAGAACCATCTTTTAGTTTTATTGATCTTTGCTATCGTTTCCTTCATTTCTTTTTCATTTATTTCTGATCTGATCTTTATGATTTCTTTCCTTCTGCTAACTTTGGGTTTTTTTTTGTTCTTCTTTCTCTAATTGCTTTAGGTGCAAGTTTAGGTTGTTTATTTGAGATGTTTCCTGTTTCTTAAGGTAGGATTGTATTGCTATAAACTTCCCTCTTAGAACTGCTTTTGCTGCATCCCATAGGTTTTGGGTTGTCGTGTCTCCATTGTCATTTGTTTCTAGGTATTTTTTGATTTCCTCTTTGATTTCTTCAGTGATCACTTCGTTATTAAGTAGTGTATTGTTTAGCCTCCATGTGCTTGTATTTTTTACAGACTTTTTCCTGTAATTGATATCTAGTCTCATAGCGTTGTGGTCGGAAAAGATACTTGATACAATTTCAATTTTCTTAAATTTACCAAGGCTTGATTTGTGACCCAAGATATGATCTTTCCTGGAGAATCTTCCATGAGCACTTGAGAAAAATGTGTATTCTGTTGTTTTTGGATGGAATGTCCTAGAAGTATCAATTAACTCCATCTTGTTTAAAGTATCATTTAAAGCTTGTGTTTCCTTATTTATTTTCATTTTTGATGATCTGTCCATTGGTGAAAGTGGGTTGTTAAAGTCCCCTACTATGAATGTGTTACTGTCCATTTCCCCTTTTATGGCTGTTAGTATTTGCCTTATGTATTGAGGTGCTCCTATGTTGGGTGCATAAATATTTACAATTGTTATATCTTCTTCTTGAATCGACCCCTTGATCATTATGTAGTGTCCTTCTTTGTCTCTTGTAATAGTCTTTATTTTAAAGTCTATTTTGTCTGATATGAGAATTGCTACTCCAGCTTTCTTTTGATTTCCATTTGCATGGAATATCTTTTTCCATCCCCTCACTTTCAGTCTGTATGTGTCCCTAGGTCTGAAGTGGGTCTCTTGTAGACAGCATATATATGGGTCTTGTTTTTGTATCCATTCAGCCAGTCTGTGTCTTTTGGTGGGAACATTTAATCCATTTACATTTAAGGTAATTATCGATATGTATGTTCCTATTCCCATTTTCTTAATTGTTTTGCATTTGTTATTGTAGGTCTTTTCCTTCTCTTGTATTTCTTGCCTAGAGAAGTCCCTTTAGCCTTTGTTGTAAAGCTGGTTTGATGGTGCTGAACTGTCTCAGCTTTTGCTTGTCTGTAAACGTTTTAATTTCTCCATCAAATCTGAATGAGATCCTTGCTGGGTAGAGTAATCTAGGTTGTAGGTTTTTCTCCTTCATTACTTTAAATATGTCTTGCCACTCCCTTCTGGCTTGCAGAGTTTCTGCTGAAAGATCAGCTGTTAACCTTATGGGGATTCCCTTGTGTGTTATTTGTTGTTTTTCCCTTGCTGCTTTTAATATGTTTTCTTTGTATTTAATTTTTGACAGTTTGATTAATATGTGTCTTGGTGTGTTTCTCTTTGGGTTTATCCTGTATGGGACTCTCTGTGCTTCCTGGACTTGATTAACTATTTCCTTTCTCATATTAGGGAAGTTTTCAACTATAATCTCTTCAAATATTTTCTCAGTCCCTTTCTTTTTCTCTTCTTCTTCTGGGACCCCTATAGTTCGAATTTTGGTGCATTTAATGTTGTCCCAGAGGTCTCTGAGACTGTCCTCAGTTCTTTTCATTCTTTTTTCTTTATTCTTCTCTGCAGTAGTTATTTCCACTATTTTATCTTCCAGGTCACTTATCCATTCTTCTGCCTCAGTCATTCTATTGATCCCATCTAGAGTATTTTTGATTTCATTTATTGTGTTGTTCGTCATTGTTTGTTTCCTCTTTAGTTCTTCTAGGTCCTTGTTAAATGTTTCTTGCATTTTCTCTATTCTATTTCCAAGATTTTGGATCATCTTTACTATCATTATTCTGAATTCTTTTTCAGGTAGACTGCCTATTTCCTCTTCATTTGTTAGGTCAGGTGGGTTTTTTAATCTTGCTCCTTCATCTGCTGTGTGTTTTTCTGTCTTCTCATTTTGCTTATCTTACTGTGTTTGCAGTCTCCTTTTTGCAGGCTGCAGGTTTTTTGGGTTGTGTAGGCTTCCTGGTGGAGGAGAGTATTGCCTGTGTTGTGGTGGATGAGGCTGGATCGTATCTTTCTGGTGAGCAGGTCTACATCTCGTGGTGTGTTTTGGGGTGTCTGTGGCCTTATTATGTTTTTAGGCAGCCTCTCTGCTAATGGGTGGGGTTGTGTTCCTGTCTTGCTAGTTGTTTGTCATAGGGTGTCCAGCACTGTAGCTTGCTGGTCGTTGAGTGAAACTGGGTGTTGGTGTTGAGATGGAGATCTCTGGGAGATTTTCACCATTTGATATTATGTGGAGCTGGGAGGTCTCTTGTGGACCAGTGTCCTGAAGTTGGCTCTCCCACCTCAGAGGCACAGCACTGACTCCTGGCCACAGCACCAAGAGCCTTTCATCCACACGGCTCAGAATAAAAGGGAGGAAAAGTAAGAAAGAAAGAAAGGAAAGAAAGAAAGAAAGAAAGAAAGAAAGAAAGAAAGAAAGAAAGAAAGAAAGAAAGAAAGAAAGAGGATAAAATAAAATAAAGTTATTCAAATAAAAAATAATTATTAAGAAAAAAAATTTTTAAGTAAAAAAAAAAACAAGAAAAAAAAAACGGACGGACAGAACCATAGGACAAATGGTGAAAGCAAAGCTATACAGACAAAATCTCACACAGAAGCATACACATACATACACAAACGAGGAAAAGGGGGAAAAATAATATATCTTGCTCCCAAAGTCCACCTCCTCAATTTGGGATGATTCGTTGTCTATTCAGGTATTCCACAGATGCAGGGCACATCAAGTTGACTGTGGAGCTTTAATCCGTTGCTTCTGAGGCTGCTGGGAGAGATTTCCCTTTCTCTTCTTTGTTCGTACAGTTCCTGGGGTTCAGCTTTGGATTTGGCCCCGCCTCTGCGTGTAGGTTGCCCAAGGGCGTCTGCCCCTCGCTCAGGACGGGGTTAAAGGAGCAGCTGAATCGTGGTCTCTGGCTCACTCAGGCCGGGGTGGGGGGGGGGGGAGGGAGGGGCACGGAGGCGGGGCGAGTCCGTGACGTCAGAGGCCGGCGTGACGCTGCACCGGCCCGAGGCGCGCCGGGCGTTCTCCCGGGGAAGTTGTCGCTGGATCCCGGGATCCCAGCGGTGGCGGGCTGCACGGGCTCCCGGGAGGGGAGGTGTGGACAGTGACCTGTGCTCGCACACAGGCTTCTTGGTGGCGGCAGCAGCGGCCTTAGCGTCTCACGCCCGTCTCTGGGGTCCGCGCTGACAGCTGCGGCTCGCGCCCGTCTCTGGGGCTCCTTTAAGCGGCGCTCTGAATCCCCTCTCCTCGTGCACCCTGAAACAGTGGTCTCTTACCTCTTCGGCAGCTCCAGACTTCTCCCGGACTCCCTCCCGGCCAGTGGTGGCGCGCTAACCCCTTCAGGCTGTGTTCACGCCGCCAACCCCAGTCCTCTCCCTGTGGTCCGACCAAAGCCCGAAGCCGAGCCTCAGCTCCCGGTCCCCCGCCCGCTCCGGCGGGTGAGCAGACGAGCCTCTCGGGCTGGTGAGTGCTGGTTGGCACCGATCCTCTGCGGGAATCTCTCTGCTTTGCCCTCCGCACCCCTGTGGCTGCGCTCTCCTCCGCGGCTCTGAAGCTCCCCCACTCCGCCACCCGCAGTCTCCGCCTGCGAAGGGGCCTCTAGTGTGTGGAAACCTTTCCTCCTTCATGGCTCCCTCCCACTGGTGCAGGTCCATCCCTAATCTTTTGTCTCTGCTTTTTCTGTTTTCTTTTGCCCTACCCAGGTACGTGGGGAGTTTCTTGCCTTTGGGGAGGTCTGAGGTCTTTTGCGAGTGTTCAGTGGGTGTTCTGTAGGAGCAGTTCCACGTGTAGATGTATTTCTGATGTATCTGTGGGGAGGAGGGTGATCTCCGCGTCTTACTCTTCCGCCATCTTCCCAGCTCCAGAGGTGGTTTTATTCTCCAAAAAATAAATGGCGCATGGACTCAAGGTGCACAAGCTTCAATAGTTGTGGTGCACAGGCTCAGTAGTTGTGACCCACCGGCTTAGTTGCTCCATGGCACGTGGGATCTTCTCGGACCAGGGATCGAACCCGTGTCCCCTGCATTGGCAGGAGAATTCTTAACCACTGCATCATCAGGGAAGTCCCAGAATCGCAGTCTCCCTTTTAATATACCTTAAGCCCAAAGAATCCATGGAAAATTGTTACAAAAAATAAGACAATAAAATATTGTAAGGACAATAACAGAAGCATATAGTACAGAGTTCCTACAGACACATCCCAAGCAGTTACAAAGTATATTAAAAGGGAGGCTGCAATTTTAAAAGAATAAGATAAATTATACCCACAAACTCCCAATCTTTCCTGAAACTTTGCAATCTGAAACCCAATTGTACGAAGCAGAAGATTCCAGGAGACATTCTACAAATGAAGGACTCTAAACCCTGTGGGTGGATAAGGAATTCTGGAAGGAAGGTATCCTCACCCAAGGAGAGCAGGTTCCTATACTTCTCTAACATCACATCCCTGTACAATTCCCATTGATCTTGGTCCAGGCATTCTCACTTCTCTTGAGAGAAATCTATGGGCACATCCTGGAATGTCAGCAGTCCCTGAAATTAAAAGTACACATGCCATGTGGCCACGGGAAGAGCTCATAATGTGACCCAAGAAGAAAACAGCAAGTTAAGAGAAGTGGTTTTAATTTAGAATCATGTCTTGAATTATCCACTAATATATATATATATACATATATATATATATATATATATATTTACAAAGTAACATTCTCTACCTTATTTCTAACTATCAGGAAAGAGTATGGCATGTGATCCACAAAACCAGTATAGAGACTGTTCTTATCTGGAAATGAAATGATAAAATAATGGTTTCAACACAGGCATATGCATTTTTGAGTGCTTTATTTTATCAAACTGGATAAAATGTGTGTATTTCTCAGACAAAAAAGACATGTCGATGTAGAAATGTACCATTCAACTATTCATGGGTCCACAAGTACACTGGAGAGAGTGTAAAATTGCAGATTCTGATACAGTAGGGCCGGTGGGCCTGAGTTCTATTTTTTTAACAAGCTGATTTTTAACTAGTCATGCCACAGTCTCTGATTCATTAACGACAATTGTGAATAGCAGAGACATAATAAGGAAAGGTAAACATTCATAGTTAACTTTTAACTTCAAGTGTGTTATGGATTTCACACGTTTAATAGGATAGTAAGCACAGCAGCAACCACCATTTGTGAACATTCACTGTAGACCGTGTGTATCTTTCTGACTTTTTGTGTAGGATTCCAGGAAAAAGGCCTGCGCTGCGGCCACAGTGGGCGGGGCCCTCAGGCCGGGCCGCCCCTCCAGGACCCCCGACGGGGCCCTGAGCTTCTGGCGGCTCCTCCCCCGGCGCCCCGCTCCCTCCCAGGAGGCCTCGGGGCAGAACGGCCCCGCCCACTGCGCCCAGAACGGAGCCCGCGTTTCCTCAGAGCTGGAGCTCCCGGCTCGGGGTCTCTTCCCTTCGCCGTCACGGAGCTGCCCCGGAGCCCGAGGGGAGGGCGGCCTCACTGACGCTGCCGGCTGCGGAGGGGCCCCGGCGGCCGAAGCCGCGACAGTCGTGGGGACGGCGGGCCGGGTAAGTGGGTCCGGTGCCGGGCGGCCGCGCAAGAGCAGCTTCTGAGGGGAAGGGTTTCGCGGCCACCCGCCGCTGCTGTGCAGAACGAGCGGCCTCGGGGTCTGGTCCCGGGGAACTTCGGCCCCTCCTCTCGGCCCTGCCCTCGGCCTGGCTCGCGGGGCTCGGGGGGCGTGGGGAGAGGGCGGCTGAACGTCCTGAGGGGACACGGGGCGAGGGAGGCGCAGGGTCCGGCCGCAGCGTCAGCGACGCTCCTCCCGACGGCGGGGAAAGCGGCCGAAAGTTCCTCCCGAGGCTCCCAGGCCTCTTGTTCAGCCGAGGCCCTGTGCGCCCCTTCCTCCCAGAGCTAAAGTACTGGGGGGAGGGGACAGGGCGGGGGGCTGGCGCAGGTGATGGGGGACGTGAAAAGGTGATTGTCAGCTAAGGAGAACCTGCTCTCCCAAGGTGAGGAATGCAGGGCTTTCCTTATGCGAAAATGCCGGAGTCAGGCTCACGAATTCCTTCCTTTGATATGCACCTCAGCTCTCTGGGGCCTGCATCCTGTATTTGCATATCCTGAGTTCCTCAGGGCCTGCCCGCTCACATTGGAGAGGATGACTGTGGCATCTTTTGTTTACTGAGGTGGCAAGAAATATTCCATTTCTCACAGGCTTGAGGAGCAGACAGTGAAGAAGCGTCGGAGAGCCTCACTCGGCATCATCACCCCACGAGCAGACCAGGAAGCTGAGGCTCCGAGAAGCCAAGTAATCCAGCCGGAAGCACAGCTGAGGGACCACGGAGTGGGGTCTGCACCCGCCGCCCGCCCAGGGGGAATGCCCCCCCCCCCCCCGCAGGTTCCACACCTATTCCCTTCACCCCCTCCCGGGGCCAGCTCACAGAGCCTCCTCCCGGGGGGACTCACTCACCTTCTTCTAACAGGATCCGTCTCACTGTCCTGTTCTGGGATCACCCGGAAGGCTTGTCACTGAAGCACGTTCAGCCTCACGTCACCAGGGCAGCTTTCCTGGATCGCACTCACCACCTGCACGTCCACTCCCAGCTCAGACCCAGAAAGGACCCCTCGGCCCCATGGCTCTGCCTGGGCTCCCTCCCCCTCCTGCCTGGTCTGTCCCTCTCATGTCCCCTGCAGGGTCACCAGGAGCTCCCACCTGCCCCAGGCAGGCCCTCTGCTCTGTCCTGGGGAGGCCTCCGTGGTGTCAGGTGGAAGACACAAGAGATACCCGTGGGGCTCCCCTCATGCAGCCCAGTGGCCAGCACCCGCCTACTCACCTCATCACTCGGGATGAACAAGGGTTCAGGGGGTCCGTGGCATCTCCTGGTCCTCATTCCATCCCAGCACTGCCCACAGGGAAGTTGCTAAGCAACTTTGTGCCGGCTGCACAGAGAGGACGCTCATACACATGGCCCCCTCCCAGCACGCGGGGCTCTTGTGGTCAGGCCCCTCCCAGGGTATGGAGCTCAGCTGAGCAGGTACCCAGCAGCCCACGGGGCACTCGTGGTCAGGCCCCTCCCAAGATATGAGGCTCAGCTGAGCAGGTACCCAGCAGCCCATGGGGCTCTCGTGGTCAGGCCCCTCCCAGGGTATGGAACTCAGCTGAGCTGGTACCCAGCAGCCCACGGGGCTCTCGTGGTCAGGCCCCTCCCAAGGTATGGAACTCAGCTGGGAAGGTACCCCAGCAAGGCTGGGTACATAGGAACTGTGCACGTAGCCCTACTTTCAGAGCACCCCCAGCTCACCTGTTGGTCAGAGCTGACACAAAGCACCTCAGAGCAGGACCTGAACTAACAAACAGCAGCTCCGGGACAGGTCTGTGACCCTGGGCTTCACTTTGTGTGGTCTCCTTCCACCGGGTCTTCCAGAGGCTTCCACTGCAGCTGGGGCATCAGGCCTCTGTTTTACCCACGCCCCTCCTCTCCCTGACTCCTGGGTTCCTCTCATTAGGAGAGGGTCTTCTTGAAGTTGTCTCCCACTCATGGGCCAGATAAAATGATTAGAAAACAAGCCAGAGCTGCAGCCCCTTGTCTATCCTGACCCTCAGGACCTATACCTGTTCTTGGACCTGGCCGGTGCAGCAAGGCCCATTTTCTGCAACTGTGAGCCCCTGAGGGGCAAGGATTGGCTGACCTGGGCAGCCTGACCCGGCCGGCCAGCCCTCCCCAGGTGTGCCTGGGCTGAGGTCAATATAAATACCGCTCCAGGCAGCAAGAGCCTCTGCAGCTGTGCCTGACGCCATATTCTCTGCCCCGTCCGTCACCAGTCTCGGGGCTGGGCTGCTGGGAGGGAGTAGGGCCCACGGCTCTGTGCGTGGCCCGGTGCGAGTGGGGCTGTGCTGGACTTTCTGCAGGAGTTGCCGGGCTGCCACCTGCTAAAGAAGGGGATGTGTCACCCATACCTGCCGCTGGAATTTCTCCCCGGGCAGAGGTGAGGAAGGAGAAAAGCAGTGGGGGCCGGGACAGGAGGGGTACATCAGGCAGGGAAATGGAAAGCTTCCAGAAGAGCGCCCGGGGCCAGGACCATGCTGGCTGGCCTGCAGGCCCCAAGTCAGCCTGTGTGCCGTGGCTGGTGTGGCTCCACGGCCCTTCCTCTAGGTTTTCAAGTCCTTGCACACCTTCAGGTGTTTTACCTGGAAAGGGTGGGAACGGTTCAGCAGCAGCTGGCCTGGGGGTCAGCTCACGTTTACTCAGGGACGCCTCGGCACGGTCCCCCAGCTTTGCAATGAGGACGTTCCTTGCGGGGGGGCTGCTGGCTGCCTGGGAGATGATTCCCCACCTCTGACCAACTTGAGAATTGTTTACCAGTGGAGCAAGTGCCCTGATAGGGTTTTCATCTGTGTAACTAGTGGATTCTTAATTGGCAATGTGAACGGTGATACCAGAGGTCCAGAATCAGGATGGAAATACTTATCCCCAACACGTACAGGCGTAAAAACCTGGGGAGGCCGTGTGCAGCCAGCACCCTTGGGGATGGGCTTCCGACTGACCCCTCAACGTTCTGGTGTCCAGCCACTGCTTTAGAATTTCTGGGGCCCAGTACTGACTCTAAGGGTTCTGTAACCCAGCCTCTGTCGGCCTTTAGTGAGACCCGCACTTCCAGGATCCTACAGAGCAGGGTCTGTGTGACTGTTCTGTGGCTTCGGTAACAAATGACCACAAGCTGGGTGGTTTATTTATTTATTTATTTTTTTAAATTTTTTTAATTTTTTAACATCTTTATTGGAGTATAATTGTTTTACAATAGTGTGTTAGTTTTTCCTTTACAACAAACTGAATCAGTTATACATATACATATGTTCCCATATCTCTTCCCTCTTGCATCACCCTCTCTCCCACCCTCCCTATCCCACCCCTCTAGGTGGTCACAAAGCACAGAGGTGATCTCCCTGTGCTATGCGGCAGCTTCCCACTAGCTATCTAATTTACATTTGATAGTGTGTATATGTCCCTGCCACTCTCTCACTTCGTCTCAGCCCACCCTTCCCCCTCCCCATATCCTCAAGTCCATGCTCGAGTAAGTCTGTGTTTTATTCCTGTCCTACCACTAATCTGTTCATGACATTTTTTTCCCTTAGAGTCCATATATATGTGTTAGCATACGGTATTTGTTTTTCTCCTTCTGACTTACTTCACTCTGTATGACAGACTCCAGGTCCATCCACCTCATTATAAATAACTCAGTTTCATTTCTTTTTATGGCTGAGTAATATTCCATTGTATATATGTGCCACATCTTCTTTATCCATTCATCTGTTGATGGACACTTAGGTTGCTTCCATGTCCTGGCTATTGTAAATAGAGCTGCAATGAACATTTTGGTACATGAGTCTTTCTGAATTATGGTTTTCTCAGGGTATATGCCCAGTAGTGGGATTGCTGGGTCGTATGGTAGTTCTATTTGTAGTTTTTGAAGGAACCTCCATACTGTTCTCCATAGCGGCTGTATCAATTTACATTCCCACCAGCAGTGCAAGAGGGTTCCCTTCTCTCCACACCCTCTCCAGCATTTATTGTTTCTAGAGTTTTTATGATGGCCAATCTGACCGGTGTGAGATGATATCTCATTGTAGTTTTGATTTGCATTTCTCTAATGATTAATGAGGTTGAGCATTCTTTCATGTGTTTGTTAGCAATCTGTATATCTTCTTTGGAGAAATGTCTATTTAGTTCTTCTGCCCATTTTTGGTTTGGGTTGTTTGTTTTTTTGTTATTGAGCTGCATGAGTTGCTTATAAATTTTGGAAACTAATCCTTTGTCAGTTGCTTCATTTGCAAATATTTTCTCCCATTCTGAGGGTTGTCTTTTGGTCTTGTTTATGGTATCCTTTGCTGTGCAAAAGATTTTAAGTTTCATTAGGTCCCATTTGTTTATTTGTGTTTTTATTTCCATTTCTCTAGGAGGTGGGTCAAAAAGGATCTTGCTGTGATTTATGTCATAGAGTGTTCTGCCTATGTTTTCCTCTAAGAGTTTGATAGTGTCTGGCCTTACATTTAGGTCTTTAACCCATTTTGAGTTTATTTTTGTGTGTGGTGTTAGGGAGTGTTCTAATTTCATACTTCTACAGGTAGCTGTCCAGTTTTCCCAGCACCACTTATTGAAGAGGCTGTCTTTTCTCCACTGTATATCCTTCCCTCCTTTATCAAAGATAAGGTGACCATATGTGTGTGGGTTTATCTCTGGGCTTTCTATCCTGTTCCATTGATCTATATTTCTGTTTTTGTGCCAGTACCATATTGTCTTGATTACTGTAGCCTTGTAGTAGAGTCTGAAGTCCGGGAGCCTAATTCCTCCAGCTCCATTTCTCGTTCTCAAGATTGCTTTGGCTATTCGGGGTCTTTTGTGTTTCCATACAAATTGTGAAATCTTTTTGTTCTAGTTCTGTAAAAAATGCCAGTGGTAATTTGATAGGGATTGCATTGAATCGGTAGATTGCTTTGGGTAGTATAGTCATTTTCACAATGTTGATTCTTCCAATCCAAGAACATGGTATATCTCTCCATCTATTTGTATCATCTTTAATTTCTTCCAATCCAAGAACATGGTATATCTCTCCATCTATTTGTATCTTTAATTTCTTTCATCAGTGTCTTATAATTTTCTGCATACAGGTCTTTTGTCTCCTTAGGTAGGTTTATTCCTAGATTTTTTTTTTTTTTTTGCAGTACGCAGGCCTCTCACTGCTGTGGCCTCTCCCGTTGCGGAGCACAGGCTCCGGATGCACAGGCTCAGCAGCCATGGCTCATGGGCCCAGTCGCTCCACGGCATGTGGGATCTTCCTGGACTGGGGCACGAACCTGTGTCCCCTGCATCAGCAGGCGGATTCTCAACCACTGTGCCACCAGGGAAGCCCATTCCCAGATATTTTATTCTTTTTGTTGCAATGGTAAATGGGAGTGTTTTCTTAATTTCACTTTCAAATTTTTCATCATTACTGTATAGGAATGCCAGAGATTTCTGTGCATTAATTTTGTATCCTGCTACTTTACCAAATTCATTGACTCGCTCTAGTAGTTTTCTGGTAACATCTTTAGGATTCTCTATGTATAGTATCATGTCATCTGCAAACAGCGACAGCTTCATTTCTTCTTTTCCGATTTGGATTCCTTTTATTTCTTTTTCTTCTCTGATTGCTGTGGCTAAAACTTCCAAAACTATGTGGAATAAGAGTGGTGAGAGTGGGCAACCTTGTCTTATTCCTGATCTTAGTGGAAATGGTTTGTTTTTCACCATTGAGGATGAAGTTGGCTGTGGGTTTGTCATATATGGCCTTTATTATGTTGAGGAAAGTTCCCTCTATGCCTACTTTCTGCAGGGTTTTAATCATAAATGGGTGTTGAATTTTGTCAAAAGCTTTCTCTGCATCTATTGAGATGATCATATGGTTTTTCTCCTTCAATTTGTTAACATGGTGTATCACGTTTATTGATTTGCGTATATTGAAGAATCCTTGCATTCCTGGAATAAACCCCACTTAATCATGGTGTATGATCCTTTTAATGTGCTGTTGGATTCTGTTTGCTAGTATTTTGTTGAGGATTTTTGCATCTATGTTCATCAGTGATATTGGTCTGTAGTTTTCTTTCTTTGTGATGTCTTTGCCTGGTTTTGGTATCAGGGTTACGGTGGCCTCATAGAATGAGTTTGGGAGTGTTCCTCTCTCTGCTATCTTTTGGAAGAGTTTGAGAAGGATAGGTGTTAGCTCTTCTCTAAATGTTTGATAGAATTCGCCTGTGAAGCCATCTGGTCCTGGGCTTTTGTTTGTTGGAAGATTTTTAATCACAATTTCAATTTCAGTGCTTGTGATTGGTCTGTTCATATTTTCTAGTTCTTCCTGATTCAGTCTTGGCAGGTTGTGCATTTCTAAGAATTTGTACATTTCTTCCAGGTTTTCCATTTTATTGGCATAGTGTTGCTTGTAGTAATCTCTCACGATCCTTTGTATTTCTGCAGTGTCAGTTGTTACTTCTCCTTTTTCATTTCTAATTCTAATGATTTGAGTCTTCTCCCTTTTTTTCTTGATGAGTCTGGCTAATGGTTTATCAATTTTGTTTATCTTCTCAGAGAACCATCTTTTAGTTTTATTGATCTTTGCTATCGTTTCCTTCATTTCTTTTTCATTTATTTCTGATCTGATCTTTATGATTTCTTTCCTTCTGCTAACTTTGGGTTTTTTTTTGTTCTTCTTTCTCTAATTGCTTTAGGTGCAAGTTTAGGTTGTTTATTTGAGATGTTTCCTGTTTCTTAAGGTAGGATTGTATTGCTATAAACTTCCCTCTTAGAACTGCTTTTGCTGCATCCCATAGGTTTTGGGTTGTCGTGTCTCCATTGTCATTTGTTTCTAGGTATTTTTTGATTTCCTCTTTGATTTCTTCAGTGATCACTTCGTTATTAAGTAGTGTATTGTTTAGCCTCCATGTGCTTGTATTTTTTACAGACTTTTTCCTGTAATTGATATCTAGTCTCATAGCGTTGTGGTCGGAAAAGATACTTGATACAATTTCAATTTTCTTAAATTTACCAAGGCTTGATTTGTGACCCAAGATATGATCTTTCCTGGAGAATCTTCCATGAGCACTTGAGAAAAATGTGTATTCTGTTGTTTTTGGATGGAATGTCCTAGAAGTATCAATTAACTCCATCTTGTTTAAAGTATCATTTAAAGCTTGTGTTTCCTTATTTATTTTCATTTTTGATGATCTGTCCATTGGTGAAAGTGGGTTGTTAACGTCCCCTACTATGAATGTGTTACTGTCCATTTCCCCTTTTATGGCTGTTAGTATTTGCCTTATGTATTGAGGTGCTCCTATGTTGGGTGCATAAATATTTACAATTGTTATATCTTCTTCTTGAATCGACCCCTTGATCATTATGTAGTGTCCTTCTTTGTCTCTTGTAATAGTCTTTATTTTAAAGTCTATTTTGTCTGATATGAGAATTGCTACTCCAGCTTTCTTTTGATTTCCATTTGCATGGAATATCTTTTTCCATCCCCTCACTTTCAGTCTGTATGTGTCCCTAGGTCTGAAGTGGGTCTCTTGTAGACAGCATATATATGGGTCTTGTTTTTGTATCCATTCAGCCAGTCTGTGTCTTTTGGTGGGAACATTTAATCCATTTACATTTAAGGTAATTATCGATATGTATGTTCCTATTCCCATTTTCTTAATTGTTTTGCATTTGTTATTGTAGGTCTTTTCCTTCTGTTGTATTTCTTGCCTAGAGAAGTCCCTTTAGCCTTTGTTGTAAAGCTGGTTTGATGGTGCTGAACTGTCTCAGCTTTTGCTTGTCTGTAAACGTTTTAATTTCTCCATCAAATCTGAATGAGATCCTTGCTGGGTAGAGTAATCTAGGTTGTAGGTTTTTCTCCTTCATTACTTTAAATATGTCTTGCCACTCCCTTCTGGCTTGCAGAGTTTCTGCTGAAAGATCAGCTGTTAACCTTATGGGGATTCCCTTGTGTGTTATTTGTTGTTTTTCCCTTGCTGCTTTTAATATGTTTTCTTTGTATTTAATTTTTGACAGTTTGATTAATATGTGTCTTGGTGTGTTTCTCTTTGGGTTTATCCTGTATGGGACTCTCTGTGCTTCCTGGACTTGATTAACTATTTCCTTTCTCATATTAGGGAAGTTTTCAACTATAATCTCTTCAAATATTTTCTCAGTCCCTTTCTTTTTCTCTTCTTCTTCTGGGACCCCTATAGTTCGAATTTTGGTGCATTTAATGTTGTCCCAGAGGTCTCTGAGACTGTCCTCAGTTCTTTTCATTCTTTTTTCTTTATTCTTCTCTGCAGTAGTTATTTCCACTATTTTATCTTCCAGGTCACTTATCCATTCTTCTGCCTCAGTCATTCTATTGATCCCATCTAGAGTATTTTTGATTTCATTTATTGTGTTGTTCGTCATTGTTTGTTTCCTCTTTAGTTCTTCTAGGTCCTTGTTAAATGTTTCTTGCATTTTCTCTATTCTATTTCCAAGATTTTGGATCATCTTTACTATCATTATTCTGAATTCTTTTTCAGGTAGACTGCCTATTTCCTCTTCATTTGTTAGGTCAGGTGGGTTTTTTAATCTTGCTCCTTCATCTGCTGTGTGTTTTTCTGTCTTCTCATTTTGCTTATCTTACTGTGTTTGCAGTCTCCTTTTTGCAGGCTGCAGGTTTTTTGGGTTGTGTAGGCTTCCTGGTGGAGGAGAGTATTGCCTGTGTTGTGGTGGATGAGGCTGGATCGTATCTTTCTGGTGAGCAGGTCTACATCTCGTGGTGTGTTTTGGGGTGTCTGTGGCCTTATTATGTTTTTAGGCAGCCTCTCTGCTAATGGGTGGGGTTGTGTTCCTGTCTTGCTAGTTGTTTGTCATAGGGTGTCCAGCACTGTAGCTTGCTGGTCGTTGAGTGAAACTGGGTGTTGGTGTTGAGATGGAGATCTCTGGGAGATTTTCACCATTTGATATTATGTGGAGCTGGGAGGTCTCTTGTGGACCAGTGTCCTGAAGTTGGCTCTCCCACCTCAGAGGCACAGCACTGACTCCTGGCCACAGCACCAAGAGCCTTTCATCCACACGGCTCAGAATAAAAGGGAGGAAAAGTAAGAAAGAAAGAAAGGAAAGAAAGAAAGAAAGAAAGAAAGAAAGAAAGAAAGAAAGAAAGAAAGAAAGAAAGAGGATAAAATAAAATAAAGTTATTCAAATAAAAAATAATTATTAAGAAAAAAAATTTTTAAGTAAAAAAAAAAACAAGAAAAAAAAAACGGACGGACAGAACCATAGGACAAATGGTGAAAGCAAAGCTATACAGACAAAATCTCACACAGAAGCATACACATACATACACAAACGAGGAAAAGGGGGAAAAATAATATATCTTGCTCCCAAAGTCCACCTCCTCAATTTGGGATGATTCGTTGTCTATTCAGGTATTCCACAGATGCAGGGCACATCAAGTTGACTGTGGAGCTTTAATCCGTTGCTTCTGAGGCTGCTGGGAGAGATTTCCCTTTCTCTTCTTTGTTCGTACAGTTCCTGGGGTTCAGCTTTGGATTTGGCCCCGCCTCTGCGTGTAGGTTGCCCAAGGGCGTCTGCCCCTCGCTCAGGACGGGGTTAAAGGAGCAGCTGAATCGTGGTCTCTGGCTCACTCAGGCCGGGGTGGGGGGGGGGGGAGGGAGGGGCACGGAGGCGGGGCGAGTCCGTGACGTCAGAGGCCGGCGTGACGCTGCACCGGCCCGAGGCGCGCCGGGCGTTCTCCCGGGGAAGTTGTCGCTGGATCCCGGGATCCCAGCGGTGGCGGGCTGCACGGGCTCCCGGGAGGGGAGGTGTGGACAGTGACCTGTGCTCGCACACAGGCTTCTTGGTGGCGGCAGCAGCGGCCTTAGCGTCTCACGCCCGTCTCTGGGGTCCGCGCTGACAGCTGCGGCTCGCGCCCGTCTCTGGGGCTCCTTTAAGCGGCGCTCTGAATCCCCTCTCCTCGTGCACCCTGAAACAGTGGTCTCTTACCTCTTCGGCAGCTCCAGACTTCTCCCGGACTCCCTCCCGGCCAGTGGTGGCGCGCTAACCCCTTCAGGCTGTGTTCACGCCGCCAACCCCAGTCCTCTCCCTGTGGTCCGACCAAAGCCCGAAGCCGAGCCTCAGCTCCCGGTCCCCCGCCCGCTCCGGCGGGTGAGCAGACGAGCCTCTCGGGCTGGTGAGTGCTGGTTGGCACCGATCCTCTGCGGGAATCTCTCTGCTTTGCCCTCCGCACCCCTGTGGCTGCGCTCTCCTCCGCGGCTCTGAAGCTCCCCCACTCCGCCACCCGCAGTCTCCGCCTGCGAAGGGGCCTCTAGTGTGTGGAAACCTTTCCTCCTTCATGGCTCCCTCCCACTGGTGCAGGTCCATCCCTAATCTTTTGTCTCTGCTTTTTCTGTTTTCTTTTGCCCTACCCAGGTACGTGGGGAGTTTCTTGCCTTTGGGGAGGTCTGAGGTCTTTTGCGAGTGTTCAGTGGGTGTTCTGTAGGAGCAGTTCCACGTGTAGATGTATTTCTGATGTATCTGTGGGGAGGAGGGTGATCTCCGCGTCTTACTCTTCCGCCATCTTCCCAGCTCCAGAGGTGGTTTTATTCTCCAAAAAATAAATGGCGCATGGACTCAAGGTGCACAAGCTTCAATAGTTGTGGTGCACAGGCTCAGTAGTTGTGACCCACCGGCTTAGTTGCTCCATGGCACGTGGGATCTTCTCGGACCAGGGATCGAACCCGTGTCCCCTGCATTGGCAGGAGAATTCTTAACCACTGCATCATCAGGGAAGTCCCAGAATCGCAGTCTCCCTTTTAATATACCTTAAGCCCAAAGAATCCATGGAAAATTGTTACAAAAAATAAGACAATAAAATATTGTAAGGACAATAACAGAAGCATATAGTACAGAGTTCCTACAGACACATCCCAAGCAGTTACAAAGTATATTAAAAGGGAGGCTGCAATTTTAAAAGAATAAGATAAATTATACCCACAAACTCCCAATCTTTCCTGAAACTTTGCAATCTGAAACCCAATTGTACGAAGCAGAAGATTCCAGGAGACATTCTACAAATGAAGGACTCTAAACCCTGTGGGTGGATAAGGAATTCTGGAAGGAAGGTATCCTCACCCAAGGAGAGCAGGTTCCTATACTTCTCTAACATCACATCCCTGTACAATTCCCATTGATCTTGGTCCAGGCATTCTCACTTCTCTTGAGAGAAATCTATGGGCACATCCTGGAATGTCAGCAGTCCCTGAAATTAAAAGTACACATGCCATGTGGCCACGGGAAGAGCTCATAATGTGACCCAAGAAGAAAACAGCAAGTTAAGAGAAGTGGTTTTAATTTAGAATCATGTCTTGAATTATCCACTAATATATATATATATACATATATATATATATATATATATATTTACAAAGTAACATTCTCTACCTTATTTCTAACTATCAGGAAAGAGTATGGCATGTGATCCACAAAACCAGTATAGAGACTGTTCTTATCTGGAAATGAAATGATAAAATAATGGTTTCAACACAGGCATATGCATTTTTGAGTGCTTTATTTTATCAAACTGGATAAAATGTGTGTATTTCTCAGACAAAAAAGACATGTCGATGTAGAAATGTACCATTCAACTATTCATGGGTCCACAAGTACACTGGAGAGAGTGTAAAATTGCAGATTCTGATACAGTAGGGCCGGTGGGCCTGAGTTCTATTTTTTTAACAAGCTGATTTTTAACTAGTCATGCCACAGTCTCTGATTCATTAACGACAATTGTGAATAGCAGAGACATAATAAGGAAAGGTAAACATTCATAGTTAACTTTTAACTTCAAGTGTGTTATGGATTTCACACGTTTAATAGGATAGTAAGCACAGCAGCAACCACCATTTGTGAACATTCACTGTAGACCGTGTGTATCTTTCTGACTTTTTGTGTAGGATTCCAGGAAAAAGGCCTGCGCTGCGGCCACAGTGGGCGGGGCCCTCAGGCCGGGCCGCCCCTCCAGGACCCCCGACGGGGCCCTGAGCTTCTGGCGGCTCCTCCCCCGGCGCCCCGCTCCCTCCCAGGAGGCCTCGGGGCAGAACGGCCCCGCCCACTGCGCCCAGAACGGAGCCCGCGTTTCCTCAGAGCTGGAGCTCCCGGCTCGGGGTCTCTTCCCTTCGCCGTCACGGAGCTGCCCCGGAGCCCGAGGGGAGGGCGGCCTCACTGACGCTGCCGGCTGCGGAGGGGCCCCGGCGGCCGAAGCCGCGACAGTCGTGGGGACGGCGGGCCGGGTAAGTGGGTCCGGTGCCGGGCGGCCGCGCAAGAGCAGCTTCTGAGGGGAAGGGTTTCGCGGCCACCCGCCGCTGCTGTGCAGAACGAGCGGCCTCGGGGTCTGGTCCCGGGGAACTTCGGCCCCTCCTCTCGGCCCTGCCCTCGGCCTGGCTCGCGGGGCTCGGGGGGCGTGGGGAGAGGGCGGCTGAACGTCCTGAGGGGACACGGGGCGAGGGAGGCGCAGGGTCCGGCCGCAGCGTCAGCGACGCTCCTCCCGACGGCGGGGAAAGCGGCCGAAAGTTCCTCCCGAGGCTCCCAGGCCTCTTGTTCAGCCGAGGCCCTGTGCGCCCCTTCCTCCCAGAGCTAAAGTACTGGGGGGAGGGGACAGGGCGGGGGGCTGGCGCAGGTGATGGGGGACGTGAAAAGGTGATTGTCAGCTAAGGAGAACCTGCTCTCCCAAGGTGAGGAATGCAGGGCTTTCCTTATGCGAAAATGCCGGAGTCAGGCTCACGAATTCCTTCCTTTGATATGCACCTCAGCTCTCTGGGGCCTGCATCCTGTATTTGCATATCCTGAGTTCCTCAGGGCCTGCCCGCTCACATTGGAGAGGATGACTGTGGCATCTTTTGTTTACTGAGGTGGCAAGAAATATTCCATTTCTCACAGGCTTGAGGAGCAGACAGTGAAGAAGCGTCGGAGAGCCTCACTCGGCATCATCACCCCACGAGCAGACCAGGAAGCTGAGGCTCCGAGAAGCCAAGTAATCCAGCCGGAAGCACAGCTGAGGGACCACGGAGTGGGGTCTGCACCCGCCGCCCGCCCAGGGGGAATGCCCCCCCCCCCCCGCAGGTTCCACACCTATTCCCTTCACCCCCTCCCGGGGCCAGCTCACAGAGCCTCCTCCCGGGGGGACTCACTCACCTTCTTCTAACAGGATCCGTCTCACTGTCCTGTTCTGGGATCACCCGGAAGGCTTGTCACTGAAGCACGTTCAGCCTCACGTCACCAGGGCAGCTTTCCTGGATCGCACTCACCACCTGCACGTCCACTCCCAGCTCAGACCCAGAAAGGACCCCTCGGCCCCATGGCTCTGCCTGGGCTCCCTCCCCCTCCTGCCTGGTCTGTCCCTCTCATGTCCCCTGCAGGGTCACCAGGAGCTCCCACCTGCCCCAGGCAGGCCCTCTGCTCTGTCCTGGGGAGGCCTCCGTGGTGTCAGGTGGAAGACACAAGAGATACCCGTGGGGCTCCCCTCATGCAGCCCAGTGGCCAGCACCCGCCTACTCACCTCATCACTCGGGATGAACAAGGGTTCAGGGGGTCCGTGGCATCTCCTGGTCCTCATTCCATCCCAGCACTGCCCACAGGGAAGTTGCTAAGCAACTTTGTGCCGGCTGCACAGAGAGGACGCTCATACACATGGCCCCCTCCCAGCACGCGGGGCTCTTGTGGTCAGGCCCCTCCCAGGGTATGGAGCTCAGCTGAGCAGGTACCCAGCAGCCCACGGGGCACTCGTGGTCAGGCCCCTCCCAAGATATGAGGCTCAGCTGAGCAGGTACCCAGCAGCCCATGGGGCTCTCGTGGTCAGGCCCCTCCCAGGGTATGGAACTCAGCTGAGCTGGTACCCAGCAGCCCACGGGGCTCTCGTGGTCAGGCCCCTCCCAAGGTATGGAACTCAGCTGGGAAGGTACCCCAGCAAGGCTGGGTACATAGGAACTGTGCACGTAGCCCTACTTTCAGAGCACCCCCAGCTCACCTGTTGGTCAGAGCTGACACAAAGCACCTCAGAGCAGGACCTGAACTAACAAACAGCAGCTCCGGGACAGGTCTGTGACCCTGGGCTTCACTTTGTGTGGTCTCCTTCCACCGGGTCTTCCAGAGGCTTCCACTGCAGCTGGGGCATCAGGCCTCTGTTTTACCCACGCCCCTCCTCTCCCTGACTCCTGGGTTCCTCTCATTAGGAGAGGGTCTTCTTGAAGTTGTCTCCCACTCATGGGCCAGATAAAATGATTAGAAAACAAGCCAGAGCTGCAGCCCCTTGTCTATCCTGACCCTCAGGACCTATACCTGTTCTTGGACCTGGCCGGTGCAGCAAGGCCCATTTTCTGCAACTGTGAGCCCCTGAGGGGCAAGGATTGGCTGACCTGGGCAGCCTGACCCGGCCGGCCAGCCCTCCCCAGGTGTGCCTGGGCTGAGGTCAATATAAATACCGCTCCAGGCAGCAAGAGCCTCTGCAGCTGTGCCTGACGCCATATTCTCTGCCCCGTCCGTCACCAGTCTCGGGGCTGGGCTGCTGGGAGGGAGTAGGGCCCACGGCTCTGTGCGTGGCCCGGTGCGAGTGGGGCTGTGCTGGACTTTCTGCAGGAGTTGCCGGGCTGCCACCTGCTAAAGAAGGGGATGTGTCACCCATACCTGCCGCTGGAATTTCTCCCCGGGCAGAGGTGAGGAAGGAGAAAAGCAGTGGGGGCCGGGACAGGAGGGGTACATCAGGCAGGGAAATGGAAAGCTTCCAGAAGAGCGCCCGGGGCCAGGACCATGCTGGCTGGCCTGCAGGCCCCAAGTCAGCCTGTGTGCCGTGGCTGGTGTGGCTCCACGGCCCTTCCTCTAGGTTTTCAAGTCCTTGCACACCTTCAGGTGTTTTACCTGGAAAGGGTGGGAACGGTTCAGCAGCAGCTGGCCTGGGGGTCAGCTCACGTTTACTCAGGGACGCCTCGGCACGGTCCCCCAGCTTTGCAATGAGGACGTTCCTTGCGGGGGGGCTGCTGGCTGCCTGGGAGATGATTCCCCACCTCTGACCAACTTGAGAATTGTTTACCAGTGGAGCAAGTGCCCTGATAGGGTTTTCATCTGTGTAACTAGTGGATTCTTAATTGGCAATGTGAACGGTGATACCAGAGGTCCAGAATCAGGATGGAAATACTTATCCCCAACACGTACAGGCGTAAAAACCTGGGGAGGCCGTGTGCAGCCAGCACCCTTGGGGATGGGCTTCCGACTGACCCCTCAACGTTCTGGTGTCCAGCCACTGCTTTAGAATTTCTGGGGCCCAGTACTGACTCTAAGGGTTCTGTAACCCAGCCTCTGTCGGCCTTTAGTGAGACCCGCACTTCCAGGATCCTACAGAGCAGGGTCTGTGTGACTGTTCTGTGGCTTCGGTAACAAATGACCACAAGCTGGGTGGTTTATTTATTTATTTATTTTTTTAAATTTTTTTAATTTTTTAACATCTTTATTGGAGTATAATTGTTTTACAATAGTGTGTTAGTTTTTCCTTTACAACAAACTGAATCAGTTATACATATACATATGTTCCCATATCTCTTCCCTCTTGCATCACCCTCTCTCCCACCCTCCCTATCCCACCCCTCTAGGTGGTCACAAAGCACAGAGGTGATCTCCCTGTGCTATGCGGCAGCTTCCCACTAGCTATCTAATTTACATTTGATAGTGTGTATATGTCCCTGCCACTCTCTCACTTCGTCTCAGCCCACCCTTCCCCCTCCCCATATCCTCAAGTCCATGCTCGAGTAAGTCTGTGTTTTATTCCTGTCCTACCACTAATCTGTTCATGACATTTTTTTCCCTTAGAGTCCATATATATGTGTTAGCATACGGTATTTGTTTTTCTCCTTCTGACTTACTTCACTCTGTATGACAGACTCCAGGTCCATCCACCTCATTATAAATAACTCAGTTTCATTTCTTTTTATGGCTGAGTAATATTCCATTGTATATATGTGCCACATCTTCTTTATCCATTCATCTGTTGATGGACACTTAGGTTGCTTCCATGTCCTGGCTATTGTAAATAGAGCTGCAATGAACATTTTGGTACATGAGTCTTTCTGAATTATGGTTTTCTCAGGGTATATGCCCAGTAGTGGGATTGCTGGGTCGTATGGTAGTTCTATTTGTAGTTTTTGAAGGAACCTCCATACTGTTCTCCATAGCGGCTGTATCAATTTACATTCCCACCAGCAGTGCAAGAGGGTTCCCTTCTCTCCACACCCTCTCCAGCATTTATTGTTTCTAGAGTTTTTATGATGGCCAATCTGACCGGTGTGAGATGATATCTCATTGTAGTTTTGATTTGCATTTCTCTAATGATTAATGAGGTTGAGCATTCTTTCATGTGTTTGTTAGCAATCTGTATATCTTCTTTGGAGAAATGTCTATTTAGTTCTTCTGCCCATTTTTGGTTTGGGTTGTTTGTTTTTTTGTTATTGAGCTGCATGAGTTGCTTATAAATTTTGGAAACTAATCCTTTGTCAGTTGCTTCATTTGCAAATATTTTCTCCCATTCTGAGGGTTGTCTTTTGGTCTTGTTTATGGTATCCTTTGCTGTGCAAAAGATTTTAAGTTTCATTAGGTCCCATTTGTTTATTTGTGTTTTTATTTCCATTTCTCTAGGAGGTGGGTCAAAAAGGATCTTGCTGTGATTTATGTCATAGAGTGTTCTGCCTATGTTTTCCTCTAAGAGTTTGATAGTGTCTGGCCTTACATTTAGGTCTTTAACCCATTTTGAGTTTATTTTTGTGTGTGGTGTTAGGGAGTGTTCTAATTTCATACTTCTACAGGTAGCTGTCCAGTTTTCCCAGCACCACTTATTGAAGAGGCTGTCTTTTCTCCACTGTATATCCTTCCCTCCTTTATCAAAGATAAGGTGACCATATGTGTGTGGGTTTATCTCTGGGCTTTCTATCCTGTTCCATTGATCTATATTTCTGTTTTTGTGCCAGTACCATATTGTCTTGATTACTGTAGCCTTGTAGTAGAGTCTGAAGTCCGGGAGCCTAATTCCTCCAGCTCCATTTCTCGTTCTCAAGATTGCTTTGGCTATTCGGGGTCTTTTGTGTTTCCATACAAATTGTGAAATCTTTTTGTTCTAGTTCTGTAAAAAATGCCAGTGGTAATTTGATAGGGATTGCATTGAATCGGTAGATTGCTTTGGGTAGTATAGTCATTTTCACAATGTTGATTCTTCCAATCCAAGAACATGGTATATCTCTCCATCTATTTGTATCATCTTTAATTTCTTCCAATCCAAGAACATGGTATATCTCTCCATCTATTTGTATCTTTAATTTCTTTCATCAGTGTCTTATAATTTTCTGCATACAGGTCTTTTGTCTCCTTAGGTAGGTTTATTCCTAGATTTTTTTTTTTTTTTTGCAGTACGCAGGCCTCTCACTGCTGTGGCCTCTCCCGTTGCGGAGCACAGGCTCCGGATGCACAGGCTCAGCAGCCATGGCTCATGGGCCCAGTCGCTCCACGGCATGTGGGATCTTCCTGGACTGGGGCACGAACCTGTGTCCCCTGCATCAGCAGGCGGATTCTCAACCACTGTGCCACCAGGGAAGCCCATTCCCAGATATTTTATTCTTTTTGTTGCAATGGTAAATGGGAGTGTTTTCTTAATTTCACTTTCAAATTTTTCATCATTACTGTATAGGAATGCCAGAGATTTCTGTGCATTAATTTTGTATCCTGCTACTTTACCAAATTCATTGACTCGCTCTAGTAGTTTTCTGGTAACATCTTTAGGATTCTCTATGTATAGTATCATGTCATCTGCAAACAGCGACAGCTTCATTTCTTCTTTTCCGATTTGGATTCCTTTTATTTCTTTTTCTTCTCTGATTGCTGTGGCTAAAACTTCCAAAACTATGTGGAATAAGAGTGGTGAGAGTGGGCAACCTTGTCTTATTCCTGATCTTAGTGGAAATGGTTTGTTTTTCACCATTGAGGATGAAGTTGGCTGTGGGTTTGTCATATATGGCCTTTATTATGTTGAGGAAAGTTCCCTCTATGCCTACTTTCTGCAGGGTTTTAATCATAAATGGGTGTTGAATTTTGTCAAAAGCTTTCTCTGCATCTATTGAGATGATCATATGGTTTTTCTCCTTCAATTTGTTAACATGGTGTATCACGTTTATTGATTTGCGTATATTGAAGAATCCTTGCATTCCTGGAATAAACCCCACTTAATCATGGTGTATGATCCTTTTAATGTGCTGTTGGATTCTGTTTGCTAGTATTTTGTTGAGGATTTTTGCATCTATGTTCATCAGTGATATTGGTCTGTAGTTTTCTTTCTTTGTGATGTCTTTGCCTGGTTTTGGTATCAGGGTTACGGTGGCCTCATAGAATGAGTTTGGGAGTGTTCCTCTCTCTGCTATCTTTTGGAAGAGTTTGAGAAGGATAGGTGTTAGCTCTTCTCTAAATGTTTGATAGAATTCGCCTGTGAAGCCATCTGGTCCTGGGCTTTTGTTTGTTGGAAGATTTTTAATCACAATTTCAATTTCAGTGCTTGTGATTGGTCTGTTCATATTTTCTAGTTCTTCCTGATTCAGTCTTGGCAGGTTGTGCATTTCTAAGAATTTGTACATTTCTTCCAGGTTTTCCATTTTATTGGCATAGTGTTGCTTGTAGTAATCTCTCACGATCCTTTGTATTTCTGCAGTGTCAGTTGTTACTTCTCCTTTTTCATTTCTAATTCTAATGATTTGAGTCTTCTCCCTTTTTTTCTTGATGAGTCTGGCTAATGGTTTATCAATTTTGTTTATCTTCTCAGAGAACCATCTTTTAGTTTTATTGATCTTTGCTATCGTTTCCTTCATTTCTTTTTCATTTATTTCTGATCTGATCTTTATGATTTCTTTCCTTCTGCTAACTTTGGGTTTTTTTTTGTTCTTCTTTCTCTAATTGCTTTAGGTGCAAGTTTAGGTTGTTTATTTGAGATGTTTCCTGTTTCTTAAGGTAGGATTGTATTGCTATAAACTTCCCTCTTAGAACTGCTTTTGCTGCATCCCATAGGTTTTGGGTTGTCGTGTCTCCATTGTCATTTGTTTCTAGGTATTTTTTGATTTCCTCTTTGATTTCTTCAGTGATCACTTCGTTATTAAGTAGTGTATTGTTTAGCCTCCATGTGCTTGTATTTTTTACAGACTTTTTCCTGTAATTGATATCTAGTCTCATAGCGTTGTGGTCGGAAAAGATACTTGATACAATTTCAATTTTCTTAAATTTACCAAGGCTTGATTTGTGACCCAAGATATGATCTTTCCTGGAGAATCTTCCATGAGCACTTGAGAAAAATGTGTATTCTGTTGTTTTTGGATGGAATGTCCTAGAAGTATCAATTAACTCCATCTTGTTTAAAGTATCATTTAAAGCTTGTGTTTCCTTATTTATTTTCATTTTTGATGATCTGTCCATTGGTGAAAGTGGGTTGTTAAAGTCCCCTACTATGAATGTGTTACTGTCCATTTCCCCTTTTATGGCTGTTAGTATTTGCCTTATGTATTGAGGTGCTCCTATGTTGGGTGCATAAATATTTACAATTGTTATATCTTCTTCTTGAATCGACCCCTTGATCATTATGTAGTGTCCTTCTTTGTCTCTTGTAATAGTCTTTATTTTAAAGTCTATTTTGTCTGATATGAGAATTGCTACTCCAGCTTTCTTTTGATTTCCATTTGCATGGAATATCTTTTTCCATCCCCTCACTTTCAGTCTGTATGTGTCCCTAGGTCTGAAGTGGGTCTCTTGTAGACAGCATATATATGGGTCTTGTTTTTGTATCCATTCAGCCAGTCTGTGTCTTTTGGTGGGAACATTTAATCCATTTACATTTAAGGTAATTATCGATATGTATGTTCCTATTCCCATTTTCTTAATTGTTTTGCATTTGTTATTGTAGGTCTTTTCCTTCTCTTGTATTTCTTGCCTAGAGAAGTCCCTTTAGCCTTTGTTGTAAAGCTGGTTTGATGGTGCTGAACTGTCTCAGCTTTTGCTTGTCTGTAAACGTTTTAATTTCTCCATCAAATCTGAATGAGATCCTTGCTGGGTAGAGTAATCTAGGTTGTAGGTTTTTCTCCTTCATTACTTTAAATATGTCTTGCCACTCCCTTCTGGCTTGCAGAGTTTCTGCTGAAAGATCAGCTGTTAACCTTATGGGGATTCCCTTGTGTGTTATTTGTTGTTTTTCCCTTGCTGCTTTTAATATGTTTTCTTTGTATTTAATTTTTGACAGTTTGATTAATATGTGTCTTGGTGTGTTTCTCTTTGGGTTTATCCTGTATGGGACTCTCTGTGCTTCCTGGACTTGATTAACTATTTCCTTTCTCATATTAGGGAAGTTTTCAACTATAATCTCTTCAAATATTTTCTCAGTCCCTTTCTTTTTCTCTTCTTCTTCTGGGACCCCTATAGTTCGAATTTTGGTGCATTTAATGTTGTCCCAGAGGTCTCTGAGACTGTCCTCAGTTCTTTTCATTCTTTTTTCTTTATTCTTCTCTGCAGTAGTTATTTCCACTATTTTATCTTCCAGGTCACTTATCCATTCTTCTGCCTCAGTCATTCTATTGATCCCATCTAGAGTATTTTTGATTTCATTTATTGTGTTGTTCGTCATTGTTTGTTTCCTCTTTAGTTCTTCTAGGTCCTTGTTAAATGTTTCTTGCATTTTCTCTATTCTATTTCCAAGATTTTGGATCATCTTTACTATCATTATTCTGAATTCTTTTTCAGGTAGACTGCCTATTTCCTCTTCATTTGTTAGGTCAGGTGGGTTTTTTAATCTTGCTCCTTCATCTGCTGTGTGTTTTTCTGTCTTCTCATTTTGCTTATCTTACTGTGTTTGCAGTCTCCTTTTTGCAGGCTGCAGGTTTTTTGGGTTGTGTAGGCTTCCTGGTGGAGGAGAGTATTGCCTGTGTTGTGGTGGATGAGGCTGGATCGTATCTTTCTGGTGAGCAGGTCTACATCTCGTGGTGTGTTTTGGGGTGTCTGTGGCCTTATTATGTTTTTAGGCAGCCTCTCTGCTAATGGGTGGGGTTGTGTTCCTGTCTTGCTAGTTGTTTGTCATAGGGTGTCCAGCACTGTAGCTTGCTGGTCGTTGAGTGAAACTGGGTGTTGGTGTTGAGATGGAGATCTCTGGGAGATTTTCACCATTTGATATTATGTGGAGCTGGGAGGTCTCTTGTGGACCAGTGTCCTGAAGTTGGCTCTCCCACCTCAGAGGCACAGCACTGACTCCTGGCCACAGCACCAAGAGCCTTTCATCCACACGGCTCAGAATAAAAGGGAGGAAAAGTAAGAAAGAAAGAAAGGAAAGAAAGAAAGAAAGAAAGAAAGAAAGAAAGAAAGAAAGAAAGAAAGAAAGAAAGAAAGAAAGAAAGAGGATAAAATAAAATAAAGTTATTCAAATAAAAAATAATTATTAAGAAAAAAAATTTTTAAGTAAAAAAAAAAACAAGAAAAAAAAAACGGACGGACAGAACCATAGGACAAATGGTGAAAGCAAAGCTATACAGACAAAATCTCACACAGAAGCATACACATACATACACAAACGAGGAAAAGGGGGAAAAATAATATATCTTGCTCCCAAAGTCCACCTCCTCAATTTGGGATGATTCGTTGTCTATTCAGGTATTCCACAGATGCAGGGCACATCAAGTTGACTGTGGAGCTTTAATCCGTTGCTTCTGAGGCTGCTGGGAGAGATTTCCCTTTCTCTTCTTTGTTCGTACAGTTCCTGGGGTTCAGCTTTGGATTTGGCCCCGCCTCTGCGTGTAGGTTGCCCAAGGGCGTCTGCCCCTCGCTCAGGACGGGGTTAAAGGAGCAGCTGAATCGTGGTCTCTGGCTCACTCAGGCCGGGGTGGGGGGGGGGGGAGGGAGGGGCACGGAGGCGGGGCGAGTCCGTGACGTCAGAGGCCGGCGTGACGCTGCACCGGCCCGAGGCGCGCCGGGCGTTCTCCCGGGGAAGTTGTCGCTGGATCCCGGGATCCCAGCGGTGGCGGGCTGCACGGGCTCCCGGGAGGGGAGGTGTGGACAGTGACCTGTGCTCGCACACAGGCTTCTTGGTGGCGGCAGCAGCGGCCTTAGCGTCTCACGCCCGTCTCTGGGGTCCGCGCTGACAGCTGCGGCTCGCGCCCGTCTCTGGGGCTCCTTTAAGCGGCGCTCTGAATCCCCTCTCCTCGTGCACCCTGAAACAGTGGTCTCTTACCTCTTCGGCAGCTCCAGACTTCTCCCGGACTCCCTCCCGGCCAGTGGTGGCGCGCTAACCCCTTCAGGCTGTGTTCACGCCGCCAACCCCAGTCCTCTCCCTGTGGTCCGACCAAAGCCCGAAGCCGAGCCTCAGCTCCCGGTCCCCCGCCCGCTCCGGCGGGTGAGCAGACGAGCCTCTCGGGCTGGTGAGTGCTGGTTGGCACCGATCCTCTGCGGGAATCTCTCTGCTTTGCCCTCCGCACCCCTGTGGCTGCGCTCTCCTCCGCGGCTCTGAAGCTCCCCCACTCCGCCACCCGCAGTCTCCGCCTGCGAAGGGGCCTCTAGTGTGTGGAAACCTTTCCTCCTTCATGGCTCCCTCCCACTGGTGCAGGTCCATCCCTAATCTTTTGTCTCTGCTTTTTCTGTTTTCTTTTGCCCTACCCAGGTACGTGGGGAGTTTCTTGCCTTTGGGGAGGTCTGAGGTCTTTTGCGAGTGTTCAGTGGGTGTTCTGTAGGAGCAGTTCCACGTGTAGATGTATTTCTGATGTATCTGTGGGGAGGAGGGTGATCTCCGCGTCTTACTCTTCCGCCATCTTCCCAGCTCCAGAGGTGGTTTTATTCTCCAAAAAATAAATGGCGCATGGACTCAAGGTGCACAAGCTTCAATAGTTGTGGTGCACAGGCTCAGTAGTTGTGACCCACCGGCTTAGTTGCTCCATGGCACGTGGGATCTTCTCGGACCAGGGATCGAACCCGTGTCCCCTGCATTGGCAGGAGAATTCTTAACCACTGCATCATCAGGGAAGTCCCAGAATCGCAGTCTCCCTTTTAATATACCTTAAGCCCAAAGAATCCATGGAAAATTGTTACAAAAAATAAGACAATAAAATATTGTAAGGACAATAACAGAAGCATATAGTACAGAGTTCCTACAGACACATCCCAAGCAGTTACAAAGTATATTAAAAGGGAGGCTGCAATTTTAAAAGAATAAGATAAATTATACCCACAAACTCCCAATCTTTCCTGAAACTTTGCAATCTGAAACCCAATTGTACGAAGCAGAAGATTCCAGGAGACATTCTACAAATGAAGGACTCTAAACCCTGTGGGTGGATAAGGAATTCTGGAAGGAAGGTATCCTCACCCAAGGAGAGCAGGTTCCTATACTTCTCTAACATCACATCCCTGTACAATTCCCATTGATCTTGGTCCAGGCATTCTCACTTCTCTTGAGAGAAATCTATGGGCACATCCTGGAATGTCAGCAGTCCCTGAAATTAAAAGTACACATGCCATGTGGCCACGGGAAGAGCTCATAATGTGACCCAAGAAGAAAACAGCAAGTTAAGAGAAGTGGTTTTAATTTAGAATCATGTCTTGAATTATCCACTAATATATATATATATACATATATATATATATATATATATATTTACAAAGTAACATTCTCTACCTTATTTCTAACTATCAGGAAAGAGTATGGCATGTGATCCACAAAACCAGTATAGAGACTGTTCTTATCTGGAAATGAAATGATAAAATAATGGTTTCAACACAGGCATATGCATTTTTGAGTGCTTTATTTTATCAAACTGGATAAAATGTGTGTATTTCTCAGACAAAAAAGACATGTCGATGTAGAAATGTACCATTCAACTATTCATGGGTCCACAAGTACACTGGAGAGAGTGTAAAATTGCAGATTCTGATACAGTAGGGCCGGTGGGCCTGAGTTCTATTTTTTTAACAAGCTGATTTTTAACTAGTCATGCCACAGTCTCTGATTCATTAACGACAATTGTGAATAGCAGAGACATAATAAGGAAAGGTAAACATTCATAGTTAACTTTTAACTTCAAGTGTGTTATGGATTTCACACGTTTAATAGGATAGTAAGCACAGCAGCAACCACCATTTGTGAACATTCACTGTAGACCGTGTGTATCTTTCTGACTTTTTGTGTAGGATTCCAGGAAAAAGGCCTGCGCTGCGGCCACAGTGGGCGGGGCCCTCAGGCCGGGCCGCCCCTCCAGGACCCCCGACGGGGCCCTGAGCTTCTGGCGGCTCCTCCCCCGGCGCCCCGCTCCCTCCCAGGAGGCCTCGGGGCAGAACGGCCCCGCCCACTGCGCCCAGAACGGAGCCCGCGTTTCCTCAGAGCTGGAGCTCCCGGCTCGGGGTCTCTTCCCTTCGCCGTCACGGAGCTGCCCCGGAGCCCGAGGGGAGGGCGGCCTCACTGACGCTGCCGGCTGCGGAGGGGCCCCGGCGGCCGAAGCCGCGACAGTCGTGGGGACGGCGGGCCGGGTAAGTGGGTCCGGTGCCGGGCGGCCGCGCAAGAGCAGCTTCTGAGGGGAAGGGTTTCGCGGCCACCCGCCGCTGCTGTGCAGAACGAGCGGCCTCGGGGTCTGGTCCCGGGGAACTTCGGCCCCTCCTCTCGGCCCTGCCCTCGGCCTGGCTCGCGGGGCTCGGGGGGCGTGGGGAGAGGGCGGCTGAACGTCCTGAGGGGACACGGGGCGAGGGAGGCGCAGGGTCCGGCCGCAGCGTCAGCGACGCTCCTCCCGACGGCGGGGAAAGCGGCCGAAAGTTCCTCCCGAGGCTCCCAGGCCTCTTGTTCAGCCGAGGCCCTGTGCGCCCCTTCCTCCCAGAGCTAAAGTACTGGGGGGAGGGGACAGGGCGGGGGGCTGGCGCAGGTGATGGGGGACGTGAAAAGGTGATTGTCAGCTAAGGAGAACCTGCTCTCCCAAGGTGAGGAATGCAGGGCTTTCCTTATGCGAAAATGCCGGAGTCAGGCTCACGAATTCCTTCCTTTGATATGCACCTCAGCTCTCTGGGGCCTGCATCCTGTATTTGCATATCCTGAGTTCCTCAGGGCCTGCCCGCTCACATTGGAGAGGATGACTGTGGCATCTTTTGTTTACTGAGGTGGCAAGAAATATTCCATTTCTCACAGGCTTGAGGAGCAGACAGTGAAGAAGCGTCGGAGAGCCTCACTCGGCATCATCACCCCACGAGCAGACCAGGAAGCTGAGGCTCCGAGAAGCCAAGTAATCCAGCCGGAAGCACAGCTGAGGGACCACGGAGTGGGGTCTGCACCCGCCGCCCGCCCAGGGGGAATGCCCCCCCCCCCCCCGCAGGTTCCACACCTATTCCCTTCACCCCCTCCCGGGGCCAGCTCACAGAGCCTCCTCCCGGGGGGACTCACTCACCTTCTTCTAACAGGATCCGTCTCACTGTCCTGTTCTGGGATCACCCGGAAGGCTTGTCACTGAAGCACGTTCAGCCTCACGTCACCAGGGCAGCTTTCCTGGATCGCACTCACCACCTGCACGTCCACTCCCAGCTCAGACCCAGAAAGGACCCCTCGGCCCCATGGCTCTGCCTGGGCTCCCTCCCCCTCCTGCCTGGTCTGTCCCTCTCATGTCCCCTGCAGGGTCACCAGGAGCTCCCACCTGCCCCAGGCAGGCCCTCTGCTCTGTCCTGGGGAGGCCTCCGTGGTGTCAGGTGGAAGACACAAGAGATACCCGTGGGGCTCCCCTCATGCAGCCCAGTGGCCAGCACCCGCCTACTCACCTCATCACTCGGGATGAACAAGGGTTCAGGGGGTCCGTGGCATCTCCTGGTCCTCATTCCATCCCAGCACTGCCCACAGGGAAGTTGCTAAGCAACTTTGTGCCGGCTGCACAGAGAGGACGCTCATACACATGGCCCCCTCCCAGCACGCGGGGCTCTTGTGGTCAGGCCCCTCCCAGGGTATGGAGCTCAGCTGAGCAGGTACCCAGCAGCCCACGGGGCACTCGTGGTCAGGCCCCTCCCAAGATATGAGGCTCAGCTGAGCAGGTACCCAGCAGCCCATGGGGCTCTCGTGGTCAGGCCCCTCCCAGGGTATGGAACTCAGCTGAGCTGGTACCCAGCAGCCCACGGGGCTCTCGTGGTCAGGCCCCTCCCAAGGTATGGAACTCAGCTGGGAAGGTACCCCAGCAAGGCTGGGTACATAGGAACTGTGCATGTAGCCCTACTTTCAGAGCACCCCCAGCTCACCTGTTGGTCAGAGCTGACACAAAGCACCTCAGAGCAGGACCTGAACTAACAAACAGCAGCTCCGGGACAGGTCTGTGACCCTGGGCTTCACTTTGTGTGGTCTCCTTCCACCGGGTCTTCCAGAGGCTTCCACTGCAGCTGGGGCATCAGGCCTCTGTTTTACCCACGCCCCTCCTCTCCCTGACTCCTGGGTTCCTCTCATTAGGAGAGGGTCTTCTTGAAGTTGTCTCCCACTCATGGGCCAGATAAAATGATTAGAAAACAAGCCAGAGCTGCAGCCCCTTGTCTATCCTGACCCTCAGGACCTATACCTGTTCTTGGACCTGGCCGGTGCAGCAAGGCCCATTTTCTGCAACTGTGAGCCCCTGAGGGGCAAGGATTGGCTGACCTGGGCAGCCTGACCCGGCCGGCCAGCCCTCCCCAGGTGTGCCTGGGCTGAGGTCAATATAAATACCGCTCCAGGCAGCAAGAGCCTCTGCAGCTGTGCCTGACGCCATATTCTCTGCCCCGTCCGTCACCAGTCTCGGGGCTGGGCTGCTGGGAGGGAGTAGGGCCCACGGCTCTGTGCGTGGCCCGGTGCGAGTGGGGCTGTGCTGGACTTTCTGCAGGAGTTGCCGGGCTGCCACCTGCTAAAGAAGGGGATGTGTCACCCATACCTGCCGCTGGAATTTCTCCCCGGGCAGAGGTGAGGAAGGAGAAAAGCAGTGGGGGCCGGGACAGGAGGGGTACATCAGGCAGGGAAATGGAAAGCTTCCAGAAGAGCGCCCGGGGCCAGGACCATGCTGGCTGGCCTGCAGGCCCCAAGTCAGCCTGTGTGCCGTGGCTGGTGTGGCTCCACGGCCCTTCCTCTAGGTTTTCAAGTCCTTGCACACCTTCAGGTGTTTTACCTGGAAAGGGTGGGAACGGTTCAGCAGCAGCTGGCCTGGGGGTCAGCTCACGTTTACTCAGGGACGCCTCGGCACGGTCCCCCAGCTTTGCAATGAGGACGTTCCTTGCGGGGGGGCTGCTGGCTGCCTGGGAGATGATTCCCCACCTCTGACCAACTTGAGAATTGTTTACCAGTGGAGCAAGTGCCCTGATAGGGTTTTCATCTGTGTAACTAGTGGATTCTTAATTGGCAATGTGAACGGTGATACCAGAGGTCCAGAATCAGGATGGAAATACTTATCCCCAACACGTACAGGCGTAAAAACCTGGGGAGGCCGTGTGCAGCCAGCACCCTTGGGGATGGGCTTCCGACTGACCCCTCAACGTTCTGGTGTCCAGCCACTGCTTTAGAATTTCTGGGGCCCAGTACTGACTCTAAGGGTTCTGTAACCCAGCCTCTGTCGGCCTTTAGTGAGACCCGCACTTCCAGGATCCTACAGAGCAGGGTCTGTGTGACTGTTCTGTGGCTTCGGTAACAAATGACCACAAGCTGGGTGGTTTATTTATTTATTTATTTTTTTAAATTTTTTTAATTTTTTAACATCTTTATTGGAGTATAATTGTTTTACAATAGTGTGTTAGTTTTTCCTTTACAACAAACTGAATCAGTTATACATATACATATGTTCCCATATCTCTTCCCTCTTGCATCACCCTCTCTCCCACCCTCCCTATCCCACCCCTCTAGGTGGTCACAAAGCACAGAGGTGATCTCCCTGTGCTATGCGGCAGCTTCCCACTAGCTATCTAATTTACATTTGATAGTGTGTATATGTCCCTGCCACTCTCTCACTTCGTCTCAGCCCACCCTTCCCCCTCCCCATATCCTCAAGTCCATGCTCGAGTAAGTCTGTGTTTTATTCCTGTCCTACCACTAATCTGTTCATGACATTTTTTTCCCTTAGAGTCCATATATATGTGTTAGCATACGGTATTTGTTTTTCTCCTTCTGACTTACTTCACTCTGTATGACAGACTCCAGGTCCATCCACCTCATTATAAATAACTCAGTTTCATTTCTTTTTATGGCTGAGTAATATTCCATTGTATATATGTGCCACATCTTCTTTATCCATTCATCTGTTGATGGACACTTAGGTTGCTTCCATGTCCTGGCTATTGTAAATAGAGCTGCAATGAACATTTTGGTACATGAGTCTTTCTGAATTATGGTTTTCTCAGGGTATATGCCCAGTAGTGGGATTGCTGGGTCGTATGGTAGTTCTATTTGTAGTTTTTGAAGGAACCTCCATACTGTTCTCCATAGCGGCTGTATCAATTTACATTCCCACCAGCAGTGCAAGAGGGTTCCCTTCTCTCCACACCCTCTCCAGCATTTATTGTTTCTAGAGTTTTTATGATGGCCAATCTGACCGGTGTGAGATGATATCTCATTGTAGTTTTGATTTGCATTTCTCTAATGATTAATGAGGTTGAGCATTCTTTCATGTGTTTGTTAGCAATCTGTATATCTTCTTTGGAGAAATGTCTATTTAGTTCTTCTGCCCATTTTTGGTTTGGGTTGTTTGTTTTTTTGTTATTGAGCTGCATGAGTTGCTTATAAATTTTGGAAACTAATCCTTTGTCAGTTGCTTCATTTGCAAATATTTTCTCCCATTCTGAGGGTTGTCTTTTGGTCTTGTTTATGGTATCCTTTGCTGTGCAAAAGATTTTAAGTTTCATTAGGTCCCATTTGTTTATTTGTGTTTTTATTTCCATTTCTCTAGGAGGTGGGTCAAAAAGGATCTTGCTGTGATTTATGTCATAGAGTGTTCTGCCTATGTTTTCCTCTAAGAGTTTGATAGTGTCTGGCCTTACATTTAGGTCTTTAACCCATTTTGAGTTTATTTTTGTGTGTGGTGTTAGGGAGTGTTCTAATTTCATACTTCTACAGGTAGCTGTCCAGTTTTCCCAGCACCACTTATTGAAGAGGCTGTCTTTTCTCCACTGTATATCCTTCCCTCCTTTATCAAAGATAAGGTGACCATATGTGTGTGGGTTTATCTCTGGGCTTTCTATCCTGTTCCATTGATCTATATTTCTGTTTTTGTGCCAGTACCATATTGTCTTGATTACTGTAGCCTTG
This sequence comes from Kogia breviceps, assembly GCF_026419965.1. Lineage (NCBI taxonomy): Eukaryota > Metazoa > Chordata > Mammalia > Artiodactyla > Physeteridae > Kogia > Kogia breviceps. Next base: position 57,943,832 of record NC_081328.1, read on the forward strand.
TAGTAGAGTCTGAAGTCCGGGAGCCTAATTCCTCCAGCTCCATTTCTCGTTCTCAAGATTGCTTTGGCTATTCGGGGTCTTTTGTGTTTCCATACAAATTGTGAAATCTTTTTGTTCTAGTTCTGTAAAAAATGCCAGTGGTAATTTGATAGGGATTGCATTGAATCGGTAGATTGCTTTGGGTAGTATAGTCATTTTCACAATGTTGATTCTTCCAATCCAAGAACATGGTATATCTCTCCATCTATTTGTATCATCTTTAATTTCTTCCAATCCAAGAACATGGTATATCTCTCCATCTATTTGTATCTTTAATTTCTTTCATCAGTGTCTTATAATTTTCTGCATACAGGTCTTTTGTCTCCTTAGGTAGGTTTATTCCTAGATTTTTTTTTTTTTTTTGCAGTACGCAGGCCTCTCACTGCTGTGGCCTCTCCCGTTGCGGAGCACAGGCTCCGGATGCACAGGCTCAGCAGCCATGGCTCATGGGCCCAGTCGCTCCACGGCATGTGGGATCTTCCTGGACTGGGGCACGAACCTGTGTCCCCTGCATCAGCAGGCGGATTCTCAACCACTGTGCCACCAGGGAAGCCCATTCCCAGATATTTTATTCTTTTTGTTGCAATGGTAAATGGGAGTGTTTTCTTAATTTCACTTTCAAATTTTTCATCATTACTGTATAGGAATGCCAGAGATTTCTGTGCATTAATTTTGTATCCTGCTACTTTACCAAATTCATTGACTCGCTCTAGTAGTTTTCTGGTAACATCTTTAGGATTCTCTATGTATAGTATCATGTCATCTGCAAACAGCGACAGCTTCATTTCTTCTTTTCCGATTTGGATTCCTTTTATTTCTTTTTCTTCTCTGATTGCTGTGGCTAAAACTTCCAAAACTATGTGGAATAAGAGTGGTGAGAGTGGGCAACCTTGTCTTATTCCTGATCTTAGTGGAAATGGTTTGTTTTTCACCATTGAGGATGAAGTTGGCTGTGGGTTTGTCATATATGGCCTTTATTATGTTGAGGAAAGTTCCCTCTATGCCTACTTTCTGCAGGGTTTTAATCATAAATGGGTGTTGAATTTTGTCAAAAGCTTTCTCTGCATCTATTGAGATGATCATATGGTTTTTCTCCTTCAATTTGTTAACATGGTGTATCACGTTTATTGATTTGCGTATATTGAAGAATCCTTGCATTCCTGGAATAAACCCCACTTAATCATGGTGTATGATCCTTTTAATGTGCTGTTGGATTCTGTTTGCTAGTATTTTGTTGAGGATTTTTGCATCTATGTTCATCAGTGATATTGGTCTGTAGTTTTCTTTCTTTGTGATGTCTTTGCCTGGTTTTGGTATCAGGGTTACGGTGGCCTCATAGAATGAGTTTGGGAGTGTTCCTCTCTCTGCTATCTTTTGGAAGAGTTTGAGAAGGATAGGTGTTAGCTCTTCTCTAAATGTTTGATAGAATTCGCCTGTGAAGCCATCTGGTCCTGGGCTTTTGTTTGTTGGAAGATTTTTAATCACAATTTCAATTTCAGTGCTTGTGATTGGTCTGTTCATATTTTCTAGTTCTTCCTGATTCAGTCTTGGCAGGTTGTGCATTTCTAAGAATTTGTACATTTCTTCCAGGTTTTCCATTTTATTGGCATAGTGTTGCTTGTAGTAATCTCTCACGATCCTTTGTATTTCTGCAGTGTCAGTTGTTACTTCTCCTTTTTCATTTCTAATTCTAATGATTTGAGTCTTCTCCCTTTTTTTCTTGATGAGTCTGGCTAATGGTTTATCAATTTTGTTTATCTTCTCAGAGAACCATCTTTTAGTTTTATTGATCTTTGCTATCGTTTCCTTCATTTCTTTTTCATTTATTTCTGATCTGATCTTTATGATTTCTTTCCTTCTGCTAACTTTGGGTTTTTTTTTGTTCTTCTTTCTCTAATTGCTTTAGGTGCAAGTTTAGGTTGTTTATTTGAGATGTTTCCTGTTTCTTAAGGTAGGATTGTATTGCTATAAACTTCCCTCTTAGAACTGCTTTTGCTGCATCCCATAGGTTTTGGGTTGTCGTGTCTCCATTGTCATTTGTTTCTAGGTATTTTTTGATTTCCTCTTTGATTTCTTCAGTGATCACTTCGTTATTAAGTAGTGTATTGTTTAGCCTCCATGTGCTTGTATTTTTTACAGACTTTTTCCTGTAATTGATATCTAGTCTCATAGCGTTGTGGTCGGAAAAGATACTTGATACAATTTCAATTTTCTTAAATTTACCAAGGCTTGATTTGTGACCCAAGATATGATCTTTCCTGGAGAATCTTCCATGAGCACTTGAGAAAAATGTGTATTCTGTTGTTTTTGGATGGAATGTCCTAGAAGTATCAATTAACTCCATCTTGTTTAAAGTATCATTTAAAGCTTGTGTTTCCTTATTTATTTTCATTTTTGATGATCTGTCCATTGGTGAAAGTGGGTTGTTAAAGTCCCCTACTATGAATGTGTTACTGTCCATTTCCCCTTTTATGGCTGTTAGTATTTGCCTTATGTATTGAGGTGCTCCTATGTTGGGTGCATAAATATTTACAATTGTTATATCTTCTTCTTGAATCGACCCCTTGATCATTATGTAGTGTCCTTCTTTGTCTCTTGTAATAGTCTTTATTTTAAAGTCTATTTTGTCTGATATGAGAATTGCTACTCCAGCTTTCTTTTGATTTCCATTTGCATGGAATATCTTTTTCCATCCCCTCACTTTCAGTCTGTATGTGTCCCTAGGTCTGAAGTGGGTCTCTTGTAGACAGCATATATATGGGTCTTGTTTTTGTATCCATTCAGCCAGTCTGTGTCTTTTGGTGGGAACATTTAATCCATTTACATTTAAGGTAATTATCGATATGTATGTTCCTATTCCCATTTTCTTAATTGTTTTGCATTTGTTATTGTAGGTCTTTTCCTTCTCTTGTATTTCTTGCCTAGAGAAGTCCCTTTAGCCTTTGTTGTAAAGCTGGTTTGATGGTGCTGAACTGTCTCAGCTTTTGCTTGTCTGTAAACGTTTTAATTTCTCCATCAAATCTGAATGAGATCCTTGCTGGGTAGAGTAATCTAGGTTGTAGGTTTTTCTCCTTCATTACTTTAAATATGTCTTGCCACTCCCTTCTGGCTTGCAGAGTTTCTGCTGAAAGATCAGCTGTTAACCTTATGGGGATTCCCTTGTGTGTTATTTGTTGTTTTTCCCTTGCTGCTTTTAATATGTTTTCTTTGTATTTAATTTTTGACAGTTTGATTAATATGTGTCTTGGTGTGTTTCTCTTTGGGTTTATCCTGTATGGGACTCTCTGTGCTTCCTGGACTTGATTAACTATTTCCTTTCTCATATTAGGGAAGTTTTCAACTATAATCTCTTCAAATATTTTCTCAGTCCCTTTCTTTTTCTCTTCTTCTTCTGGGACCCCTATAGTTCGAATTTTGGTGCATTTAATGTTGTCCCAGAGGTCTCTGAGACTGTCCTCAGTTCTTTTCATTCTTTTTTCTTTATTCTTCTCTGCAGTAGTTATTTCCACTATTTTATCTTCCAGGTCACTTATCCATTCTTCTGCCTCAGTCATTCTATTGATCCCATCTAGAGTATTTTTGATTTCATTTATTGTGTTGTTCGTCATTGTTTGTTTCCTCTTTAGTTCTTCTAGGTCCTTGTTAAATGTTTCTTGCATTTTCTCTATTCTATTTCCAAGATTTTGGATCATCTTTACTATCATTATTCTGAATTCTTTTTCAGGTAGACTGCCTATTTCCTCTTCATTTGTTAGGTCAGGTGGGTTTTTTAATCTTGCTCCTTCATCTGCTGTGTGTTTTTCTGTCTTCTCATTTTGCTTATCTTACTGTGTTTGCAGTCTCCTTTTTGCAGGCTGCAGGTTTTTTGGGTTGTGTAGGCTTCCTGGTGGAGGAGAGTATTGCCTGTGTTGTGGTGGATGAGGCTGGATCGTATCTTTCTGGTGAGCAGGTCTACATCTCGTGGTGTGTTTTGGGGTGTCTGTGGCCTTATTATGTTTTTAGGCAGCCTCTCTGCTAATGGGTGGGGTTGTGTTCCTGTCTTGCTAGTTGTTTGTCATAGGGTGTCCAGCACTGTAGCTTGCTGGTCGTTGAGTGAAACTGGGTGTTGGTGTTGAGATGGAGATCTCTGGGAGATTTTCACCATTTGATATTATGTGGAGCTGGGAGGTCTCTTGTGGACCAGTGTCCTGAAGTTGGCTCTCCCACCTCAGAGGCACAGCACTGACTCCTGGCCACAGCACCAAGAGCCTTTCATCCACACGGCTCAGAATAAAAGGGAGGAAAAGTAAGAAAGAAAGAAAGGAAAGAAAGAAAGAAAGAAAGAAAGAAAGAAAGAAAGAAAGAAAGAAAGAAAGAAAGAAAGAAAGAAAGAGGATAAAATAAAATAAAGTTATTCAAATAAAAAATAATTATTAAGAAAAAAAATTTTTAAGTAAAAAAAAAAACAAGAAAAAAAAAACGGACGGACAGAACCATAGGACAAATGGTGAAAGCAAAGCTATACAGACAAAATCTCACACAGAAGCATACACATACATACACAAACGAGGAAAAGGGGGAAAAATAATATATCTTGCTCCCAAAGTCCACCTCCTCAATTTGGGATGATTCGTTGTCTATTCAGGTATTCCACAGATGCAGGGCACATCAAGTTGACTGTGGAGCTTTAATCCGTTGCTTCTGAGGCTGCTGGGAGAGATTTCCCTTTCTCTTCTTTGTTCGTACAGTTCCTGGGGTTCAGCTTTGGATTTGGCCCCGCCTCTGCGTGTAGGTTGCCCAAGGGCGTCTGCCCCTCGCTCAGGACGGGGTTAAAGGAGCAGCTGAATCGTGGTCTCTGGCTCACTCAGGCCGGGGTGGGGGGGGGGGGAGGGAGGGGCACGGAGGCGGGGCGAGTCCGTGACGTCAGAGGCCGGCGTGACGCTGCACCGGCCCGAGGCGCGCCGGGCGTTCTCCCGGGGAAGTTGTCGCTGGATCCCGGGATCCCAGCGGTGGCGGGCTGCACGGGCTCCCGGGAGGGGAGGTGTGGACAGTGACCTGTGCTCGCACACAGGCTTCTTGGTGGCGGCAGCAGCGGCCTTAGCGTCTCACGCCCGTCTCTGGGGTCCGCGCTGACAGCTGCGGCTCGCGCCCGTCTCTGGGGCTCCTTTAAGCGGCGCTCTGAATCCCCTCTCCTCGTGCACCCTGAAACAGTGGTCTCTTACCTCTTCGGCAGCTCCAGACTTCTCCCGGACTCCCTCCCGGCCAGTGGTGGCGCGCTAACCCCTTCAGGCTGTGTTCACGCCGCCAACCCCAGTCCTCTCCCTGTGGTCCGACCAAAGCCCGAAGCCGAGCCTCAGCTCCCGGTCCCCCGCCCGCTCCGGCGGGTGAGCAGACGAGCCTCTCGGGCTGGTGAGTGCTGGTTGGCACCGATCCTCTGCGGGAATCTCTCTGCTTTGCCCTCCGCACCCCTGTGGCTGCGCTCTCCTCCGCGGCTCTGAAGCTCCCCCACTCCGCCACCCGCAGTCTCCGCCTGCGAAGGGGCCTCTAGTGTGTGGAAACCTTTCCTCCTTCATGGCTCCCTCCCACTGGTGCAGGTCCATCCCTAATCTTTTGTCTCTGCTTTTTCTGTTTTCTTTTGCCCTACCCAGGTACGTGGGGAGTTTCTTGCCTTTGGGGAGGTCTGAGGTCTTTTGCGAGTGTTCAGTGGGTGTTCTGTAGGAGCAGTTCCACGTGTAGATGTATTTCTGATGTATCTGTGGGGAGGAGGGTGATCTCCGCGTCTTACTCTTCCGCCATCTTCCCAGCTCCAGAGGTGGTTTTATTCTCCAAAAAATAAATGGCGCATGGACTCAAGGTGCACAAGCTTCAATAGTTGTGGTGCACAGGCTCAGTAGTTGTGACCCACCGGCTTAGTTGCTCCATGGCACGTGGGATCTTCTCGGACCAGGGATCGAACCCGTGTCCCCTGCATTGGCAGGAGAATTCTTAACCACTGCATCATCAGGGAAGTCCCAGAATCGCAGTCTCCCTTTTAATATACCTTAAGCCCAAAGAATCCATGGAAAATTGTTACAAAAAATAAGACAATAAAATATTGTAAGGACAATAACAGAAGCATATAGTACAGAGTTCCTACAGACACATCCCAAGCAGTTACAAAGTATATTAAAAGGGAGGCTGCAATTTTAAAAGAATAAGATAAATTATACCCACAAACTCCCAATCTTTCCTGAAACTTTGCAATCTGAAACCCAATTGTACGAAGCAGAAGATTCCAGGAGACATTCTACAAATGAAGGACTCTAAACCCTGTGGGTGGATAAGGAATTCTGGAAGGAAGGTATCCTCACCCAAGGAGAGCAGGTTCCTATACTTCTCTAACATCACATCCCTGTACAATTCCCATTGATCTTGGTCCAGGCATTCTCACTTCTCTTGAGAGAAATCTATGGGCACATCCTGGAATGTCAGCAGTCCCTGAAATTAAAAGTACACATGCCATGTGGCCACGGGAAGAGCTCATAATGTGACCCAAGAAGAAAACAGCAAGTTAAGAGAAGTGGTTTTAATTTAGAATCATGTCTTGAATTATCCACTAATATATATATATATACATATATATATATATATATATATATTTACAAAGTAACATTCTCTACCTTATTTCTAACTATCAGGAAAGAGTATGGCATGTGATCCACAAAACCAGTATAGAGACTGTTCTTATCTGGAAATGAAATGATAAAATAATGGTTTCAACACAGGCATATGCATTTTTGAGTGCTTTATTTTATCAAACTGGATAAAATGTGTGTATTTCTCAGACAAAAAAGACATGTCGATGTAGAAATGTACCATTCAACTATTCATGGGTCCACAAGTACACTGGAGAGAGTGTAAAATTGCAGATTCTGATACAGTAGGGCCGGTGGGCCTGAGTTCTATTTTTTTAACAAGCTGATTTTTAACTAGTCATGCCACAGTCTCTGATTCATTAACGACAATTGTGAATAGCAGAGACATAATAAGGAAAGGTAAACATTCATAGTTAACTTTTAACTTCAAGTGTGTTATGGATTTCACACGTTTAATAGGATAGTAAGCACAGCAGCAACCACCATTTGTGAACATTCACTGTAGACCGTGTGTATCTTTCTGACTTTTTGTGTAGGATTCCAGGAAAAAGGCCTGCGCTGCGGCCACAGTGGGCGGGGCCCTCAGGCCGGGCCGCCCCTCCAGGACCCCCGACGGGGCCCTGAGCTTCTGGCGGCTCCTCCCCCGGCGCCCCGCTCCCTCCCAGGAGGCCTCGGGGCAGAACGGCCCCGCCCACTGCGCCCAGAACGGAGCCCGCGTTTCCTCAGAGCTGGAGCTCCCGGCTCGGGGTCTCTTCCCTTCGCCGTCACGGAGCTGCCCCGGAGCCCGAGGGGAGGGCGGCCTCACTGACGCTGCCGGCTGCGGAGGGGCCCCGGCGGCCGAAGCCGCGACAGTCGTGGGGACGGCGGGCCGGGTAAGTGGGTCCGGTGCCGGGCGGCCGCGCAAGAGCAGCTTCTGAGGGGAAGGGTTTCGCGGCCACCCGCCGCTGCTGTGCAGAACGAGCGGCCTCGGGGTCTGGTCCCGGGGAACTTCGGCCCCTCCTCTCGGCCCTGCCCTCGGCCTGGCTCGCGGGGCTCGGGGGGCGTGGGGAGAGGGCGGCTGAACGTCCTGAGGGGACACGGGGCGAGGGAGGCGCAGGGTCCGGCCGCAGCGTCAGCGACGCTCCTCCCGACGGCGGGGAAAGCGGCCGAAAGTTCCTCCCGAGGCTCCCAGGCCTCTTGTTCAGCCGAGGCCCTGTGCGCCCCTTCCTCCCAGAGCTAAAGTACTGGGGGGAGGGGACAGGGCGGGGGGCTGGCGCAGGTGATGGGGGACGTGAAAAGGTGATTGTCAGCTAAGGAGAACCTGCTCTCCCAAGGTGAGGAATGCAGGGCTTTCCTTATGCGAAAATGCCGGAGTCAGGCTCACGAATTCCTTCCTTTGATATGCACCTCAGCTCTCTGGGGCCTGCATCCTGTATTTGCATATCCTGAGTTCCTCAGGGCCTGCCCGCTCACATTGGAGAGGATGACTGTGGCATCTTTTGTTTACTGAGGTGGCAAGAAATATTCCATTTCTCACAGGCTTGAGGAGCAGACAGTGAAGAAGCGTCGGAGAGCCTCACTCGGCATCATCACCCCACGAGCAGACCAGGAAGCTGAGGCTCCGAGAAGCCAAGTAATCCAGCCGGAAGCACAGCTGAGGGACCACGGAGTGGGGTCTGCACCCGCCGCCCGCCCAGGGGGAATGCCCCCCCCCCCCCGCAGGTTCCACACCTATTCCCTTCACCCCCTCCCGGGGCCAGCTCACAGAGCCTCCTCCCGGGGGGACTCACTCACCTTCTTCTAACAGGATCCGTCTCACTGTCCTGTTCTGGGATCACCCGGAAGGCTTGTCACTGAAGCACGTTCAGCCTCACGTCACCAGGGCAGCTTTCCTGGATCGCACTCACCACCTGCACGTCCACTCCCAGCTCAGACCCAGAAAGGACCCCTCGGCCCCATGGCTCTGCCTGGGCTCCCTCCCCCTCCTGCCTGGTCTGTCCCTCTCATGTCCCCTGCAGGGTCACCAGGAGCTCCCACCTGCCCCAGGCAGGCCCTCTGCTCTGTCCTGGGGAGGCCTCCGTGGTGTCAGGTGGAAGACACAAGAGATACCCGTGGGGCTCCCCTCATGCAGCCCAGTGGCCAGCACCCGCCTACTCACCTCATCACTCGGGATGAACAAGGGTTCAGGGGGTCCGTGGCATCTCCTGGTCCTCATTCCATCCCAGCACTGCCCACAGGGAAGTTGCTAAGCAACTTTGTGCCGGCTGCACAGAGAGGACGCTCATACACATGGCCCCCTCCCAGCACGCGGGGCTCTTGTGGTCAGGCCCCTCCCAGGGTATGGAGCTCAGCTGAGCAGGTACCCAGCAGCCCACGGGGCACTCGTGGTCAGGCCCCTCCCAAGATATGAGGCTCAGCTGAGCAGGTACCCAGCAGCCCATGGGGCTCTCGTGGTCAGGCCCCTCCCAGGGTATGGAACTCAGCTGAGCTGGTACCCAGCAGCCCACGGGGCTCTCGTGGTCAGGCCCCTCCCAAGGTATGGAACTCAGCTGGGAAGGTACCCCAGCAAGGCTGGGTACATAGGAACTGTGCACGTAGCCCTACTTTCAGAGCACCCCCAGCTCACCTGTTGGTCAGAGCTGACACAAAGCACCTCAGAGCAGGACCTGAACTAACAAACAGCAGCTCCGGGACAGGTCTGTGACCCTGGGCTTCACTTTGTGTGGTCTCCTTCCACCGGGTCTTCCAGAGGCTTCCACTGCAGCTGGGGCATCAGGCCTCTGTTTTACCCACGCCCCTCCTCTCCCTGACTCCTGGGTTCCTCTCATTAGGAGAGGGTCTTCTTGAAGTTGTCTCCCACTCATGGGCCAGATAAAATGATTAGAAAACAAGCCAGAGCTGCAGCCCCTTGTCTATCCTGACCCTCAGGACCTATACCTGTTCTTGGACCTGGCCGGTGCAGCAAGGCCCATTTTCTGCAACTGTGAGCCCCTGAGGGGCAAGGATTGGCTGACCTGGGCAGCCTGACCCGGCCGGCCAGCCCTCCCCAGGTGTGCCTGGGCTGAGGTCAATATAAATACCGCTCCAGGCAGCAAGAGCCTCTGCAGCTGTGCCTGACGCCATATTCTCTGCCCCGTCCGTCACCAGTCTCGGGGCTGGGCTGCTGGGAGGGAGTAGGGCCCACGGCTCTGTGCGTGGCCCGGTGCGAGTGGGGCTGTGCTGGACTTTCTGCAGGAGTTGCCGGGCTGCCACCTGCTAAAGAAGGGGATGTGTCACCCATACCTGCCGCTGGAATTTCTCCCCGGGCAGAGGTGAGGAAGGAGAAAAGCAGTGGGGGCCGGGACAGGAGGGGTACATCAGGCAGGGAAATGGAAAGCTTCCAGAAGAGCGCCCGGGGCCAGGACCATGCTGGCTGGCCTGCAGGCCCCAAGTCAGCCTGTGTGCCGTGGCTGGTGTGGCTCCACGGCCCTTCCTCTAGGTTTTCAAGTCCTTGCACACCTTCAGGTGTTTTACCTGGAAAGGGTGGGAACGGTTCAGCAGCAGCTGGCCTGGGGGTCAGCTCACGTTTACTCAGGGACGCCTCGGCACGGTCCCCCAGCTTTGCAATGAGGACGTTCCTTGCGGGGGGGCTGCTGGCTGCCTGGGAGATGATTCCCCACCTCTGACCAACTTGAGAATTGTTTACCAGTGGAGCAAGTGCCCTGATAGGGTTTTCATCTGTGTAACTAGTGGATTCTTAATTGGCAATGTGAACGGTGATACCAGAGGTCCAGAATCAGGATGGAAATACTTATCCCCAACACGTACAGGCGTAAAAACCTGGGGAGGCCGTGTGCAGCCAGCACCCTTGGGGATGGGCTTCCGACTGACCCCTCAACGTTCTGGTGTCCAGCCACTGCTTTAGAATTTCTGGGGCCCAGTACTGACTCTAAGGGTTCTGTAACCCAGCCTCTGTCGGCCTTTAGTGAGACCCGCACTTCCAGGATCCTACAGAGCAGGGTCTGTGTGACTGTTCTGTGGCTTCGGTAACAAATGACCACAAGCTGGGTGGTTTATTTATTTATTTATTTTTTTAAATTTTTTTAATTTTTTAACATCTTTATTGGAGTATAATTGTTTTACAATAGTGTGTTAGTTTTTCCTTTACAACAAACTGAATCAGTTATACATATACATATGTTCCCATATCTCTTCCCTCTTGCATCACCCTCTCTCCCACCCTCCCTATCCCACCCCTCTAGGTGGTCACAAAGCACAGAGGTGATCTCCCTGTGCTATGCGGCAGCTTCCCACTAGCTATCTAATTTACATTTGATAGTGTGTATATGTCCCTGCCACTCTCTCACTTCGTCTCAGCCCACCCTTCCCCCTCCCCATATCCTCAAGTCCATGCTCGAGTAAGTCTGTGTTTTATTCCTGTCCTACCACTAATCTGTTCATGACATTTTTTTCCCTTAGAGTCCATATATATGTGTTAGCATACGGTATTTGTTTTTCTCCTTCTGACTTACTTCACTCTGTATGACAGACTCCAGGTCCATCCACCTCATTATAAATAACTCAGTTTCATTTCTTTTTATGGCTGAGTAATATTCCATTGTATATATGTGCCACATCTTCTTTATCCATTCATCTGTTGATGGACACTTAGGTTGCTTCCATGTCCTGGCTATTGTAAATAGAGCTGCAATGAACATTTTGGTACATGAGTCTTTCTGAATTATGGTTTTCTCAGGGTATATGCCCAGTAGTGGGATTGCTGGGTCGTATGGTAGTTCTATTTGTAGTTTTTGAAGGAACCTCCATACTGTTCTCCATAGCGGCTGTATCAATTTACATTCCCACCAGCAGTGCAAGAGGGTTCCCTTCTCTCCACACCCTCTCCAGCATTTATTGTTTCTAGAGTTTTTATGATGGCCAATCTGACCGGTGTGAGATGATATCTCATTGTAGTTTTGATTTGCATTTCTCTAATGATTAATGAGGTTGAGCATTCTTTCATGTGTTTGTTAGCAATCTGTATATCTTCTTTGGAGAAATGTCTATTTAGTTCTTCTGCCCATTTTTGGTTTGGGTTGTTTGTTTTTTTGTTATTGAGCTGCATGAGTTGCTTATAAATTTTGGAAACTAATCCTTTGTCAGTTGCTTCATTTGCAAATATTTTCTCCCATTCTGAGGGTTGTCTTTTGGTCTTGTTTATGGTATCCTTTGCTGTGCAAAAGATTTTAAGTTTCATTAGGTCCCATTTGTTTATTTGTGTTTTTATTTCCATTTCTCTAGGAGGTGGGTCAAAAAGGATCTTGCTGTGATTTATGTCATAGAGTGTTCTGCCTATGTTTTCCTCTAAGAGTTTGATAGTGTCTGGCCTTACATTTAGGTCTTTAACCCATTTTGAGTTTATTTTTGTGTGTGGTGTTAGGGAGTGTTCTAATTTCATACTTCTACAGGTAGCTGTCCAGTTTTCCCAGCACCACTTATTGAAGAGGCTGTCTTTTCTCCACTGTATATCCTTCCCTCCTTTATCAAAGATAAGGTGACCATATGTGTGTGGGTTTATCTCTGGGCTTTCTATCCTGTTCCATTGATCTATATTTCTGTTTTTGTGCCAGTACCATATTGTCTTGATTACTGTAGCCTTGTAGTAGAGTCTGAAGTCCGGGAGCCTAATTCCTCCAGCTCCATTTCTCGTTCTCAAGATTGCTTTGGCTATTCGGGGTCTTTTGTGTTTCCATACAAATTGTGAAATCTTTTTGTTCTAGTTCTGTAAAAAATGCCAGTGGTAATTTGATAGGGATTGCATTGAATCGGTAGATTGCTTTGGGTAGTATAGTCATTTTCACAATGTTGATTCTTCCAATCCAAGAACATGGTATATCTCTCCATCTATTTGTATCATCTTTAATTTCTTCCAATCCAAGAACATGGTATATCTCTCCATCTATTTGTATCTTTAATTTCTTTCATCAGTGTCTTATAATTTTCTGCATACAGGTCTTTTGTCTCCTTAGGTAGGTTTATTCCTAGATTTTTTTTTTTTTTTTGCAGTACGCAGGCCTCTCACTGCTGTGGCCTCTCCCGTTGCGGAGCACAGGCTCCGGATGCACAGGCTCAGCAGCCATGGCTCATGGGCCCAGTCGCTCCACGGCATGTGGGATCTTCCTGGACTGGGGCACGAACCTGTGTCCCCTGCATCAGCAGGCGGATTCTCAACCACTGTGCCACCAGGGAAGCCCATTCCCAGATATTTTATTCTTTTTGTTGCAATGGTAAATGGGAGTGTTTTCTTAATTTCACTTTCAAATTTTTCATCATTACTGTATAGGAATGCCAGAGATTTCTGTGCATTAATTTTGTATCCTGCTACTTTACCAAATTCATTGACTCGCTCTAGTAGTTTTCTGGTAACATCTTTAGGATTCTCTATGTATAGTATCATGTCATCTGCAAACAGCGACAGCTTCATTTCTTCTTTTCCGATTTGGATTCCTTTTATTTCTTTTTCTTCTCTGATTGCTGTGGCTAAAACTTCCAAAACTATGTGGAATAAGAGTGGTGAGAGTGGGCAACCTTGTCTTATTCCTGATCTTAGTGGAAATGGTTTGTTTTTCACCATTGAGGATGAAGTTGGCTGTGGGTTTGTCATATATGGCCTTTATTATGTTGAGGAAAGTTCCCTCTATGCCTACTTTCTGCAGGGTTTTAATCATAAATGGGTGTTGAATTTTGTCAAAAGCTTTCTCTGCATCTATTGAGATGATCATATGGTTTTTCTCCTTCAATTTGTTAACATGGTGTATCACGTTTATTGATTTGCGTATATTGAAGAATCCTTGCATTCCTGGAATAAACCCCACTTAATCATGGTGTATGATCCTTTTAATGTGCTGTTGGATTCTGTTTGCTAGTATTTTGTTGAGGATTTTTGCATCTATGTTCATCAGTGATATTGGTCTGTAGTTTTCTTTCTTTGTGATGTCTTTGCCTGGTTTTGGTATCAGGGTTACGGTGGCCTCATAGAATGAGTTTGGGAGTGTTCCTCTCTCTGCTATCTTTTGGAAGAGTTTGAGAAGGATAGGTGTTAGCTCTTCTCTAAATGTTTGATAGAATTCGCCTGTGAAGCCATCTGGTCCTGGGCTTTTGTTTGTTGGAAGATTTTTAATCACAATTTCAATTTCAGTGCTTGTGATTGGTCTGTTCATATTTTCTAGTTCTTCCTGATTCAGTCTTGGCAGGTTGTGCATTTCTAAGAATTTGTACATTTCTTCCAGGTTTTCCATTTTATTGGCATAGTGTTGCTTGTAGTAATCTCTCACGATCCTTTGTATTTCTGCAGTGTCAGTTGTTACTTCTCCTTTTTCATTTCTAATTCTAATGATTTGAGTCTTCTCCCTTTTTTTCTTGATGAGTCTGGCTAATGGTTTATCAATTTTGTTTATCTTCTCAGAGAACCATCTTTTAGTTTTATTGATCTTTGCTATCGTTT